>NW_008341422.1:3675169-3701804 GCF_000622305.1 Nannospalax galili | reverse complement strand
GAGTGAAAGACCCGAACTGACAGCAGGAAGGCCATTTTAGAAAAAGAACTGTAATCAGCCATTCGATAAGCCAAGATTCTAACCCAGGTCTTGTGAAACTAGCAGTGGAAGATAGGACGTTTGCAGTCGGACCACCTGGCACCACCCTGAGGCCCCTACTGGGAAGTTAGCGATAACAGCCCCTACTGGGAAGTTAACGATAACAATCGGTTTCACCCATAGCCCCCTCTGAATTTGGCAATACTGTTTCCTCATACCTTGTACCCATTGAAATGCACTAATAATAATCTTGTAACCATGCATCTGCTTCTGTACCCTGCTTCTGCTCTATAAAAGGCCCTCCCAAGCTAAGCCCGGCACGCAAGTCCTGACCCGAGCGGGACTCTGCGTCCGCAGGCGCCTGTGTATAAATAAATTCCTCTTGCTTTTGCATCCCGAAACTTGGTTTTGTCCCTGTGTGTTGAGCGCGATTCTTCACTAGCTCCGAGGATTAGTGACATCTTCCTAGCAGGGCTTGATAGAGGACCGGAGCGAACTGAGGATTGTCCTCTATGCCAACCATATTCCATCCTTACTAACTCCAAGACATGGCTCTTGTTTGGAAACTTTTTAGATAGCACCATAAAAGTGAGGCCTAGAGTTCCCTGCCTACCCCCTGTAACAGTGATTATATCCCAGAGACAATGTTTTCAAGAAGACAGTGAGGTCCACTTGCCTTGATGCGCTCTAGTTCCTGGCTGAATGCAGATACCTGGTCTTCCTGCAGACATTACTGAATCAGAATCTACATCGTCAAGGCCCCATCTGCATTTTTGTACCCCCAGATAATTTCTTCCTTGTAAGAACTACCAGAAAAGAATGAAGAAGTTTATTACTTCATTCAAAGAGCTCATTTAATGTTTCTGTTTAGAGGTGGAAACCTTTTCGGGAAGTGATATAGCGTGAAAGGTGAAACACAGGATGAAAGCAGGCAGTTTTTGCAACTATGCTAATTTTTTGCCTGCTGTTAGACCCTAAAGAACCAAGGAGGCCCCTAGCCTTGACTTCCTTATCTGTCTAGATAGCAGTGCTCACTTCACAGGCTGCATGAAATGTGAATATAAATCATTTGGCATATAGTGAACTCTTGATAAGCATTTTCTATTGTCATTTCTCAACAGAGGTTAATTTTAAGAAAGCTTTTATGTATGAAATAACTTCATCTTATGCAGCTCTACTTTGTTTATTCAACAGTGACATATACACCTACCAATCAGAGTTTCCTTGAGCTGGGGTCCTCTATCTGTCTTTGCTTCTGGTTCTAAAGAAGCTCCGCATCTCAGTCTGAACACTGGCATTTGGTTTTTTAAAAGAGATTTCTTCTATTTTTAATTCTAGGTATTTCTGTTTGTCTCTGTGTGGGTATATGCACATCTGAGTGCAAGCGCCTGTGGAAAACTTTATCAATTTCTACCAACACATAAAACTCTAGTTGACCTACTGGTCCCCATTACCTAACTGGGGTCAACTGTCCCCCTTGTTCCACAGTGGAGAGGAGAATTCAAAGCGGGTTGAGTTTCAGAAGCTACAGCCCCCAAACCTGCCACTCTTCATGGCTTTCCAGAAAGTATCATTTATCTGAGTAATTTTCTGGGATTGGGGAGAGGTGGGTATTTCTCCCTTTAGAAGAATTTCTTCAGTCTTTAAAGGTTAGTGCTTAGAGTTGATTTTATTTGATTGGGGAGGGGGTGGAAAGTCTGGGGTCTGGTCTCTAAAAAGAAGTCTGAAATTCAAAAGGGCATGTTCAGTTGGGTGAAAATGCCTCAGGCATTCTCTGGGAAGCTTTTAAAGGGGTGGGCTGGTACAATTTGCATTTCACAGCCCTTTTCAGAGCAGCTCTGTAGGCAATCAGCTTCATGTTTAGGTTCTCTGTATCAAGTCACTAGAGAAAAGAATGCCATTGTAAAACACTGAAAAATAGCCTTTGAAAGGTCCTGATGTGGTCCAACATATAAAAGAGTGAACTATGACTGAGCAAACTGAAGTTCCATCAAGGAAGTCAAAAGCCTAAGCTCACAGTCAGATTAAATCAATTTCAGCAAACATGCAGCAAGTCCTGATGGTAGGGTGCAGGAACAGAGACGTGGGCATTGCATCTCCCCTCTCAGAGATGGCAGAACCTAGCCAGGAGCACAAGAGAAGTATGCAAGGAAATACAATGCATGCAAGTATGCAAAACATAAACGACTGTAGGAGCCTACCTGCGGGTTGGAAATACTAGTAGTGTTAGTGTTAAGCCTGTGGAAAGTACTGTACTTGGTTATTTCCCTCTCTTTTCTTTCTTGTTCCTTCATTTCCTCCTTTTCTCCCTTTCTCCTTCCTTCTCATTCATTCTTTGTGAAATAATACTCTTTTTTATTATTCACTTTTATGTGTATGAGTGTTATGCCTGGATGTATGTAAGTGTACGTCTGATGTTTAGTGCCTGTGGAGGACAGAAGAGGTATTGGATCCCCTGGAACTGGAGTTATGGACATTTGTTAGCTGTCATGTGGGTTCTGGGATTTGAACCCAGGTATTCTGTAAGAATAGCCAGTGCTCTTAACTGCTGGACCATCTCTCCAGCCCCCAAATGATGTTTTTTCCCATGTTTTATAGAGAAGGAAACAAAGATTCAGAGAGGCCTTACCTTACCCAGGTTCATACAAAGAATAGGTGGTAGAGTTGTGATCCCAGCAGATGTAACCTGATTCCAGAGCTCACACCCTTATTTGCTAGGAAAGTCTAAGAAGGCTTCAACATCAGGTACTTTGGAACGTGAACTAAAATGATGAGGATTGTAAATGAGAGGTAGGAGATGATGGTGTGGTGTCATAGTTTACTCTTTTATATGTTGGACCACTTCAGGACCTTTCAATTTACGCAGAATACCCTAAATAGGTTTAGTACTGGCAAATTACTAAAATGCAATAGAGGCCTAGATTGAAAAACTAAACATGCAAATACACCTTTGTAGCCAGTAATCCCCAAGAGTGAGTCTTTAGTCCTTAGTTCTAAAAGACTGGAGTTTAGTTCTTAATCACTAGGTAAGGGAGAGTGGTATTGTGGTTTCAATGTGAAATGTCCTCCACTGGTTTATATGCTTGAACACTTGGATCCTAGCTGGTGGTGCTGTTTGGGGAGGTTATGGGCACTGTTTTGGGATAGGACTTTGCTGGAGGAAGTATGTCACTGGGGGCAGGCTCTGAGGTTTTATAGCCTGGCTGCACTTCCTGCTCTTTCTGCTTCTTGTGTACAGATGAAAGGTGATCAGCCAGCATCCTGCTCCTACTGGCATACCTTTCCCACTGTGATGTACTCTATCTGATAGGTAAAAAGTTGGCAGAGAAGGAGAGCATTGAGGATGAGGCACCAAGGCACAGCTAAAACTCCATCAAAATAGGGTTTATTAGCAAAGAAACACATGGGACAGATTCCCTTCCGGGCAGGGAAAATGTCTGCCCGGGTCTTGAGCTGGGGTCTTTTAAAAGGGAGGCTTCTGCTTCCTGCGGAAGGTGGGAAGATGTATTTTTTTAAAGTTGGGTGGGGGGAGTGGGAGAGAGGGACTGTTAAAACCTGTTCTCTTTAGAGATCAAAGGGGAAGCCTGCTGTGTTGGCCAAACAGTGGAGAAAAGTCTTCTCTTGACTTCAAAGACCAAGGTGCTTATCAGCTAAGTTCCCTTTTCTCAGGAGCATGAGAAGTCCTTGGGATCCTGTTGGTGAGGGGGCAGGGCTATCTGAACCTTAACACTATCCCTCTGGAACCATAAGCAAAAATAAACCCTTTCTCCCCTAAGTTGCTTTTGGTCATGGCATTTTATCACAGCAACATAGAAGAAACTAATACGTACGTGATGAAGGGGCAGTGTGACAGTTGTGCTGATAGCTGCCACTTCCCAGTTGTCTGATGCTAGGAAAGTTACATAATTTCTCTTTGCCTCAGTCTCCTCACTTCTAAGATGACTAAATAACAGTCACGTCACAGTAATATTCAGAGGATGTAGAGTGGTAATGTATGTGGAGGTACTTTCTACAAAGCCTACTGTGAGATATGTAATAGATGGTAGCTAATTATTTGACTGACTTTCAAACTGATAAGCCTAGCTAACATTTTTGAGTACTTACATGTACTCCAGACACTGCATGTGCTTGGCTTAATCTTTACAACAAGATTAAAGATTGAAGGTGGTTCTATTATCCCCAGGGTCCCTTAAAGCTGAAACTGAGGATCCCAGAGCTGATCCCACTGTCTGACTGCAGAGTTCTCAAGAACCAGACTGGTGTTCTTTCCATGACACAGCTGGGAAGGTTCAACATGATTTTGCCGTGGGTAAGAAGTCTGACACCATGGTTCACTGGAGGGTGAGAAATTTGGAAGAAATGGGCTTTTTACAATCTCTTCAAATTATTACAAGGAAATGATAACCAAACTCTTGGACTTTATGTCTCCTAAAGTGTCCATAAACTCTCACTTTACTTTATGGAGACTCTTAACACTTTTACCAGTCATTCTTTGATCAAGTTTTATTTCCTCACGTCTTTGTGAATAGCCATATAAGCTACCTTTAAGAAATCACCCCCATAAACTTAGTGACTTAATATCATAACCATCTATTTACCTCCTGAACCTGGGGGTTAGCAGAGTAATCAGGGCTCAGCTCTGAAATTATTGCTTCTGTCTTGGCTGAGTTAGCTCTTGTGTATGGCATCAGCTGCCACATCTGCTGAGGCTAAGTGGTCAGGTGGGATGCTCAGCAGACACGATCCATTTCCACACTGTTTTTCTTGGTAGGATGCTAACCTGGGCTTGTTCTTATTGTATCAAAAGAATTTCAAGGACTATGAGAGAGGAGAAAGGCCTCAATGTATGGGCACTTTCAAAAGGCTCTGTTTTTGTTTTCTGTTGTCTCAATGGTGACAGCAAATCAATAGTCAAGTTCAGAGCTGGTGTTGGAAGAGACTGGTGCAGGGAGTAATTTTGCAGATGCATGACAAAGGTAGGTGTGACAATATAACAATGTACAACCAGGCTTTGGGAAGACAGGCTCAGACACTTGTAGAGTAACAGTATCAGCACAGGCTGGGAAGGATGCTGGGAAAAGGCACATTTAAGGAGTGGCACTTAGTATCCAGTTGACTTGGAAACAGTGAAACATCTCGGAGCTAGGGAGATTTTTCAGGTGGCAAAGTACTTGTCCTGCAAGGATGAGGACCTGAGTTTAGTCCCCATAATCTATGCAAAAAAGATGGGTGTGGTGGCTCCTACTTGTAGTCCCATTGTTGGGAGACAGAGATAGGTAGATCCCTGGGGCTCACTGGCCAGCTAGCAAGCACCAACCTAGCTGAATCTGTACGTTCCAGGACAGTGGGAGACTCTGACTCAAAAAACAAGGTGGTATGCTGGGAGTGGTGGCACATGACTTTAATCCTAACCCTCTGGAGGCAGAGACAGGTGGATTGCTGTGAGATCAATTGAGGTCAGCTTAGTCTACATAGTGTGTTCTAAGTGGGCTGAGACGGACTAGGGAGATCCTGTCAAAACAAAATGAAATGAAACGAAATGAAACCAAACCAAACCAAACCTAAAAACACAAGGTGGACAGGGCTTCAGGAATGATATTCAATATTGACTTTTGGCCTGCATGCATACATGCACACATGGTATCTGTACACACATGAACACATACACAGACATGAACACCCCCCACATACATATAATAATAACAACAAATCCTCTTAACATGACTAGGACACAATATAGTACCAGAAAGTGACATGACATATTAGGAACCAAAGAATCCCAAATTGTTCCTGTCCTACCTCCCAAATCTAGCTTGTGAATTTGAGGGAGGAACCTGCCAGAGACAGTGTTCTCAAAACTTGTGAGGGTGAACTGGGGTGGCTGGTTGACTTTTATCTGCAGTTCCATTGTATTCCAGGCTGGCTTGGCCTAGAGCCCAACTTTTTAAACTAAATGCAAGGTTGTGAAATATTTGATAACAGTAAAAAGTTTCTGAATATGTAATGAACAAACATTATTTTTAAATCAAATATGTAGGAATCTGAGGAGTCTGGCAGTGCTCACCTGTGCTGTGTCATGTGTCTTCACTGTAGACTTGGTTCTGAACACTTGACATACGTATTTGGTGCTATGCAGGCCATCTTGCCATGCAACACCAACCAATACTGCCCAAAACACCTCAGCTCAGATTTGCGACTATTGTATACGATGAATCATGTAGTACTTTTACTGCACATAGGAAGTTTTCTGCTGTTATGGAAACATGATTGCTTAATTGCAGAAAACCTTTCAAAATTTCCTACATCACTCCTCAGCATGTATCAAATCAGTGTATCTTGGAATATGTTGTTTCAGAATATTTTATTTAAAAAATTGCTGTTTGAGAATTTGGATGAAATTTCCAATCATTTCTGAAATGACCCTAAATGTCTTTCTGCCATTTTATAATGTGTTTTCTGTGATCTGGATGTCTCAGCATTGATAATTAAAAATCTAAAATATCAGTTAACTCTGGAGTTGCTGAAGGTGCTCTGTGTTGACATATAAGATCAGATGTGTAGCTAAGATTGCACTCTTAATGTGAAAATAAATAAGCACATCCATCTCATTAGCATGCAAATTTGCTTTTTTTTTTTTTGAGACAGGGCCTACCTGTAACCACAGCTGTCCTGGAACTCACTGTGTAGACCAGGCTGGCCTCAATCTCATGGAGATCCTCCTGCCTCTGTTTATGAGTGCTGGGATTAAAGGTGTGTGCCACTTTAATAAATAGTAAAATTATATGTATACTAAATAATTATTTTAAAACAAATTTATTTATTTAATATCAGTAAAATGCTTGATTTTATTTTATATGCCTATATAACTTTTTTTTTTCAGTGAGACAGCTTGTTTATTCAGTGGGGGTCGGGAAAAAATATAGTGTGGAGGCAGCAGCCAAAGCTTTAGCTGATAGGTGTTCATAGCATGCTTTATTTGTTAGGGTTCAGGAGGCAGCAGCCAAAGCTTCAGCTGATAGGTGTTCATAGCATGCTTTATTTGTTAGGGTTCGAGAATCGAGACATTCCCACAGATATCAAGAAGACTGTACAAAAAGTTTATTCAGGAATTTAAAGTAAAAACAACCAATTGGTGGCTAGCCGGGCACAGACTGCATGAGCCAAAGATGGAGTCTGGCCCCAAACAATAGCAGGTAGGGGCTTTTATTGGGGAACTCCACAGAAACCCATGCACGCCCACCAAACTTCTTTTAAAATGATTGGATGGCCTCATATCCTGAGTATGGGGGAAGTTCTGATTGGACTGGGCTGTCTTTAGGGCATTGGAATGTGCTGACTGTTATCTTTTAGGGCTGGAAGTTTCTGTCTATACCTTATAAGGCTTTTACATGCCCAGACTTGCTTAACCTTACCTTTTTTTTTGGGGGGGTAAGTAACTGGAAGTCTACAACATGCCTGGATTTGTCCAGGCTTCCCTGAAACAGCTAGCCAAAATGGAGTCAGTGTGTTCTGACTCTTGCATTTTAACTCTTCATGTCCCCCCTAGAGTTGTAACACGGGTTAAATCTTTAAACCATAGCAAACAAGCAAGCAAGCAAGAAATTATACAGAAGCTAGATATTTTGCAGTTAGCAAACAGCTAGCAAGCAGTTGTCTGGAGTAAAGGACCCTCCTGGGTTACTGGGCTGTACTGAGTATGGAGGACCATCATCTGGATGGTTTGTAGCCAGGTCCATATAAACTTGAGTAGAGCATTTATGAGACATGGCCCATACATGTAAGGGCAATCAAGAATATCATCACGGACCCCACCACTGCTGTAATAAGTGTAGTTAATCATGGGGACCATGTGAATAGGGATTCATCCCAGTTTTGTTGTTGGAGTCTAGCATCTTCCCGTTCCTTTAGGCATCTGCGGACCTTGGTTAGA
This sequence comes from Nannospalax galili, assembly GCF_000622305.1. Classification (NCBI taxonomy): domain Eukaryota; kingdom Metazoa; phylum Chordata; class Mammalia; order Rodentia; family Spalacidae; genus Nannospalax; species Nannospalax galili. The sequence continues at coordinate 3,693,835 of NW_008341422.1, read as the reverse complement.
AACTGTCCGATCACACCCGAGTGGTTAACATAAAAACAGCATTGTTCTCCCCAGGGCAGAACATAGACCATAGACCACCTCTCTCCAGAAAGAGTAGGTCTAAGCCTCTCCGGTTCTGTAGGGCTACCTCAGCCAGGGAAGAAAGGGACTCTTCAAGTTGTTTAACTGACTTTTCTAAGGCCCGGAGGTCTAAATCTATAGCTACTTGAAGAGCCCGGTAGTTCTGGTCCTGTATGAAAGGCTGATGTTCCCATTCCCATGGCAGCGGTAACCCCAAGTCCTAATAGAGTGGAGATCACTATCACTGTTGTTCCTACGGCCCTCCAGTGCCTCAACTGAGAGGTGGAGTGGACTTCTATCTCTTTGTTAGACCTATAATAGAGGTGGGGGACCAGCTGTAGCAGGACACAAAAATCTCCTGTATGATTAAGTATGGTGGAATGGAGACAGGTGGTGAGTCTAGAGGAACAGGCCCACCACATGGAATTGTGTGGGGAAACACAGGGGACAGACTCACTCAGGGGGAGTTGGGTGGTAGAGATACAGAGATGCTGATACAAAGGGGGAATTGACCCCCCCCTTGGGGTACAATGCAGAGCCCTTGTCCAGTGATCATGTCAAGGGTGAGGGTTCATCTCCCATTTGGAGGGCCCATCCTACAGTCAGAGGTGTTGGTGGTCAGAGAGTAACTTCCCAGGACCACTATGCCATCATAGTATGGGGGCCTGGGATCCATACAGAGCCAACAACTTTTAGTTAAGTTGGCATTGGTATCATTGAGGAATAAGAAGGCTGCACCTACAAGGGCCAGTGGACCTGGTGCTGCTGGTAACAGAGATGGTGTAGGAAATAGGTGATTAATTGGATTGGGAGCAGCGGGGGTGGGGGCCTGAATGGCAATGGTCTGGTGTGCCAACGATTCAGGCTCGGAGCCGGTGTTTGGTCACCTGAGCTGGGGGCTACTTGTACCTGAGTAACCAAGAGGTGTAGTGTAAACAGGATTCCAGGAGAACTTGGGCCAGTATGGAGTTTCATTACCCATGTATGTCTCTGATATCATAAAGGCAGGGCATCGGGATGCTTGCCTCGTGAGGTAAACTTCAAGATAACTGGGTTGCATTTGTTGGAACATGGTCCCTAGAACAGTCCCCCAACTGGCAACCATCCCTGGGAATGACTCCCAGGTGCCCTCAACAGGGGCTTTCCAGTCAGTGTCACCCGTTGAGATGCATGACCAAGATTGGCAGAAGAAGCGATCTGGTCCTCCGCATCTGGGTCATCTCCTTGAGGTTGAATCCCCGGGACAGACATACCATCATCTCCTTCGGAGTTCATTCTGTGCGGCTGGCCAGTTGCATCCATAGGGGGAGATACCAGGGCGGTATATTTCAGGTTCAAACCAATCGGGGGGGGGGGACACAGCTCCCCAGGCTCCGTTTCAGAGATTGCAGAGCTCAAATGTTAAGTCCGGGTACCATGTACGGGGTGGGGGGGTGTGCAGTTGAGAGGTGATCTTCGTCCTAGCCCTAGTAACAGTGTTAGTGAGGACCGAAGCTTAGGTTTTGAACATTTTGGAGAGATCCAGAGCACCCTAGAAGACATGTAGGAAAGGAAAGGGAAAGGGAGAGAAAGAAGAGGAGACTCAGGGACCAGCCATGATCCTCAGCTTGAGAGGGTTGTCTGGTGCATGAGTCACTCTTCATCTTTTGTCTGGGTGGTCCATCTGGCACTGGTTTTAGGTGACTATGATAAATCCAGGTCTTGATACTGTCTACCTTCACTGCTGTGGGGATGGTGAGGATCATGATGTGTGGCCCCTTCCAGCGAGGTCCAAGGGGCTCCTTGTGGTATTGCCTCACCCCAAAAAAGTCTCCTGGCTTGAATCCGTGTAGTTGGGCCGGTGGCAGTTCATAGATGTGCCTCAGCAAAGGGAAAATACTGTTTTGTGCAATCTGTAAGGCCTGTAGGGACTTAAGAAATTGGGATTCAGACAAATCAGTTAGCACATCTGAAGGCAGCTTGGGAGGCAAAGGGGGTGGTTGGCCATACATGATTTCCTAAGGTGTTAGGCCTTGAGCATAGGGGGTATTTCTGACCCTGTATAGGGCAAAAGGTAGGGGGCCCATCCAGTCATTGCCAGTTTCTAGCGTTAATTTGGTTAAGGTCTCCTTAAGTGTCCGATTCATTCTTTCTACTTACCCTGAGCTCTGGGGGTGGTATGCGTAATGTAGTTTCCAATTAGTTCCCACTGTTTTAATTAACTCTTGAATTACCTTAGAGATGAAGGCTGGTCCATTGTCTGACCCAATTACAGAGAGGAGTCCATACCTTGGTATTAGTTCATCGATGATCTACTTAACCACTGTTGAAGCAGTTTCCCCCTTTGTGGGAAACGCTTCAACCCATCCTGAAAATGTATCTACAAAAACTAGGAGATATTTATAGCCATACCTGCCAGGTTTTACCTCAGTGAAGTCCACCTCCCAATGGACTCCAGGCACAGTGCCCCTCTCCCTTCTGGCTGGGGGGCATGACTTTTCCTCTTGGATTAGTAACCTGGCAGGAGCAGCATCCAGAAAGGCAGGTCTCAATTATTTTGGTTAGGTTGAAGATGTGGTATGGAGTCAGGAGTCCTTGTAACTTTCTTTTTCCTAGATGAGTCCCTTTGTGGAGTTTGTATATTAGGTCCTCTGCCAGCTTGCACAGTAGAATGAGCCTCTCATCAGAGGTATATCTCCATCCATGCTTGATCTTGGTGTTTTCCAGGGAAGTTAAATCCTGATTTTCTGAGCTGAGAAGGAGGGCTCTTCTGGCAAGAGGGGTTCAGGGAGGATAACCAGTAGGTTTGAGGCTGCTAGGGCTGCTTCTCTGGCCACTAAGTCCACTCTCTTGTTTCCCTGTGCCTCCAGCGAATCCCCTTTTTGGTGCCCCAGACAATGGATGATGGCAAGTCTCTTTGGTAACCATATAGCTTCCAGGAGCTCCAAAATCTCTTATTTTTGATAGTCTTTCCCTCTGCTGTCAGGAGCCCCCTTTTCTTGTATACAGCCCTGTGAACATGAGCCATAGCAAAAGCGTAATGGCTCTCCATGAAAATGTTAATGGTCTGGTCTTTACTTAGTTTCAGGGCCTGAGTCAGGGCAATTATTTCAGCCTTCTGGGCAGAGGTCCTGACTGGCAGAGAGGAGGCCCAAACTATTTGTGACGGACTGACGACTGTCGCCCCTGCATACCTGGTTCCTTCTTGATGAAGCTGGTCCTGCATGTGAACAGAATTAAGTCTGGGTGGGGCCATGGGACAGCCATCAGGTCTTCCTGAGTCCCATGTAGGCTGCAGAGTACTTCCAGGCAGCTGTGCAGGACCTCAAAATCCAGTTCTGGCAAAAAGGTGGCAGGGTTGAGAGTGGTGCTGGAGAGGAACTGGATGTGAGGAGGGTTAAGGAGCAAAGCCTGATAATGTGTCAACCGGGCATTTGTCATCCACTGGTCAGGGGAATTCTTAAGGACACCCTCGATCGAGTGGAGGGTGGCTGTCAAAGGCTTCCCCAGGGTGAGTTTGTCTGCATCCTTAACCAACAAGGCTGTAGCTATGATAATTCTGAGGCAGTCTGGCCATCCTGAGGCCACAGGATCAAGTTTTTTTGACAAAAAAGCCACAGGCCTATTCCAAGGCCCAAGCATTTGGGTCAGGACTCCCTTCGCTATTCCAGGTTATTCATCAACAAAGAGTTGATAGGGCTTATGTGTATCCAGCAGAGCTAAGGCTGGAACCTGCAATAAGGCCTTTTTAATTTCTTGAAAGGCCTTCTCCTGAGTCTCAGTCCATAGGAAAGATGACTCATTCCCTCAAGTGGCTTCATACAGGGGTTTTGCCAGCTTGGTGAATTCGGGTATCCAGAGCTGGCAGACTCCTGCCGACTGCAGGAACTCAAGCAACTGCCTGCGGGATCTTGGGGTTGGAATTCCCATAATGGCTTGTTTTCTGGCTGGTGATAGCCATTGCTATCAATCCCTTAATATGTACCCAAGGTACATTACCTTGGTGACGCAGAGCTGAGCCTTCTTGGTGGAGACTTTATACCCCAATTGGTCCAAGTTTCTGGCTGGTGATAGCCATTGCTATCAATCCCTTAATATGTACCCAAGGTACATTACCTTGGTGACGCAGAGCTGAGCCTTCTTGGTGGAGACTTTATACCCCAATTGGTCCAAGGTCAGGAGCAAAACCCTGGTGGCGTGAAGACAAGTGCCTTCATCCTTAGTGGCAATCAGCAGGTCATCTACGTACTGTAGGAGGCTTACCTCTGGGTGTGAGGCCTGATACTCCTGCAAGTCCTCATGTAAAGCCTTGTCAAAGATCATGGGGGAGTTCTTGAACCCCTGGGGCAGTCATGTCCAAGTGAGTTGTCCATTAAACCCCTGGTTTGGGTCTCGCCATTCAAAGGCAAAGATGGGTTGGCTTTCCTTCACCAAGGTCAGGCTAAAGAAGGTGTCCTTCAGATCTAAAATGGTATAAACGTTTCTCTCTGGGGAGAGTGAGCTCAGCAGGGTATATGGGTTGGGGACTTTAGGGTGGGTATCCTCTACCCTCTTGTTGACTTCTCTCAAATCCTGTACTGGTTGGAAATTGTTAATCCTTGGCTTCTTGACAGGTAGGAGAGGGGAGTTCCATGGAGATTGGCATGGAACCAGAATAGCAAACTCCCTAAGGTGGTTATGTGTTTGGTAATTCCCGCCCTGGCTTTGAGAGTCATCAGGTACTGTTTTACCCCGACAGGCTGAGCATTAGTTTTTAAGGTCACCATTATTGGTGGCTGTTGGATGGCCCTCCTTGGGGAATTAGTCTCTACCCAAACTCCAGGGATTGTTGCCTGGAGGTCCTTGAGGATAGTGGTTGGCCTCTGTTGAGGTGGCGGGGTGTGCACCCTCCATTTTTCTTCCAATTGTAAACACAGGACATAGGCTGTGTCTGGTACAGTCACATCAGGAGGTCCCCTCCCAGAGAAATGGATCTGAGCCTTCATTTTATTTAGCAAGTCCCTTCTCAATAAGGGATATGGGCATTCTGGGACCACCATGAAGGACTGTGAAACTGTCTTTTTACCCAAGTTTACTTCCCTTTTGCTGGTCCAGGGGTGTTGAGTAATTACTATGGCCCCTTGCACCCAGGTGCATTTACTGGTCAATTTTCCCATAGGCTCTTTCAAAACTGAATGTTGTGTTCCGGTGTCAACTAGGAAGTCGATGGCTCATCTCTCCACTTGTAGGGTCACCCAGGGCTCATGGTGGAGGCTCTCTGAGCCTGGGCCCCTTCAGTTTTCTAGGTTCGCCAGTTCGAGGATCTTAGGCTTGGAGGGAGGCTGGGATCTTGGCCTTTGAGGGCATTCCCTAGCCTGATGGCCCAGTTGTTTACAATATGCACACTGGTCTCTTTTTAAGACGGGCCAACCTTCCTGTGGGGGTCGCAGGGTTGGGTTCCCTCTTTCATAGGAGTCGGTCCCCCCATTTGGGGTTCGTCACTCTTTCAGCCAACAATATCCTAGCCAGCCCTCTAGTTTGTCTTTCTTTGGGGTTTTCTCTATTATTAAATACCTTGTTCACCACCGCCATCAGCTCAGAAAAGTTTTTGCCCTTGAAACCTTCCAGCTTTTGAAGTTTTTGTTTTATGTCTGGAGCTGCCTGATTCATGAAAGCCATATTGATGGCCATCTGATTCTCTGGGGCCTCTGGATTAATGGAAGCATAAGTTCTGAAAGCCTCTAGGAGGCACTCCAGGTATGCCCTAGGAGACTCATCCTTTCCCTGCATCACCTGACTGACCTTAGACAAATTGGTAGGGTGCTTAGCAGCTTCCCAGAGGACACCCCCAAAAGAATCTGGTGATAGATCTTTAGGTGTTCCCTATCTTTGGGAATACTATAGTCCCATCCCTCTGTTGGGTGCATGAGAGGAAAAGCAGCGCAACAAGTCCTCATTCTCTGTTGGTTGCCCATCGTCTCCAGGGATTGTGTGTCTGCATTCCTGAAGGATGCGGTTCCATTCCTCAGTTGTGAATAGGATATTTAATAACTGTTGGCAATCATCCCAAGTGGGTTGGTGGGTAAAAAGAATGGTGTCCAGGAGGGAAACTAGGGCCTGAGGCTTCTCTGTGAAGGAGGGAGTCTGTAACTTACAATTATACAGGTCACGAGTAGAAAAGGGAAAGTAGACTACTGGGGCAATTCCATCCTCCCTTGGGGGCCCAATCTCCCTTAGGGGTAGAGCTCTTACAGTCCGTCTATTCTGAGCACTTGATGAGGCCCCCTAAGGGGGCGGGAGTAAATCCTCCTCTGGTGCCGAGGGGAGATCTTAGGGACCTGATGGGTTTTTGTTCTGAACTTTCTTCAGGAGAAGCAAAGTGGCTGACCCCTTAGGCCCCAATGGCAGGGGCGGCAGTAAGGGGAGCAGCCAATTGGGGAGGCGGTGAACAGAGATCACCAACCTAGGATGTAGGGGTTCTGGTCAGGATGCCCCAGTTCCCTGAAGACAACTCCTTGAACTTGTAAATGAGGGACAAGTTAAAAGACCCTTCAGGCGGCCATTCAACTTCAAAGGAGGGCCATTTGATGGTACAGAGGGTCCGGAGGTGTATTGGCTTGACACGGAGTCTGGACATGGTAGAGGCCACCCGTTTGTAATCCTGAAAATGACTAAGAACTAGATTAAGGGGAGCTGCTGCTGATGAGACTTTCTGGCCCATTGTGGGATCATCTTCAAGAAAAAGGAATATAAGAAGAAGAATGAGAATGAGAAGAAGTAGGATGGAAAGTTGATAGACAGGGCAGAGCTCCAAACAGAGGATGAGGACAGTATGGGATGGCAGCTCCCTAGAGGGAGAAATGAAAATCTTGCAGCGCGCAGAGTCAGCCAAGAAGGCCGCCCCTGTCTCTTTCCCAAAAAGATTTGACCAGCCTGGATTCCATGTCAGAATCAACCAGAATCTGGCTTCTGGCCCACCCAGATTCCACATCGGGCTGTGCCCAGACTCCGGGCCAGTCCCGCCTGGATTCTGCGTCAGGCTGGAGCACAACCCCCTATCAGAGAAGGAGTTGGGGCATCTCCTGTTCTCCTCCAGCTCTGGGATCAATAGTGTGTCTGTCTGATCTCTGTTGAGCCCCAGGATGTCCAGACTACTGAAAAGTGGGGAGAGAGAGAGAGAGAGAGAGAGAGAGAGAGAGAGGAAAGCAGGTAGAACTTACCAAGGCTGGCTCCAGTGGCGTACTCCTGTGAGTCTGGGGTCTCTATTCTCAAATCCTGGATGAGCCCCCAAATGTTAAGGTTTGAGAATCGAGAATAGTTCCCACAGATACCAAGAAGATTGTGTAAAAAGTTTATTCAGTAATTTAAAGTAAAAAAAACCAATTGGCGGCTAGCCGGGGATAGACTGCATGAGCCAAAGATGGGGTCTGGCCCAGAACAATAGCAGGCAGGGGCTTTTATTGGGGAGCTCCACAGAAACCCTGCGTGTGCCCACCAAACATCTTTTAAAAATGATTGGATGGCCCCATATCCTGAGTATGGGGGAAGTTCTGATTGGACCAGGCTGTCTTTAGGGCATTGGAATGTGCTGACTGTTATCTTTTAGGGCCAGAAGTTTCTGTCTATACCTTATAAGGCTTTTACATGCCTGGACTTGCTTAACCTATAGCTTTTTTTGGGGGGGGGTTAGTAACTGGAAGTTTACAACATGCCTGGATTTGTCTGGGCTTGCCTGGAACAGCTAGCCAAAATGGAGTCAGTGTGTTCTGACTCTTGCATTTTAACTCTTTAATTTACATGTGGTAGGTGGATCCTATCATCTGGTTATAGGGCAATGCCTAATTATCGTATAGGAAAAACCTGGGGGAAGTTTATTGCAGGTAACTATGCCAAAGGTCATGTTCCAAATAAGGCCAAACATCCTTGCTTGGAGGCACTTTCCAGATAAGTCAGACAGAGCAGGAAGCCCCTGCTGAGAAAGGAGTCAACCTTAACAGCAGGGTTACCCAACATCTCCCCCTGTTTTGTTTTATAATGGAGAAGTGTCAATCACAGCTTTAAGAGCTAACTCATCTATCTTGGGAGAATCCAAAGTCTGATAATTGACCATGACCTGATTTGTAGTAATTTTTCCAATGGTAGTAATTTGTCAGCAAAGAAATTGTATGAAACAGGGAGCAAGCATCAAAATAACACAGCATAATCAGGGGGCTATTGATATTGAATATTCCCCCCTCTGAAGAGGTAACCCCAAAATCTTTTTGGGATAAGAGCTCCCAAATATTTTTAATGTTTTGGTCTTTGGGACAGAGTACTTTGTTAAAAGGCCCAAGGACATTTTGACTTTTAGCCAAGAAAGAAACTGGCTACTTTTCTTTGGGGTCTTTTTACCCTAGCTGCCTAGCCAATTTCTATCTCCTATTCTTATACCACCCTCTGAAGAGGCTTACCCAAATTGCCAATAGGGAATTGGGACACAGACTATTTTGGCTTCTTCCATGCTGAACAGGGATGCAGGGTGAGGCAAAATTTGAATTTTGTTTGGCCAAAAATGGTCTAATGGAAAAAGTCTAAGAAACCTTGTCCTATAACAATAGCTGTTACATGTCTTAGAATTTATATAGTAGTTACGGGCTCATGAACTGTCTCAGTGGATAAAGGTGCTTGATATCAAGCCAGTCAACCTGAGTTTGCTCCCAGGAACCCATGTGGTGAAAGGAGAGACTGGATTCATACAAATGTCTTCTGACTTTCACACTGTGGAATCATATGTGTGTGCATGTGCACACATGCACACACACATGCACACACATAAATAAGTAAATAAATAAATGTAAAAGCAAAGAATTTCTATAGCATTTACAACATCTTGGCTAGCACAGCTCCACCCTACTTAGTCACTCTCAGTCCAGAGAAACTCTAAGTTGATCTTGGAATCAACCCACAAACCCACTGGGATAATAATAAAGTTTATTAGACTTGCATTTGGTTTACTTTCCCTAGCAATTGTTTTTATAGTTTAATGTTTGCTCAACTCTATCTTGTGTTGTATTTTACTTCATGAAGAAAGAAGATATGATATCTGTAGTCCTTAGTATTAGGTGACAAGTTGAAGGCACATAATATTACAACCCATTATTTATCACTAGGTGTCCTGGGAAAATGCAATAAAATGTCTAGTGGAGACATTCTTTAACGGGCTTCTTTTCCTCCTACAATTTCAATATAAATGTCAGTATTATAATAAAATCCACCAAATGGGAAATTCCTTACCTTTTTGTAAATATCCTAAGAAAAAGTATTATAATAAATTCCTATCCTGAAACCTAAGACTCAGAGCAAAAATGTAATGATCTGAGTCTGGGGAAGGGAGCTGCTGTTGTCTGTCACTTGGCCACTGCTGTACTGTGTGTCAGCAAGGTCAAGAGTCCCATCTTCCCTGAGTTTGGTTTTGATTCCATAGACTTTGTGTGGAGAGGCCTCTTTATGAATGTGATTTTCTTACCATTTCTGTAGGCAGTTTTCATTGAGGGTTTCAAAATTCATTGTCCTTAGCATTTGATATTGATATCAGACTGTCAGCTGAGCTCACTCCAACAAACACATGTGTGGCTCTATCTTTACCAAATTTCTTGTCACATAAAGACACAGTTCTGACATCCTGGTACTCAGAATCTAGTGGGACTCAGTGAAAGAGGGTCTGTGGGCTAAAATAATAGTGTGTGATAAGGACATCAGGAAGACTCCTTTGGAGGAGAAGGGGAGGAGGGAGGAGTTCAGAGAGCTGATGCTTAAGTGGTACTTTGAAAGAAGAACACTGAACGGCATCCCATCTGACTTGCTGAAAACAGCATTAGAAAATTATAATGGGACTCTATGTTTGGTAGATTATGTAGCTTCTTAACTACTTCAATATGGTTGATCAAATATCTAAACTATCTAAGTACATTTAACAAAATGTTGAATTTATGTGTGCCAGTTGCTTTCTTTTTTTGCTGTGACAAAACACCTGACGAAAGTAACTTAAGGAAGGAAGGATTGTTTTGGCTCAGTCTGAAGGTCCAGTCCATCAAGGTGTACAGGTGTAGTGGCAGGAGCTGGTCACATTACATATACCGTCAGGAAGTAGAGACAGAGGAACTCTGGTGCTCAGCTTGCTTGTTCCTTGTTATTTAGTTCAGGATTCCAGCTCAAGGAATGATGATGGGCTGTCCCACTGCAATTAATCCAATCCAAAAGTTTCTGCTTAGAGATGCCCAGAGATTTGTCTCCTAGGTGATTTTAGATCCTGTCAAGTTGACATTAACCACTGATATAGGCTAATTAAAATAAAAAAGATGACATGCCAGAAACCAAGGAGAATCCTGGTTAGAGAAAGAGGAGCAGGAGTTTAGGGTGATTAACACAAAACTTGGGGTTCTGGTTTGTTTCTCTCTTGCTATAACAAAATACTCTGACCACTACCAACTTGGAGAGGAAAGGGTTTATTCAGCTTACATCTCCTGGGTCAGTTCATCAGGGAGCCCAAGGTAGGAACTCAGGGCAGGAACGTGGAGGCAGGAGCTGGAGCACAGGCCATGGAGGAACGCTGCTTACTGCCTTGCTCTCCTGGCCCCTGCTCAGCCTTCTTTCTTATACAACACAGGCCCACCTGCCTGAGGCACAACCCACAGTGGACTGGGCCCTCCCACATCACCCAACAATCATTAAGAAGATGCCCCACTGGTTAGAGAAAGAGGAGCAGGAGTTTAGGGAGATTAACACAAAACTTGGGGTTCTGGTTTGTTTCTCTGTTGCTATAACAAAATACTCTGACCACTACCAACTTGGAGAGGAAAGGGTTTATTTGTCTTACATCTCCCAGATCACAGTTCATCAGGGAGCCCAAAGTAGGAACTCGGCAGGAACCTGGAGACAGGAGCTGAAGCACAAGCCATGGAGGAACACTGTTCCCCTGGTCCCTTTCAGCCTGCCTTCTTATGCAACACAGGCCCACCTGCCCAGGGGTGGCACCACTCACAGTGAATCCTGGTTAGAGAAAGAGGAGCAGGAGTTTAGGGAGATTAACACAAAACTTGGGGGGACATGGCCACAGGCCAGTCCTTTGGAGGCAATTACTCAATTGAGGCTCTCTCAACCCAGGTGTGTCAAGTTGACACTAAAGCTGTCCAGCACACTTGGTAACTACTTTATTCAATCTAGCACTAAGTCCCAGGAAGTCACGGGCACTGACAGCAGTAGCTGTACCTACGTGTATAGGAGGCAAATAAAAAAGCTGTTTCTGGAGAGAAACCAGCTGTGGCCTCTGAGGTGATGCTTGTACCCATGGAGGACACAGTCTTCAGGGAAAGATGAACTGGAAAAAACATCCACACCCAAGACAAAAATGAAGAACCTTTATTTATTCAAACCAACATGATGAGTGGGCAACTGTGCAACATGCCAGCTTTTATGTGGGTTTGAGATCATGTCATTTCATGATCTGAATGACCACAAGCTAAGAATTTTAATTTAAATTAGATGTAGCAGGGGTGAATGCAAATCTCTAGAGGAATCAATATTTGATCCACACTGTAAAGAATTCCAATGGGCATATTGCTAGGTGAGGATGATCTCACAGACAGATGTTACAAAGAATAAAAGGAAGCTAAGCATCATGTCTGAGTCTACAGGGATGGCCAGTAACAGCAAACAATGACCCCAAGTATGCTGCATGCTTGACACATTTCAAGAAATGAAGATGTGAGCAGGAGCAAGGGGATGTCAAAGTTGACCCAGCTACTTGAAGAAGTGCCAGATACATGTTGGGCAGGTAGAAGACATCCTGAACTGAGTCCACCAACTAAAGCTAGTAGAGCTGAAACAGATCCCTCCACTAATTTTGACCATTTCTAGTGTTCTTGAGTTAAGAGCTTTATTACATTCTGTAGTATTTCCAGAAATGCCACTTTGACCACTGACCTTGTTGGATGTATCAATTCAGGCCTATCTAACAATTTTCAATGCTCCCCTTCATGATAATTGTTGAAAAGAATAACCCTACACCAAGATAAAGACAGAATTTATTCTCATAATGCAAGCAAAGCCTAGAGATTAATTAAAAGCAGATTTTATTCATCTACATAATTAGGAAATTATTTCCATTGTCAATCCTAATAAACTTGGATTTGTTTGACAAATGTGACGATTTGTTCTGGGATAAAAACGTGTCCTTTGTAAATATCTTTGATGTTGGCATAGGGTAGGATCTTTAAGGAATAAATGGTACACATGTGTTACTTAGCAAGGAGCAGGATGCTAGAAAGACATGGGTAGCATCCTCAGTCCCTGATAGCTGAGCCTCACATCCCGTGGGTGTTGGCATCCTGGGCTAATAATAAGACACTGTTTTCTTGACATTCTGATACACTCTGGTAATGAGAGTTGGGTAGTTTTAAACCTTGACCTCAATTTTCTACTTCTTCCACAACCCCACAAACCCCTTCCATCTTAAATATTCCGTTAGTGGTCTTTAATTCCTTAGTGCATGTTTTAACCTAAATAAAAATTTCATCTTTTCCACATCCAAGAGACAGTTTAGGTCTCACCTTCACTGCGAATTCTGCCCTGATTTCCCTGACAGGATTCACTACACTCTCCTCCAGGCTCCCTGGCCACTTGTAGCAATCCAAGGCAATTATTTATAAGCAGATGAGAACTCAAGGAAGGCCAAGACTGTGAGGTACTCACATCTCCATCTCAAGAGATCTGACTAGTAAATGTTGTTGCATAGAAACCTCACAGCTGAAATGAATGAAAATGTGATTTCCTTTTGTGTGTGTTTTTGTAGAAATGTATATTTATGTGTGTGCATATGTATGAGGGTATGTGTGTGTGTGTGTGTGAGTGTGTATGTGTGTGTGTGTGTGTGTGTGTGTGTGTGTGTGTGTGTAGATGCATGTGCAAGTGTGGAGGACAGAGAATAGCCTCAAATGCTGTTCCTCAAGTGCCATCCAACTTTTTTTTAAAAAAAGGATCTCTCACTGGTCTGAATCTTGCCAAACAGGCTGCATGGCTAGTCAGTCAACCCCAGGAATCCACCTGCATCCCCTTACCCAGTCCTGGGATTACAAATCTATGTCACCATGCCCAGATTATCTTCTGTGGATTCTAGGAACCAAATTCAGGCCCTCATGCTTACAGAGTAAGCACATTATTGACTGAGCCACAACCCCAGCCTCTGAAAACGCAATTTCTGCGAAGCCTCAGGCGCGGTGTATGGTGAGGTACTGATGACGAGGCGTTATGTCTTTGTGTGTTTTGTGTTTATCTGCAAGAGCAGTTCTGGCAACATTGTCTTGTGGCTTCTATATCCATTGAGATCCTACAACTAATATCCTTATGATCCTTTTCAAGCTAAGACACCCAGGAAAGGAAAGCACAAATGGCCCACGAAGGCCGTGCAGCTTGCCTAGGGGACAGCCGGTGGACAGGGTGTTCAATGGGGAATAATGAGTAAGGCTTCTACATCTCGGAGAAGAGACTTCATTAATTTTTCTCCATTCAGATGCAGCTCCGCCTTCACCAGCTCTTTTCTCCACAAGATCAGAGAAGCAGCCTTTTGATTGGAAGAAGACGCACCGCAGAGAGGCTGAATATGAACTGACCCTCACTCGGGGACCATTTTCCTGCACAAGCAGCCATAATCATAATCATAATGCTCGCCTGAACTTGGTACCTTTCTTCTCTTCAGTGTACACTGTGAAATTGCCCACTGAAGCCTTCCGTGGGTCAGCAGGTTGCTGAACAGAGGAGAGGCTGGGGACCCCAAAGAGCGTTATTGTGAAGAAATGCTGGGAGCGCTTAAGGCTCTGAATGGCTTTGGTGAACAAGCTAACCCCAGGCAGTTCAATAGGCAGGGCAAGGAATAAGAAGCTGTGATATTGTCTCTATTGAAGGAGTGGCTGGAGAGCTTGCAGGGGCTGTGAAGCGTTCATGCCACTTGACAGAAAGGCCCTCAGCAGACCAGCCAAACCTTTAGACTTTAAACAAACAAAACCTTCAGTTCACAGAGACCTCAGGGACTTCAGGAAATCACTTAATACAGGATTAGTAGCATTGATAAGAATGAAGAACTCTGACTTCATTCTTAAACAAAGTCATTAATAGGTATTGACAGGTGTTGATTTTCTGATGAGTGGGGTAGCTCTGGTCTGTGACAGCCTCTCTCATGGAACAGTGAAGTCTTTTCTCTTGCCCAAAGAGGGAGAGCTCATGAGAATTTAGGAGCCTTGACCTGAGTTTTTCTCTCACACATTTCTTTTGGCAACTTGGAAGATAGTAGAGACCAGCCTGCTGGCCTCTTCACATAGCCGTTTTCTCTGCACAGCCTCGTTTGCCTCAGCTGTCCTGGAGACAGTTGAGTGAGAAATGAAGAGTCAGCCCAGGGCTGAGGGAAGAGGGTCTCGGGGCAGTGCCTTCCTAAGTCAGAACAGTGATACAACTGGCTGTGTTGCTGGAGTGGACTGCAGAAGGGCTTTCCGAAGGTCCTGGGATACAATCAGAGTGGAAATCCTGCTTGTCCTCCGGGGTGGGGATTCCAGTGTTTCCAGTTGCCATGGGGATGGATGAGTAAGCCCCAAGGGGCAAACAATATGGAGCTGTCACTGAGCTCTGCCTCCATTCACCCTGTAAGTGCTGATGGATCGGTAGGCCTGTGACCAGCATGCAAAATGGCTTCAGCCCTAATCAAGAGGGGGTGAGGTGCTCTGGGTGTTGCTTACCACAGAAACAGTGTATCATGCCTCAGCAGTGGCCTGGGCTTGCCTTCTATGGCCAGCTCTGACCATGATGTCTTTGTTGCATGACTTTATGCTACTACATGAATGTCTTCCTGGCCTTAACCCAAATCCCTAGCCCACATGTGATTCCAGATTTCTCACCTGACTCTAGCTAACCACAAAGACACCAACGGGGAGGAGGCGCAGTACCGATGGTGTCTCATTTACACCGCCTCACCTAAGGTTCCTTAACTTTACAATGGCGCAAAAGTGGCACTTACAATGTTGCAAGAATAGAGCAAGATACTGGTTGTAGGTGTGTTCTTTTCCTCCATCTGTTAAAGAATCAAAAGACTGAAAAACCAGCTTATCCCAAAGGAAAGTGATGCTTATTGGCAAGAGTTGCAGACTTGAGTAGAGAAGGGGCCCAAAGCTCGGTACTGCTGACTGTAAGGGAGTCTGGGTTTTTATTGGGTTTGAGAAAATGACCCTCCTGGTCACTTTCTTCCTCAGTTGGTCCTAAGAGGTCCATGTGTCCTTCTGTGTATGAGCAGGAAAATAGCTGCTGGTTGGCTGGGGTCTGTCACCAATAAGGATGGATCCTTCATCTCCCTTTTTGGTGCTGTAATAACAGAAAGAGAAACTTAACAGAGAAAGAGAAAACCAAGACAAATAAGGGATATAGAGACTCACTGTCCTTGTTTCTTCCTCCCCTCTGTCCCAGAGGCCCCTGGCCTCAGCACGTTCCCGAGAGAAGCCATGGATTGACCTTTGAATTTTGATCTTTTCCTGGGCTAGTGGCACATGATATGGTGGTTTACTCTTTCCTGACACCAGCAGTAGTGATGAGTCTTGGGTCACACTGTCATGCAGTCACAAGGGGAAATAGCCAACAACCCATAACACATTGTATGTAGTGAATTATATGTGATATTGACCACCTATGAAATAGCACAGGTGTTAAGCTGTTTGGATTCAACTGCAGGCTAATGAAATTGTTTTAAGTATGCTTAATACTAGCTGGGCTAAGCTATGATGTTTGCTAGACATTTTTAAAGAGGGTCTCAACTAATGCAGGCTGGCCTTATGCTTGCTATGTAGCCAAGGATGACCTTGAGCTTCTGATTTGCCTTAACCTCCTCAATACTAGGATTACAGGTATGCCAAGTTGACAATTGAAGCTAACCAGCACAGTTAGGAAAAGAGAGAGGAAGCTGAGGAATGTCTTTTAGGAGTTCAGTCTAGTTACAGGAGACAGACAAGACAGCAAAGGACTGTGTCTGTATTGCATGGTTCTATGAAGGGAGAAGCAGGAGCAGGTCAGTTCTGAGGGGCAAGAGAACCAGAGAAAAGGTGGAAAGATCTCACACAGGTGGCGACTTCTGAACTGAGTGAGGTAGAGTAAAGTGGGGTGGGAAGAGACGATGAACCCGTGTGGCAGTTCAGGAGAATGCATCGCCATCTTGACATGAAGGCTGACTGGGAGTGGTCAGAGATAAGTGGAGGGCAGTAAGTTATGCTAAGAAGTATGGATCACTCAGGTGTATGCCTGGCCTCCAGGGGCACTAGAGTCTAAGTCATGTTATCTGATGGCACACTTAGGCTTTATTTGGATTGCATGGGATCAGAGGGTCCAGGCTATGGCAGTGGGTGCCTGTAGGAATTTCTTAGTGGAAATGACAGTTGAAACTAGCTGTCTTGTCCTGGATGACAGGACCATAGTCTGTTGTGTCAGGCATAGGAGTCAGGGTCTAATCCTTTGCAGAGGAGGGCTAATGTTAAAGCCACAGGTTGAATTTTTCTCCTACAGGAATCAACTCAGCTGTGTAGGCTGGGCTGATCCAGCTGAGATAAGGGAAGTGTGGCTTAATGATGCACACACTGAGACTGAGTTGAGGCAGCAGGACCAGGTACCACCAGCCAGCAGGGGAGATGTTGCCAAAGCCTTCTTGCCTGTTTACAGAAATGTAGACATCTAATGTAATGGAACCACAGCTGCAGAGTCAAGGACTGGGGAAGGCAGAAGTTGACAGATAGCTAAGGAGGCCTCCGTCCTCTCTTCCATCCCCCTCCCTCTCCCCCTCTCCTCTCCTCTTCACTTTTCAAGACAAGATCTCCCAGTGGCCCCAGCTGGCCTGGAGCCCACTATGGAGACCAGGCTGGCCTCGATCTCACAGAGATCCATCTTCCTGACTCTGTCTCCCAAGTGCTGAGATTAAAGTCATGTGCTACCATGACTGTAGTTTCTTTTCTTTTTTGTCTTATTTTTATTTTATGTATGTGTGTGTTTTATTTGCATGTATGTAAATGAACCCCTGTGCAATGCCCACACAGACCGGAAGAAGGCCTCAGGTCTCTGAACTGGAGTTACGGACAGTTGTTAGCTGCCATGTGGGTGCTAAGAACAGAACTTGGGTCCTCTGCAAGAGCTGCCAGTGCTCTGAACCACTGAGCCATCTGTCTACCCCTCTGTGCTGTCTCTGGAACACACTGAACTGTCTTCTCCTTGGTCTTCCCAAGAGCTGCCTGGAGCACTTCCCCAGCTCTGGCTGCAGCTGTGCTGAGAAGTCAGGGAGCTCCTGGAGGTCCTCTGCATGATCTGAGTTCTGCTTCTGATTGAGGCAGGGGCCTGCCTGGATCCTGTACTGATTTCCCAGAAATCCCTTTTGCAAGGCTTCCAAGGGCAGCATCATCAGAATTTCGTAAGTGAAATCTTCTGACAATCCATTCTGCCCAGTCTATAAAGATTTTTTTTTTCACATTTACCAAATACGATACATATACATCCTGGGACATTTATCAACAGTTTCAACCAGTGAATAGGTTTATCACCTTGTTACTATCTGGGATGCTGAAAGAATTTTAAATTGATCTGTTCCAGCAGTATTGCAGTGAAATAATTTCAGGGCTGGGGATGTAGCTCAGTGGTAGAGTGCTTGCATAGCAGACATAAGGCCCTGGAACCAATTCCCAACACCCTAGGGAAAACAGACAAACAGAAATGTCTCATTCAACAAAACTCCTGTGTCTACTGAGACCATCCAGTCATCATGATGTAACCCACCTGCCCTTCAAGTATCAGAGCTAATGGGGAAGATATGCCCATAGGAGTCCCCAGAGAAAAGTGACATCCTGTGTTGACTCCCCTCTGTCCATCCTCATGCCAACTAGCATTTGAGAAGCATGGCAGAGGCTTGAGTATAGGCTGGGGACAGCTCCTTGGTCACAGGGGGAGGTGGGTCTCTGCTAGATGATGAGCCAGAAACCCTCCCCTCTTCTGGTGACCCCTGGGCCACCGAGGGCCCTGTCTGGTCGTTCCTTTGAAGAGCGAATTTCATCAGTCTGGAATGAAGGACCTCACTGTATCTGGAGTCAGGTCAGGTTCAGAGTGCAGGACTTCATCAGAAATGAAGCTGTTGGTGTGGCGAGGGAAAAGCTGGGAGCCTGGGAAGTGTAGGAGACCTGGTGTGGGATTAAGTGAACCTGTTTGGGATTAGGTGAACTTGTTAGAAAGGCAGCTGCTTTTCCCTCTCTGTGCTGGGAAACTTTTTTTTTTTTTTTGATCTCTTTAAGCTGAAGCAGAAGCTGAAGTCAGAACAGCAGTGGGCCTGAGGGAAAGTGCAGCTAAGGGAGGAACTTAGCACTGTTTCTAGAACCCCAATTCCTGCAGAAAACTCGCCTCCTCCTCCTTCCTCCTCACAGTTTTCTAAGAAAGCCAAAGGAGGGAATTTATGTGAGAAAGAGAATAATAAGCATTCTGTTGACTTCTTTATATATATGAATCATAAAACCCCCCAAACTTAGAAGTATCCATTTTCTTATTTCCAGATGGGCAAAGCAGAGCTTAGGAAGGAAGGAAGTCAGTCTCTCTCTCTCTCTCTCTCTCTCT
>NW_008341422.1:3621559-3675147 GCF_000622305.1 Nannospalax galili | reverse complement strand
TGTGTGTGTGTGTATTTGTTTGAATATATATTTGAAGTATTTATTATCCCCAAGTTGGTTTTTTATTATATTCTTATACTTAGTAAATAATTCTGCTAAACAGAATACATTTTTTGGGCTGGTGAGCTGGCTCAGCGGGTAAAGATGTTTGTCATCAAGCCTGACAACCTGATTGGATTCCCAGAACTCACATGGTAGAAGGAGAGAACTGAGTCCTGCAAGCTAGCCTCTGACTTCCACTTGCACACTGTGACACGTATAGACCCATGTACATATACACAATAAATAAATAAAGTGTAATAAAAAAGTTAAAGGATACTTTTTTTAGGGTATCAATAGCTATAAATAAGAACTATCATTGGCAAGTGGAATTGTATGGTCAACATGACATCAGTGACTTTTCTGAGGTCACACAGCTAGTAAGTGGTCAAGCCAGGCTTCAAAGCTTCAAAGCTAATCCATTTCAGTGATATCATGCTGCTGAAATCCAGGGATGAAAAATGCTGCGGACCCACTGAATGCATGTTCTAGAAGTTTATCTTTTGACTTAAGTGCTCATCTCTTTCCACTCAGGAGCTGGAGTTGTCTGTCAGGCCATTTCCTTACTGTTGGAGTTCTTGTCAATATGGCTCTGTTGTATTGCCATTGGGTTGGGGTCTGGGCTGACCTGTCCTTAGGTGTCAGCATTGGAAGGCCTCCTTTGGGAGGCATCTGAAGGGATGTGGCCGGTTTCCCAGATCTCCTTGGCCTGAAGGCAGACTTTCCCTCGACCTTAACTTCAAGCCCTTGGGTATTACTGTTTCGTATCAGTTCTTTCACGACTCTTTTAGCTTCTATATATTGGGTCTCCCTTGACCCTGTCAATGCGAAAACACAGCTGTCACCGCAAAGGAGATAAGAGATGGTTTATTCTGGCACCAGTATGAGAGACTATGGCTCAAGAACCAAATTCAGGTTACCCTAAATACCATGTTCCAGCACAGTGGTAACTGTTTCATAAAGCTTTTATTGTAACAAAACATAGTCATAAATCTATGCACTTTTCAAATGCATTGGTGGAAATTTCCATCAGGTAGGCAGGCTTCAGCAAAGCTGGGAAATCTTTGCTATAGTACCTGTCTGTACTATCTGATGACATTTGGCCAGGGGAAGATAGGGATCTCCTTTTACATTTCAAAAGGATTTTACCTGATAGTCACAGGGATGCTAGGTAAGTCACAAAGGTGGGCAATAAATGGTTATGAAGGGGACTAAAGATAGCTCTAGATAATTTATCTCCAACCTAGAACATTCCAGCTCTCCAAATTCACAGGAACTCTAATTAGTCAATGGACTGTGTCAAATGTTTAGCACGGGTACAGCCTTTTTATTTTCTGAGAACTTGGGTCACACCCTACCTTTACCTGTGACCCAGGGACCCTGCGTATAGCAATGTCTTGCCATGTTTTTTTCTCTCCCTGACCTAGTCTAGAATTAATTCATCCTTGGCTATGTTCCTCCACCCCTCCTCCATACCTGCATTCACAATTTGACAGTCTTTGAGATTTAATCAAGTAGTTCATTGAACAATCCAGGTGTATACCCACCTGATTTGAAGTGATTTAGTTTAATGAAGACACTCACACTGCCCGGGTTTCTGGGGCAGCCCTAATTTCAAATATTCTGTCTCATTGTCCTCACAATACTGTCAGAGTATAAAAAAATCTTGATATTTTGGGATAGGAACAGCATCTTCTGGATGACTTCAGGCACCTAGAAAAAGAGGGAAAAAAGAAAGAAAAAGGTAAAAATCCCTAGTCAGGAACAGGTGATTGAGGGTAGCCTAGATCTGTGGTGCCAAGTCATGGTCATCTGTACTTAGCTCAAAAAATTGTAAAAAATACAAATAAACAATAATTATATTTAAAAATCCCTAGTTAGAAAATATGCCGCATCTTTGCCTCAGGACACATTGGCCTTGGCTAAACCTTTATTTTGTTACCTATGAGAGCTAAGTTAAATCTTGTCAGTGCTGGTGTCTTATTGTTCTTCCTACTTTCTGTAAAAACAAAAACCTGTAACAAACACCTTGTTTCATAACCAACCTCATTTGTTTTCATTGTCTGGCAAAGGTCTTTCTTGCTGAGAGGCCCTACAGTTTATGCAGTCTCCCTAGTCAGCATCTAAGACCATGTTCCTGCAACAAACTACTTCAGGTGTGTGTCATGCCTGTGAAATCTGTAATAGCTAGGATCCCCATGTCCTGACTGTCCCCTAAGCTCACAGGTAAACAGTGCCCTTAGCAAATGCTTGTCTGTGGTTTCTATAGGATTTTGGTTTTGGTAGGACCTTCTGGGTGACTGGACCTCCTTGAAGGCCCAGCCATAGGCCCTCCCCAGGTCTATTCTGGTCCTACCAGGAAGAGCTTGCTTCCATGGATGGTCCTCAAGGTCCAGTTCCCATTCTACTGAAAGAGCAAGGATTTTTTGAACAAGGTGACCTGGTACAGCTTCTGAAGTTTCTGGTTTTCTGAGATGCTTCTGAAAGAGCTCTATTGTCAGCAGGACAGGGGTAGGCTCCCCCAAGATGAGGGGTGCCCCTTAGACACAAACATCTCAGAGAGGTTCGGCAGAAAGACTTTGGGCATTTCCAGAGCATGTTTGACCACAGAACATTCTTTTCTCATAAGAGCAGCCTTGAAGAATGGGGGTAAACTGGGTATTGGGAGTCAGAGGGCCCTGCCTGGATTCGAGTTCAATTCATATATTCAACTGAATCACTTTGGCTTTGTTATCTGACCTTGATTTCCTCCAAAGAGAAACAGCAAAGAATAACAAATAGCCTGGAATGGGTTGGTGTAAGAGCTAAGTACTGATCTAAAAGAACTTGGCTTCCATGTGAGATGTTTTTGTAGGAAGAGCCTTATTGAGACAGAAAATTCATTCTGCTAGTACATTTCATAATAAAGAATTATTCCAAGCTGGGGGTGTAGTTCAGTGCTAGACTACATATTTAGCATATGTGAGACCATGGGTTTAGTCCCCAGCACCCTCTACCCTTCAAAAAGAATAATCAATATTGAATAATCCCATTTATATTGACTTATTTGCAAGATGCCCCTCCCTGTCTGTGGCTGTTCAGGATGTGCCAGGACTAGCATATTTGGAATGAAATGTCAGGAGTCCATCTTAGCTAAACAATGGAGAATGCTTTTGAATGAATACGTGCTTTTAAGAAAATGCTTAGAATTCTTTTAGCAAAATACAGGATGAATTAGAAAAGACAGGCTTAGGCTTCAAGCTTACTATGCCCATTTACAGAATAAAACTATACTTCAAAACATTTAGAGATGCAGCAAGAGGGCTGGGAATGGGCTACAGGCCTGGAGACAGAGAGACTGGAATAGGGCTTAGCCCTATTCAGAAGGAGCTTCTCATGGGACTAGATGTTCTCTAAGAGGATTATATGAATGACTTTGAAACCTTGACTCCTGTTCATGTATGCCTAAGAAGTTACCCTGCATTCTCTACATATCTTGGGTTTTATCTGGGAGATCTTACCTGGGTGTATCAGTCTCTGGTTATAGGGGTATAGTCAATGGTATACCTTGTGTCCTCAAATTCCTTGAAATTAAAAGCAAGAATTTGCATGCATATGTGTATGTGCATTTTTTGTGTGTGTGTGTGGGGGGAGAAGATAATTATAAACCAAAAAGTGGGTTTTGGTCTCTGTAAACCTTGTGAATCACAGCCAGAATAAGCTCTCTAGACAACAGAGTTCACACTATAATTGATCACTGGACAGAGGCTCTGGCACTCCTGGGCTTCTGTGGATGGTCTGAGGTGCTGGGCTGCTTCATCAGCAAGACCTTGGTTTTGTTCGGTCCCCTGCTCTGGGGAGCTGTAACTTTCTTCAATTCCTCCTTCCCTCTCTGGCCTACAAAGTCCTTGAAACCTGCTGTAGGTAGATGGTGCTGTAAATCTTGGGTTATCTGTGGATGGCTGACACAACTTTCACAGTTTCACAAGCTGAGCAGGCAATGTGCATGCCAGGAGACTCACGCTACTTGTGCTTCAGCATTTAGTGGACATCTGTTGGTTCCATGTAGATGTTGGTGGAAGGAGGTGACACAGTTTAAAAAATGTTGACAAGCAGACACTGACTTTCTAGGGTTTCTTGCCCAGAGCAACTTATAATATGATCAATAAAAAGGAAGCCATGTAGAAGTGCATCCTCAGGGCCTGGGGAAATGGCTTATTGGGTAAGAACACTTGCTGCAAAAGCATAAAGGCCTGAGTTCATATCCCTAGTTCCCACGTGAAAAGCCGGGCATGGTCATGGATGTGTCCGTAACCCTAGCACTGTGGGAATTGCTGACGAGGATCACTGGAGTTTGCTGACTGCATTTAGCTTCAGGTTCAGTGAGAGACCCTCTCTCAAAGGAATAAGTCAGAGAGTGATGGAGGACTGTCTTTCTCTGGACTCTGCACAAGTGTGCATGAGTGCTCACACTTGCACACACATGTGCACATGTACCACACATGCATACCACATGCACATTAAAAATAGTTCAGCATCTCTAGTGTTAGAACTGAACATGATCTTGATGTTACTCAACAGCAAGCCTGCCCTATGCTCTTAGTTACCTTATTTACTAGTCTAATAAATAAGATGGCATGTTCCCATCATGTCATCATGTCATCACTGTCATCATGGCAGTGTGTGAGGCACCCAGAGTTCATTGCTGAGCATTCCTTCAAGAGAGGAGACAGACATAAAGTCAATGAAATTATCATACATACACGCAAACCTATAAAATTACAACTGAGATAATTCTATAAGGATGGGGCATGATCTAGAAAGAGACTGTTATAGGGTGACATTTGATCTTGTCACTGAGATCTAGTGAGGCTTCTCTGAGGGAATAACACCTGAGCTGAGATCTTAAGGAAGGAAAACTGGGAGTTAATCAGGTACAAAAGTAAAACTGGGAAGGGCACTCTTCAGGTACCGTGGTCCAGTGGTAAAGCATAGCCTTGGACATGTTAACAGTTGAAAGAAAGGCCAGGGAAGCTGGAATCCAGAGAGGGCAAAGACTGCTAATGTTGAATGAAGTGTGGTCTAGACCACCAGAAGCTTGTAAATCAAGTGGAGATGTGGTCTGGATCCCATGTATAATGGTCAGTCATTGGGATGCTTTAAGCTGGAATGTGATGTGATGTGTGAGGAAGTTATTTCAATTGTGAACATGAGGGAAGTCCACAATAGTAGGAGGGTGGCTGTAGATCTGGTTTGTGTTGGAAAAGTAGGAGCTCAGTTGTTAAAGAACAGGAGCCACCTTTGTGAAAACAGGAACTGCACAGAAGAGTGACTGACTGCATGCGACACATCTGGGGGTGGCCAGCTACAATGATACTGAAGCTTCGTGTCTTCAAGGAATGACTGGCAGAGGTAAGTGAAGGCATGCCAGGAAGAGCCAAAGACCAAGAGAGGACTTGTGGTGCTTTGAGTGGGAAGACAGAGAGCTACCCTTTCTATGAAGGGTAAGAAGTGATTTTATCAGCAGTTCTAGTCCTGAGATTTCTGATAGATGTTTCTGAGCCATTTATGACCTTTGGGTTCCATTCCTGACTTCACAGAGGAGAGTTTTAAATGAGACTTGCTTGTTGATTTTTGCTAGTGGGGAAGGATCACTGGATTCTGTTCCTGACACAGCTTGTCTTTGGCTATCAATTCATATATGGGTTAGTCAGGTTGAGTTTATGGAGCTGGCCAACTGGCCCACCGTGACCTGCACAAAGCTCTGTGATTGAGAAGGTTTTCCTCTCACTCTGTCTCATTTACAGATGAGGCCACATCACTCGGAGTCTCCCAAGCAAGTACAGAGAGCTCAACTTTATTAAGTGGTTGGAAAATCTATTTTAAGTGATCTCCACATTGACTTCTCAAGTCTGAGACATCTTGTCAATGCAGCAGGTAATTGAAACATTTCTGAACGCCTAAGCGCCCACCGTATGGAGAAATTGAAAATGTCTTCATGGGTATGACATTTCTTTGGCCCAGAGAATGTGCCTAAAAGGCACTACATGCTTGAATCACCATGAGAGAAAGTCACCATTCTGTGAAGGGAATAGAGGAGTCATTTATTAAGCATAAATTATAATTTTGTATAAAGGTTAGACATCTATCCCAAACTAAAGCAGAAACCCATGCCGAGTGTTTCTTCCTGAGAAATGCCTTGAAGGTAAAGATGCAGAAGAGAAGATAAGTATTATTTTGGGATTCTTTTTAGAGATTTTTTCCCCTGAATGTGTAATAATACCCAAAAGTGTATGCATTGCTAGAGATTTGGGAAAGACTCCTCTTTGATGGGTCTGAAGAAAGAGAAAGGAGTTGAGGATAGAATTAGCCTTTATCAAGCATTTATGTGAAGTATCCCATATGCAGTGTGTTACTCATTCTCTCTCTGCCCTTCAATTAAAACTTTATTGGACCCACTTTATGAATGAGATGAGGGAAAGTCATTGTTATTAATAGTATTATGTTTACCTTTGACAATTTTATACATGTATGCAATATATTTTGATTATATCTGCTCTCCACTCTCCCTTTTTTTAAAAAAAAAATTCACTGAATCCAGTTAATACTGCCCTCATGCCCATGGGTTGGGGCTGTCCACTGGAATATGATAAACTGGTAAACTACCAGTTACCATACCTCTGGAGAAAGATGACTTCCCTCCCCCAGCAGTCATCAATGACCAGTAGCTAGGGGTAGAGCCTTGTGAGTCCCTCCCCATCCGTGTCTGAATGTTAACTGGTTTGACCTCGCACAGGGCTTATGCAGATAGCTGTAGCTTCTGTGAGTTCATGAGTGCAGTGGTCATGCAGTATCCAGAAGACAGCATCACACAGCACTCCTCCTTATCCTCCTGCTCTTATATTCTTTTTTCTGAATGTTCCCTGAACCTTGGAGGGAGTAGATATAGATATCCCATTTAGGGCTGAGCATTCAATATCACTTATTCCCAGCACTTTGGCTGGTTGTGAGCCATTGCAGAAGCTACTGCCCACTGCAGAAAGAGGCTTCTTTGACCAGGGTTGAGAGCAGCACGAATTTGTGGGTCCAAATATAAATATCTAAGGCAGTTTGACAACATGTCCATTTAACAAAACAACAGTAGTAGGTTCCTGTAGGGTATATGATCTCCTGAGTCATGAACTTTTGACCAGACTTACAGTACCAGTCCCTCCTGTGGAGGAAGCCTCAAATCCAATCAGAAAGTGGTTGGTTACCCCCTCAACAGTCATGTCACTATTGTATCAATGGGAACATCTTGCCCAGCAGGTCAGTATTGTACCATGTATGATCCACTGTTGGATAAGACTATTGATGACTTTCTCCCCTCGGCAGTCTGCATAGCAGCCTCTGGCACGATGAAAGCTATTTAGCAGGGGTACTATTTCCAGGTCAGTTCTAGCTCGATTTCTCTATGTCCAAGGGCAGGTCAGTCTTAAGTGGCAGGCTGAAATTTAGGTGGAACCATCTCCACATCCAATCCATGCTGTTTTCATTATTTCAGTTTATAGACATTAAACTAGAAACAAAGAGACTTCCATGACAGTGCCAGCTCTCTCCTACAGGTTATCTAACTTACCCTATTGTCTACTCCATTGTCTATGGACGATCATGGGATGAAGCAAAAATGATCATAGTAACATTAGTTAAGGTTTATTGAGTGCTATGTGAAACATAGCTTTAATATCATGTGAAAATCATAACCAGCCTATGAGGTGGGCACTTTCTTCCATGGTATATTTGTTACTTTTCTGTTACTCCAATAAAATACCATGACCAAAAGCAACTCAGTGAAGAAATGTTTTCTTTTAGCCAACAGTTCCAGAGAAATTGAGCCCATCATGTGGGGAAGGCATCACACAACCAGGGAAAGAATGGTGGCAGGACCTGGAGCACCCATCACATTTTCATTCACAATCAGGAAGCAGTGAAACAGAACAGGAAGTAGAGCCAGACTATAAAACCTGAAAGTCAGCCCCCAGTGATGTACTTCCTCCAGCAAGGCCCTACCTTCTAAACGTTCCATAACCTTCCCAAACAGCACCACCCGCTGGGGAGCAAGGCTCACATACCTGAGCCTACTGGGGATGTTTCTCATTCAAACCACACACGTGGTATAGAAGAAGAAACAGAGGGAGCTACAGTGATCTAGCCACACTGCTGTAGCTGGGGTCTGCTAAATCTGCCATTCGAACCAGGAAATCTGGCTGCTAGCTCACATACCACATGGTCCCTGCCCATGCTAGGACACAGCTCAGTGGTAGAGCACATGCTTAGAATGTGCAAGGCCCTCTGTACAATCCCTACCCCTTCAAAGAAAGGGAAGAAGGGAAGGGGATGGGGAAGAGTTTTGCTTCTGCTGGCTTCCTGTTTCTGCTGCTGCAACACCGCTCCTTGGTCCAGAGTTCCCCTTTATGTTCGTCTTGTGCTGCACATAAAGATCCTGCTCAAGAATGTCATCTCAGTCATTAGAAATGCTATCAGTGTTCTGCTAATTCAGAAGGTAATCATCTTGGGAGAATTCCACTAAGCTTAATTTCTTGAACCGTAAGTCATAAAGCACGGTTTCTTTTGGGATAGGTTTCATTTACAGACTTACAGGAGGGTGACTCATCTATAAATTGCTCCTTTTCCTTGTTGATTTCTGTCTCTACCTTTGGGGATGCATGGTTGCCTTAAATACCTGCAAAGGAAAGAAATTTGGATCCTGTATTAGTGACAATGCTGTTTTATCTCTCTCTCTGTGTCAGATCCATTCTGAATATTTTACCTTTTTTTTTCTGGAAATCTGTACAGTCCTAATAGAATTATTTCGTGTGTGGTGCTTTATGCAAAAACAGCATTATTAATATTAAAATGCTAAATATTGTGACTTCTGAAATGATGTGTTTTGATCACACTTTAACTGTGGCAAAACACTTAAGATTCTTTCGAATATTGTTATAACCTTATAGTCACACACCTACCCAGATATGGGTCGTATGGGATGACATTTAAAAAGATGAAATCCAACTAAGTCTCCCACATTATAGTCTTTGATATAAATTATAAGGCAGCAACGATTTTCTGCCCATGATGAATGTATGGTAGGTATGTTCAAAAGAAATGTTAATCCTTGCTTTTCAGTGGGATATGAGGCAGGCCTGCAATGGATTTTTGGACATTGGCTTTCGTAGCTGAATTTTTGTGTTAACATGGTCTTGACCCAATCAGATAGAGACTCTCTCATTCTCATCCCCTGGGTACGTTTCACAGGAGGGAGGAGGAAGGTGGACTTGCTGCACCATCACAGACTAATAGAAGAGAACGTGAGGCCAAAGGAGCAAGATGCCCAACTGTAAATACAAGCTTCACTTCTATTAGATACACTGAATGACTTGTCATCTTCCTTCCCCCAAGCCTCAGTTTCCCCATTTACAGAATTATAGACTTGAATTAGACAGAAAGGCTGTTTTTGAATTAGCACTCCATGGCTGGATGGCTCTTAATAATGGCCATAGGTGAGGCCCATGAAGAACTGCCTCTCAAATACTTCATGCAGAATTAATACTTCATTACCTTTTCAATTAGCAGCTTCTGCAGTTTTTTCTTTGGAAGGAGACAGGAAAAGGAATATGGGTAGCCATGGTTCTTTTCTGTTGCTGTGGTAAAACTGACCAAAACCAACTTGGGGAGTAAAGGGTTTATTTGGCTTACAGGTTACAGTTCATCATTGCAGGAGGCCAGAGTAGGAACACAAGGCAAGATCCTAGAGACAGGAAGTAAAGTAGAGACTGTAGAAGAATGCAGCTAACTGGCTTGCTTCCTCTGGCTTGCTCAGCTACTGTTTTTTATATTGTCCAAACCCACCTTCCCAGGGAAGGTGCAGCCCACAGTGGGCTGGGCCCTCCCACATCAGTCAGCAATCAAGGATGTGTCCCACAGACACGGCCCAGGCCAGTCTCATCTAGGCACTTCTTCAGCTGAGGCTCCTCTTCCCAGCTGTGTCTAGGTTTGTGTCAAGTTCACAAAAACCAACAATGACAAGAGCTATTCATAAGTCTTGCTATTCATGAAAGTATCAATAATATAATAGAATAATTCTTTATTCCATACCCATTGGCACCTGTGCTGGGTTAGGTCCTTTGCTCTTTATAAGTTTTAGTCTATAAAGAAGGCATTATTGATTTTTCTTCAATTTATAGCCAGAGAACAATTTCAAAGGTGTGAAGTCACTATGCCCCAGTACAAAAAGCAGGCAGAAAAATCTCTGGTGTCTGAGGCACTTTCCTTCAAAAGACTTTGAGAATGGGGGATCAGCATTCCATAGCTTCCCACTAGTGCTCAGCATTTCTATAGCATTTATATGAATTTCTCAGGGCTGCCAAACTGAGTGCATGGCTTCAAGTACTGTTGTCTTACAGTAGTTGAGTCCAGACCGCTAAACTCAAGGTGTTCTCTCCAAAGACTCTTAGGGGAGAGTCTTTTCTTGCTTTATGCAGCTGCTGGCTCCAGATGTTGTTTGTCTTGAGGCTGTGCACCTTCAGTCTCTGGGTTTCTCTGAGATCCACCCCTTCCTCTGCCTTTCTCTTATAAGGACACCTGCTGCTGCATTTAGGGCCTAAATACAGGGTGACTTCATAGTAGCATTCTTAATCTCAGCAAAGATTCTCTTCCAAATAAGGCCATGTTTACAGGCTGTGGGGGATAGGGCATACATGTTTTGTGTCCACCATTTAAATACCACCATATGCAGAAGGAGAAGCACGTGGGTGTGGGAAGAAAGACATTTAGTGGGTAGCACTACAGCAACTGGCCCTAGGCATGAAAGTTTCCCACATTGGGGAACTCATTTTCAATGGCCAGTGTGTATGTATCAATGTATGTATCAAATTTTTGCTTTGAGAGGTCCTATAGGAAAAGTCAGGTGAATGCACCAATGCATCAATGTCACTATGGTGACACCTAGCAGGAGACTAGGAGAGGGTGACTTGTGGGTGGAGAAATGGTTTCAAATATAAAACATAGGTCAACATTTGACAGAACTGTGTGCTATGGGTAGGGCTCACCATATATTACATTTGCACAGTGATAAATAATATTCATGTGATTAATAAACACCATTTATTGAGTGCTTGCTCTCTCTTTGTAGCATCTGTGCTAGATAATTTTACTGGCTTTATCTTGTTTAATTTTACAACAGCTGGTGAGATAGGCTATATTTTTTGGGGGGAGAATTTGAGAGCCGGGTTTAAGAACATAACTTAAAATTTTAAAATCAGTGTGAGACAGGATTGCTATTCAAATTCTGGATTACGAGTTTAGTATCTATTAATGGTTTAGAGACGAAATGTCCCTTCACATTCCAAAGGCTTATGGAGATGACAAAAGGTCATTGAATCATGGATGTTTTAACTTCATCAAAGACTTAATCCAATGGCAAATTCATGGATGCGTGAGTTATTAGGAGGTGGGAACTACTTGGAGGAAGTGGGCCTCTGGATACATGTCTTTAAAGGCTCTATCTAGTCCCTGGTCCCTGGATATCTCTTGTTAATTCTCCTTTCTAGGTGCTGTTAGTGGAGCAGCTTTTCCCTATCCTGCCCTTCCACTGTGATGCCATCATTTTTCCATAGGCCCAAGTGCAGTGGAGCCAATTGACCGTGAACTAGAAACTCTGAAACGGTGAGCCAAAATGAATCTTTTCTTCAAGTTGATTTCTTTGGGTATAGACACGTGTGTGTGTGTGTGTGTGTGTGTCTGTGTGTGTCTGTGTCTGTGTGTCTGTGTGTCTGTGTGTCTGTGTTCATAAGAGGATGGAGAGAAGCAGGGTCTTGACTCTCTCAGGGACAGGAGATGGCAATAGCAATTTCTTCTGAGTTTCCCTCTGGCTTCCAAAAGCTACCGTCTCTGACTCATTCTTTCTCTTCTGTAAAAAGTTAAGGCTTGTGTGAGTTCAGATATTTCTCAAAATGAACTTATTAGCACTTTTGTTGTATAAATAAGTATTTTAATTTTTGCAGTGCACATTAAAGTTGGTGGATGGGAGGCTGTCAGAATTCTTAATTGTCATGAAATATGCTCTTAATAATCAGTCTTATTAAATCTAAATGAAATGCCTGTGTGCAGCCCCATTTTAGCATTTTCCTCAACTTGCTTCAGCTTTTTATTTTATCTTAAACAGAAAACAGTCATTCTAAATCATCATCAAATTAACTATTTATGTTCCCTTTCACTAGTGTTACCCCCCCAACCTCCCAATCTGCCTTTCCATTCCCCTCGCCTTAAGTCTCATGTTTTATGGAGAAATAATCAGTGCCAGCAGCTTGGCAGGAACACCCTTCCTGAGCTGTAAAGAAGATCCATTTGCTGGGCAGAACAATCCCTGAAGACCTGAGGAGGGAGGGAGGGAGGGAGGGAGGGAGGGAGAAAGGGAGGGAATCTTTTAAAAGTCTTACAGGGAGAGAGAGAGAGAGAGAGAGAATCTGTCAGACACTGGGAAGCAGGAGAGTGCCCACAGGGGAACAGTCTGCCCAGAGCAACATCTGATTTGCTGCTTTTGGCAGAAGGCCAGTGACAAGGTAACACCTCATCTCTGGTTCCCTCAGAAGCTATCTGGAGGAAAGGCTACGGCTAGCTTTGCGAGACCTTATCTTTCTTTGCTTTCTGGAGGCAGAATGGAAAATTTCCAATACAGAGGTCTGAGTGAGCTAAAACCAAAGGCAGTGTTATTTCAAAGTCTAGACTGGATGGATTGGGTCATGTCGCACATGACCTTCGGAGGGAGCAGGAAGATCGGATACTACATCTTCTAAGTATGAACCAAGCCCCTCTGTTGACTGTGGGAAAACAAATTGGACCTTTACTAGAATAAAGGGGTTGTATTAGTCATTTTTCTGTTGCTGTGATAGAAACACTGATCCAAGCAATTTATAAAAGGAAGAGTTTATTTGAGCTTATGGTTCCAGGGGAATTACAGTCCATCATGGCAGGGAGGCATGGTGGCTGGAGGTGCCTGAGCAGGAGCAGCCGAAGCTAAGCTCTCACATCATCACACAGGAAGCAAGAGAGTAACTGGAGATCTGGCAAGGCTTAAGAACTCTGTAAGCCCACCCCCAGTGACGTGCTTCCTCCAGGATAGCCACACGTTCTAAAACCTCCCAAAACAGCGCCATCATCTGGGGACAAAATGTCCAAACACTTGGAGTCTATGTGGGACATTTTCATTCAGGCCACCACAGGGGTTAAGGAAGTAGTAATGTATCATGGAGGAGAATTTCCTGTCTTCAGATCCCCAACCTCTCACCATATATCTGGTTGAAACTGAACCCATCCATGAGCCCACACCACAGGCGGGTAAACAGAGCAGTTGTCAAGCTGCCTCTGCTCCCCTCCATTCATCTGCTTGTTTTCGATCTCAGCCTCTCTCTTCAGGCTGTTGGCTTTGGTGCCACTGACCCCTCCTGCAGAGGGGTTGAAGCCAGACCTTCGTCCAGGGCTATGAGGGT
Source organism: Nannospalax galili (assembly GCF_000622305.1). Taxonomy (NCBI): domain Eukaryota; kingdom Metazoa; phylum Chordata; class Mammalia; order Rodentia; family Spalacidae; genus Nannospalax; species Nannospalax galili. The sequence continues at coordinate 3,661,603 of NW_008341422.1, read as the reverse complement.
CAGGACCACCAGTGACAAATGGTATAGTGGCCAGCCAGGCGTAAAGAAAGCTTGGCATGTTTTTTAGGGAAGCGCCTCATCTACCATTTTGTCTTGTAAAAAGAGAATTTCTCCATCAGGCACAGGCAGGAGACAAAGTCTGATCACCAGTATCCTTATGGGTCAGTCAATAAGGGCAGTTAGGCAACTCCACTTTTCCAAGGTGTTCTGTTGTGTTTTGAAACAGAGTTTTGTGTAGCCCATGCTGACTTTCAGTTTGCTGTGTAGGTGACGATGACACTGAACTTCTGATCCTCCTGCCTCCACTTCATGAGTGCTGGAATTACAGGTGTGCAGCAGCACACATCATTTATGTGGTACTAGGGATGGACCAGGGCTTCGTGCATGTTAGGCAGGGCACTCTACCAAGTGAGCTATATCACCAGACCGCCAAAGCGTTCTAAACAGCTGTGAGCACAGAGTCTGGATCATTCTCAACGTAGTAGCACTGTAATTTGGAGGGAAACTCAAATCTCCTCTTACCCTGCCTCATGGCCATCATTGCTAAACCCCTCTCAACACTTTGGGATTCTCTTTTGGGATCAGAGCCACAGGGGCAGTGTTCTAGTTTCCTTTAGGTTGCTGTGACCAAAGCAGCTTAGGGCAGGAAAGGTTTATTTCAGTTTACAGGCCACAGACCATCATAGAGTGAAGTCTGGGCAGTCAAGCAGTAACTTTAAGCAGAAGCCATGGAGGAACACTGCTTGCTGAGTTATGTAGGCTCATGCTTAGTTAGCATCCTTATACAGCCCAGGGAATGGTGCCACTCACAGTGGGCTGGATTTTCCTGCATCAATGAACAAACAAGACGATCCCCCACAGACATGTCAATAGGCCAATCTGATCTGGGAACTCCCTCAGTTGGGAGTAACCTCTCAGGTGACTCTAGCCTGTGTCAAGTTTACAGTTAAGCTAACTAGGACAGGCCTCTTGGGGTTTGGAAGAGGCTTTCCACTGAGGTGACAGTTCTGAGTTTGAAGTTCTCACCCACCTCTTGCTGACAACTGAGTTTGGATGAGTAAGATACATTTCCCAGTATCCGATTTTCCCATCTTTACAAGGGGGGCAATGCTGACTTTTGTAGAATTAAATGAGAACATGTATGTAACAACTTGCCCTATGATAGTTACCAGTAAGTACATCTTCCTTCTTTTCTCCCAGTACAACCTGAATGATCAATTAAGATCAAGATTCTGGATTTCCTGGCTCCATGAGATGCTGTCAAGACAGAAGCAAAGGTGTTTGGGCCTGAGCTTGGCGCTACTTTACTATAAACTGGAGTTATCATTAAACTAGAAAGAGTGCATTGTGTCAACCTCAGCTATTTTTGTACCAAGAACAAAAATACATGTCCACAGAGCACACAGCCCCATCTCCAACTGGAAAGGAGTGTTTCTGGGTAAAGGAGTATAGGGATGTTGCATGAGCTTAAAAGTGCCAAGAGAATGGGATTATTTCCATTATCTGACCAGGTTCTGAGGGGCCAGGTGTCCAAGGCACACCGGTGAAAATCTTACAGGTGGCCAGTTCCCAAATGCACCACTCTTTGGAGTCAGCTTTCCAAACCTGGGCTCCATTCCAGATGCTTGAGCAGCCTCATAACTGAAGTTTCTTTGTATCATTCATTCTTCATTCACCTGTCCATCCATCAAACATTTATGTGTATATTTCCTTGAATGCTAAGTCTTGGGGATACAAAGTAACTAGCGCAGCACTGGATAATCAGCATATCTACAAAGCAAAATCTCATGTAAATATTAGAAAGCCACACTAAACTATGTGGAACGACCAGGCAGCAAACGAAAACCATTGCCTGTCAACATACAGGAAATGGGTGTGCTGTCAAAAACTGGCCCTTTTGGAGGGAGAGTAAGGTTTTTGGGAACCATCTGTGTGGTGAGGGGGCAAGAAGTGGAGTGTGGGAGAGAATAGCTAAGTGTAAATCTTGACTTTGAGGTCTGGAGAAGTTAGTTTGTTTTGCGTTCCAGTTTCTCCTTGTGTAAAACTGGAAAAATAATGTAGTTTCATTTCTGTTGCTTTAAAATACTCTGACAAAAATCAACTCAGAGGAGAAAGGGTCTATTTCAGGTCACAGCCCATCATCACAAGGAAGTCACAACAGCAGGAGCTTCAGATGGTTGGTTATAGCACATCCACAGTCAAGAGCAGGGAGAATGAACGCATGTTCTCCTCTCTTACCCCATCAAGATTCTGCCAAGGGGATGGTGCTGCCCATAATGGGCTGGGTCTTTGCACATCAATTAACTTAGTGAAGACAGTCCCCAACGGACACACCCCCAGGTCAATCCAATTGTAGACAATCCTTCATTGAGACTCTCTTCCCCGGTGATTGTAGGTTGCATTAAGTTGACAAATAAAGCCAACCATCAAAGATATATTTTTTCCTGAAAGTCCCTAAAGAAAAAGAAAGTAAGTTCCATGGAAACTCCTAGTAGAGTTTCCACACTGGGTGTTCGGTGCATGGAGGCTGGAAGTGTGGGAGATGCTGCAGACAGGGTCAGAAGCTACAAAGGAGTCTGCATCAGATAAAGCCACACAGAACAGGTGACTCTTCCAGCATACACATTATGTTGGGTGAAAAGTCCCCCACAGAGATTTTCAAGTGAATTTATATACTGGACCTACTCTTCAGTATTTTTACTTATTGTACTGCGGATTGAACTCCAGGTCTTGAATAGTATTGGTATGTACTCTACTACTTACCTAAATCGTCCAGTGCCTTGTTAAACTGTTTTTTTTTTTTTCATTGTTGTTGTTGTTAAGTTGTACAGCTGGCTGACCTTGAACTCTCTCTGTATCACAGGCTGATCACAAACTTGTGATCTTCCTGCCTCAGCCTCCCAGGTAGCTGTACCACTAGGCCTGACTTGAGGTTTTCTTTCATAATATTCAAAGAGGATCCCCATAATATTCAAAGGGGATCCCTTTTGTTCTTGTGGGTCCAACTCCTAATGGACAAAGGAATAAGGGAGTCTATTGTCAGAAGAGTTAATTAGCTTGAAAATGTCATCATTCATATCTCTATCATATATATATATTATAATTTCCAGTGCTTGTTTAAAACAGAAACCAGCTTGCCCTTGTTTCCAAAGATTCCCTCTTTATCTCAGCACTGAAATATTGCAGAGCATACACACCGGATTGGGATTGCTTTGAGACCGTGATAAACTGTAGGATTAAAATAGGCTGGAGTGGACCTGGAGAGAGGACTCAGCAGTTAAGAACATGTGCTACTCTTACAGAGGACTGGAGTTCAGTTCCTAGCACCCATATCTGGCTACTCAAAACACGTAACTCTACCTCCAGGGGGTCCAGTGCCCTCTCCTGGCCTCTGCAGACACCTTCACTCACATATGTACAGTCCCATGCACAGACATACATACACACACATAAATAAAAACAGAAAGGTCTGTGTGAGGATGTTCACTCTGACCCTTCATCCAGCCTCTTCACTTAAGTAATGAGCAGTGTCTGTGCGCCCTGTGCGGGTATACCCTCTAACTGGGCCTCAAGGAGTGCATGCCTTTCCTCAGCTCCCCAGAGCTCAGTCAGGAGCCACCGTGCCTCACTCTTCACCTGTCTCAGACAAGATTCTCGTGCACTGCAAGCTCGTGTAAGGAAACAACCTGGAACAGTCTCCACCAAAACAGAGGGGTGAGCCTAGGGACATGGCTCTGTCACTGAAGCTCGTGTTGTCCAAGCAGGAGAACCCGAGTTTAATCCTCAAAGGCAGGGCCTGGAGAGATGGCTCAGCAGTTAAGAGCACTGGCTGCTGTTTTAGAGGACCGAGTTCAGTTCCCAGTACCCAGCCACTAGTAACTCCAGTTCCCAGGGATCTGACGTCCTCGTCTCACCTCTACGAGCATCACACATATACAAGTGCACTTACATATATGCAGGCAAAGTACTCATACCGAAAATAAAAATAAAATTTTAAAGCCAAGTGTCTTAGTTTGTTCTTCATTGCTGTGACAAAACACTCTGACCAGTACCAACTTGGGGAGGAAAGGGTTTATTTGTCTTACAACTCCCAGGTCGCAGTTCATCAGGGAGCCCAAGGTAGGAACTCAGGGCAGGAACCTGGAGGCAGGAGCTAGAGCACAGGCCATGGAGGAACGCTGCTTACAGGCTTGCTCTCTTGGCCCCTGCTCAGCCTGCTTTCTTATGCAACACAGGCCCACCTGCCCAGGGGTGGCACCACCCACAGTGGGTTGGGCCCTCCCACATCACTCATCAAGAAGATGCCCCTCAGACATGGCCACAGGCCAGTCCAATAGAGGCAATTTCCCGATTGAGACTCCCTCAACCCAGGTGTGTCAAGTTGACACTAAAGCTATCCAGCACACCAAGTGTGGTGGTGCACACTTGCAGCCCCAGAGTGGGAGGCAAAGATGGGTGGATCCCTGGGGCTCTCTGAGTGGCCAGTTTAACCTATTCCAGGCCAGTGAGTGACCCTGTCTAAAAAAACAAGGTAGACAGCACCTGAGGAACAAGAGCTGAGGTTGTCCTTTGGCCTCCACACATATGTGCAAGTGCACCCATGCACACGTGTGCACATAGGAACACACAGGCACAAAAGAAAATGGGGAGAAAAGAAGAAAAAGGAAGAAGACCAGGGTCTACGTATACATTGTCCTCTGAGCGAACTTACCCACATCTATTGTTTTTGTCTTCCTTTTTATTGCCATTGAGACTGTCAATCTTCTTTTAAAGAGTTATTTTATTTTAATTTATATATATATGTACATATCATGTGTGTATAATGTGCCCATGGAAACCACAAAAGGGTATCAGGTCCCCTGGAGCTGGAGTTACAGGTAATTGTGAGTTGCTAGACATAGGTTCTTAGGAATTGAACTCAAATCCTCTGTAAGAGCAACAAAGCTCTTAACCACTGAGCTATTTCCCAAGGCCTGAAGCTGCCATTCTTAAAACAAAAATATCTATAATTTTATAGCAATTGATGCTTTTCATTTGTGCACACATTATTCTAGCTGACCCTGAGAATCTCCTGCAGTAGGCATGGTGTTACTATCCTTGTTTGACCTCCTGGGGGGCTCACACACCAGGGCCAAGACGGAGCAGATCCCATACCCAAGCCCACAATGACAGTCCACTGCTCTGGACCTCAACTCCCTCAGGCGCCAGAGGTCTGTAAGGAAACTCAGGAACCCACGCTTGGCTCTGCTCTTAGCAAATCTTCCCTAGCAGCCTCTACCACACCCTGCACTCACACTCACAGGCAGGCTTCTCTTCCAGGAATGATTACACAGAAAATGGGAGCTGACAGTGATAGATGGACTTTTCCATTTTCTGCTAACGTGGCTATGAAGTCAGAGCCCACTTTGATGAATGTCCATTAAGGTCAAATTTGGAAAGCAGGTATTAAGAGTCATTGCTGCTAATTACACCCTGAGAGCTCTATTTGTAGTTCCAAATTGGATAAAAAGGTTAGTAAAATGGAACGTTTCAGCACAGGCTGGCTCCTGGCTTACTCTTCAAGTTTTCGGAAATGATCCTCTGAAACTTGCTGAGAAATAATGTCCCGTCTTCCTCCTGCCTCGCCTTACAGGTGAGCCACCACCATGAGGAAGGTGGCTGCTTCTTGAGTCCTATAGGTTTCTGGCAGATCCGATTACACCAGGGACCCTTAAGACTACTTGAAGCAAATGACATGGGTCTATTTTAATCCTGCTCCTTCTAGAAAGTAGAAACTGTAAGGAGAGTCTTCCTGCTGACAGGTGGCCCATAAAACTCGTCCATCTGCTGCTAATTATGGCAGAAAGAAAATTCACACAGCCAAGGTTTCTGTGTATTTGCTAAAGATCTCCAGAGGTGTAACTGTCTTCCCAGATCACAAGGCCATTCACAACATTACATCTATAGACACTGTTAATTTTTTAAATAATTTAAAACCTAGAGCAGGAGGGAGCATTTAACAGAAGTGTGGCTGGGTGAGCATCAAGCTGATGGTCTAGAGGAAGGTAATGTGTACTCACAGCTGGACTCAGGTTTCCCCATCCCAGTCTTCCAGAGGGAAGCTTAGTGAGGGGCAGAGTTAGCAGTATTTCAGACTTGATTGCCTTGCCTCTCAAACTCCAGCTCACTTCTCTTTCTTCTTCACTGTCTCATCTGTAAAATGGGTATAACTTCTCCACAGTCTAATTGTTGTGGGGCTGCAGAGATAGCTTAGTCAGAAAAGGATTTTCCTTGTAAGCATGTGTACCTGAGTTTGATCCCCAGAACCCACTAACGCTGCATGTGGTGGTGTGCCCTTGTAATTCTGGACCTGGGAGGCTGGAGGCAGGTGGATCCCAGAGGCTTACTGGCCAGCCCACCTCATTGCTTGGCAGAAGCCAGGTTAATGAGAGACTCTGTCTTCAAAAGGTGAGCCCCTGAAGCTGTCCTCTGGCCTCCACATGCACATGTGCACATGTACCCACCATACAAGGGACATTTAAACAATAGTTCTTAAACAGTAGTTAAAAGTAGTTAAATTTAAACAATAGTAGTAAGTTTGCCCCTGGAGCCCAAGACCGCCTCAGCCATGAGTTTTTGTCCAGGTTTGGTTTTCTGTGTATTCAGATTCCCAGGGAAGGCAGGTTAGGGCAATAAGCTTTGATAAAAATGTTGTATATCAAAATACCCTGAACAACAACAAACTCTAACAGGGTTAGGCAAGGATTTTTTCTAGGATTGTGGTAAGATTTTATTCCAAATGCCCCATCAGATAAATATGCTGCATTTGCTGTTGATTTTATTTTAAAGACATTTAATTCGCTGTGTTTTTGGCCCACTATCTGTTTTGAATCATTCAGTGCTCCATTCCTTGAAATGTTACTTGCCTACAGAGGATGCAGATGGGCATGGTCAGAACAGGTCTCTGGATGCTCGAGATGACTTGGCATCTTGGTCTCTGCACTCATGTAATCCTTGGTGCCTCCCCTGATCGCCCAGCACCTTGTTTCATGACCCAATCCCTTCAAGCTGAGCCTTGCTTGGCCTCACATCTCTCACATCTCTGACTGTGGTTTCTGTCTCCTTTTTTCCTTTTCTTTTTTTTCATTTCCTTTGGTTAGGCAGCCTCTGACCTGCTGAGTAGTCTCTGACTTGGCTTGGTTCTTGAAAGCAGTACTTCACTCCTGGCCCCTCTGACCTCATGAGAAAGACATGGAAAAGATGCAAAGTCGATGGGTAAGTCTTCTGTGCTGGGACTTTCTGGAGACGACCTGTCTCCTATGGTTGCTTCTGCTGCTCGTCCTCCACAAGTTTTTTTGTTATGGTTTGAATGAGAACTCTCACCTGTGTGAATACTTAGTTTCCAGCAGGTGGCGCTATGTAAGAGGTTGTGGAGTCTTGCTAGAGGAAGTGCTTCACCAGGGGCAGGCTTCAAGGTTTAAAACCTGGCCTCACCTCCTGTTCTCTCTGCTCTCTCTGGATTAAATGTGGTCACTCTCCTTCTGACTACCAGTCTGGACTCAGGCTCCTGCTGCCATGCCTTTCCCGGCATGACAGACTGTGGAACTCTGAGCCAAAAACCTTTTCTTCTCTAAGATGCTTTTTATCAGGGTATTCTGTCATGGTGACAGATAAGTAACTAATACATCTACAGCAGGATTGTCCATAATCTGGTTGTGTACAAAAGCTTATGGATACAATTCTCAGAGATATTTTGGCTGTCTTTCTTCTTCCTTTGCCTATAAGACTGGGAAGAATTAAAGAGAATCTCTCCTGGGAAAACTTGAGGGAATCTTTGTGTAACATGAAGGAATACTTATTATATGTCATTATATGACATTCCTTGATTACTAGCATAGTGTCCTTAAATAAATTGTTAATTCCTTAGAGTGCAAGTTGCTTTTCGTGCAAGTTCCACAACTGTGCTGAACACTGTAGGAGCTTTAGACGGAATTGTGAGACTCCCACTGTCAATTCACTAATTCATACATGAGTGCCCACACTAGTGCAAAACACCTGCAAAGAATCACACACCTCTATCCCCATTTTTTGTATAAGATGAAATGCCTTTGTAAATCAAAGCCAGTGAGGGCATATCAATAACTTGATGTGGTTATAAGAATTGTGTATGTATTGTATAACTATTTTTGTTTAATTTTATGTTCCTGAAAGATTATTTCTATGATAAAGTACATATTCCAATACATTTTTTAAAGTTTTTTTTTAAGTCTCCAGTGTGTGGCTTGATGTTTTGAAAGAATACCTCCATTGTCACTACTCTGCGGAGTATGTGCCAAGGTGCATTTTGCTTTGCTAGTGTAGAAGCAGCCTTTCTGTGGCCATTAAGGATTTCTTGGCAATTCTGAATCAAAATGTCCTTGCCAGAACTTAATTTGGGGAATTGCATTTCTTTCCACTAATTAACTCCATTGTTTCAATTAGGAAAGAACTATTCCTTCCAGGCCAGAACACTGCCACTGTACAGGAAGATGGCTTTGGAATGCGTTCACAATGGAAGCAAGCATTTCTTGTACTAAGCTCACCAGGGATCCTTTGTGACTACGTTTTCAAGATGGCTGACCTGATTTCGAAGGGTCACTATGTTAGACTTAAAGGGTTATATGGAGTTGAAAGTTATGTCAGAAGAAGCCAGAGGAAGCCCAGCTGATTCTTACTGCTCCCATCTTAGGTATAAAGGCTCAGTGAAGTAAAATATCTTGCCCAGGCTCTAATCATCACATTCAGATAGTCCCAGAATCACATTTACATTGTTTCTTCTATATATAGTCAGAGTAGTTCTAACTGCTTGTAGTGGGTCTCACATCCTTGAAGCTGTTTTCCTTAGAAACATAGTTACTAGTTAGGGTTACAACTCAGTAGTAGAGCCCATGTTAGCAACCACAAGACCCATGGTTCAATCCCTAGTACACACACACACACACACACACACACACGCACGCACGCACGCACGCGGAGTAACTAGCTGAATTTCCACAAACTGTGTCAGCTCCCTGACCCTCCTGGAACATGGCTGAAGAGTTAATATCACCTAAGGTATAGAGCACAGAGCACAGTCAGCAATCTGTGATCTTTGGCAAAGAAATTTAAAATCACTTCCTCTCTATTAATGCAAATTATTATAATTAACATCAGTGATGTATTTAATTGCTGTTTATGAAAATGACTTTCTATCTGCATTAAGCTTTGAAAAATAGCTATAAATATTTTGGTGGCTTGTGACAGTAAATTAATTGCAGTACTGACTTAAGAATAATTTAGAACCTTGTTGATCAGAGTCGGCTCATTTTTCCAAGTGACTTTGACTTTTGGAGTTAGAAAAGAAGTCACGGTAGACACTGAAGCCTCTGGCAGGTGTTCTTCCCATAGTGAGGACATCAGTGTTCAGGGAGAATGGTAGATATTGAAGGATGCTTTGTCCCTTTCAGATGAGGCTCTGGTGGAAGGTGAGGAGCCGGGTGACGATGTCAGCCGATTCCCTCCTAGTCTCAATCTAGGCAGAGACTATTAGCTGAAATTAAGTCTCAGGGTCCAGGGTCAGGCACATGCTACTGTCAGTTCAACATAATGGCAGCCTCCAGATTGTTAGTGCTAACATCAAAAGGGCAAACAGCCTTAACATACATGAGAGAATGCATGAAACGGGGATGGGGGTGACTATGGGGTGTGCAGATAGGGGGAATGATTAAGATGTTTTATATGAAGTGCACAAAATCAATAAAAATATACATTGAAGGAAAAAGCACAGAAACAGGAACCAGAGCCTCATTCTTTACAGTTCGACTCTTAAATTATAGGACATCAACTCATCTAATATCTTATTTTGATTTGATAAGGTCCTTAAGCTGAATCTTGTCAGTGTGAAGAAAACTTGCCTTTTCTCTATTAGTTTTGAATCGATTACTGACTCTGTGTGCTGACCTCTACCCTGGTGTCACCCATTTAGTTAGAATGTGGGCAGCTGTAGGTGAAGAAGCCCAAATGATGTGCCAGGGAGTCATCATTTGAACATCATGTCAGAGAGGTATTGTTTTGCATTGATGCCAAAATTGCTATTGTTTGGAGTCCTGTGTTATAGAATTAATGAAATGTCTCCGTCCAAATACTGTGACATTTTTTTTTACCACCAGTTGCAGCAAGCACCACCAATGGGAACTCAGTGTTTTCTCCCGAAAGATGTTCAGAAATTTGCTGATTTGACCAGTACTTTGGTCAATGTCTTTTGGAAATAATTTTTTTCAGCCCATCATTTAGGTTGTAATCTTTGACTTCTTAGGGGAAAATGAGTTTTCTAGCTATAGATTAGGTACTATTTAAAAGACTATACTCTAAAGGACTTGGTGATAGGAATCATAACTTTATATCTCACACGCCTAAAATAGCACCTAAAATATAGTAAATATAAGATAGGAATTCTCTAAATTAAACTGAACAAAAGACTGTAACTTCCTGTGGTCCTTGGCATGTTAGCTAGGGAGAGATGGAGAGATTAGATTTTGGAAAAGATACTGACTCGTGCTTTTAGAAGATGAGGCCATTCATAGCTTCCATTCATAGAACAGGCATTTCCTGTATTTCTTTATGTTCCAGGCATCGTGCTAAATTGAAGAGACGTAGAATATGGTATGAAATTCCTTTGGGGGCAATCAAATTTTCTTTCTTAAAAATAATTTTTAATTATTATATCACAGTAGAGTTATGACCTACATGTGGAAAGATGCACAGACATTAAATGTAAACCAGAGAAAGCTTTTATTTTTATATATTCATATAACCAGCATCAGATCAGATTATAGACTATGATCTCCCCTCTCCAGCCCAGAAAGATCCCTCATTCCCTTTTCCCCCTAATTACCCTTGTTTCCAAAATAACTAATTCTAACTTCTACCAGCCTTTATTAGTTTTCCAACTTTGTATAACCAGATTCACACAGTACATACTTTTTGTGTGTCAACCTTATTTTTCTTAACATACCTTTCCAAAAAGAAGACTAATCCACACTGTGGCATATGTCAATATTTTTGTTTTATTTCTAAAATTAACTATTATATTCCAAGAATTACTTCTTGATGTTACTTAAAATGGATTTGGAGGTCTCTGAGAGACGGCTGTAGTAGTGGCATAGCTTTTAAATCTCTGGAATCTTTCATTTAAAAAAAGTAGGCTAGTAAAACGACTAGCCCATTTCTAGCATCTACAACAAAGTGAAATGTCAAAAGCTGGGTGATGTTTAGCCAGGATAGCACAGTGGAGGGGAAGTGGAGGGACCAAAGAAGAACTTGGGATGAACTGAATAACAGTCTCCAAACTGGCAATGCGTGTTCACTGGAAATTTAGTCTTGGAATGCTGAATTAGAGAATGAAGCAAATCTCTCTCTCTCTCGATGTTGTTACATGTTGTCACAAGTCACAACCAGCAAATTCTTCTAACTTAGCATTTTCTTCCTAATGATAGCAAGAACAGCCAAATCTCTGAGGGAGTTTAGCTGGCTGAGAGTGAGTCGAGATTAAGACTGAGGTGGTGAGAGAAGTTGGAGACCTTTGTACCCTTCATATCAGCAATCTGGATCTCCCATGTAAGATAACATCTCCCAACAAAGAGGAAATTCTGTGAGTAGAGTTGATATGACTTAGGTTAGAGACAATCTAACAAGGATAATTGGGCAAGGAAAAGGGAGGGAGCAGCCCGAAGCAGGCCCCGCTGGCAGACCTCAGGAATGATGGGGACATGTGTTTTCTCTAGAAAACATAGAATAGAAGAATTCTGTCTTGATATTGCTTCTTTTCTAGCAAAGAAAAACATTTCATTTAAAATGATCGACTGAGTGGGAACATGGGAAGATCCCATAAGTAGTTAACATAAGGGAGGAAAACGAGGGCCCGAATAACATCCCTACAGATGATTAAAGAAACCAGAAGCAAGTGCCTATGAAACAGGTGAGAACTGTAAACACACAGTACAGAATAGATGCAAGAAAATAATGGAAGATCAGAAAATAGGAATATGCTGAGAAAAATTCACAAATGCCATATTTGCAGAACAGATAAGAGAAAGAAAATATTTTAAGAAAAATCTCTCTAAACCCAGAAAATAAAAATAAAATATGACTTTAGGCCAGGCGTGGTGATGCATGCCTTTAATCCCAGCACATGGGAGGCAGAGGCAGATGAATTTCTGTGAGTTCGAGGCCAGCCTGGTCTACTCATCAAGTTCTGGGGCTACGTGGAGACCCTGTCTCAAAAAGACCAAGAAAAAACATGACTTCAGAAACAGATGTCAAATAAGGTGTTACATAAGAATGAATAAGCCCCACAGAGAGTTCCTAAAGAAAAATATAATAGAAATAATGTTTAATTAAAAAATAAATAGTAAAATTATAAATGAGATCAAGCAGATTTCAGAGAAAGTGATATAGAAGAGACCCAGCCAAGAACTAGTATACCTGCTGGGAGGCATATGTCAGGGATAGAGTGTTTGACCAGCATGCGTGAGGCTCAACCTGGGGGTGGAAAAAATGCCAGGGTAAGGATAAGAGGAATCCCCAAAGAAGAAACCAGAGCATGGAGCAGATTTAATAGGAAAGTTTGTAAATCAATGGAAATTTCCTAAAAATAGTCCAGAGCAGCTAAGCTGGCTTAAAAATGAAATATTTCTTTGAGCATGAGATGATATTTATCTCCAAAAGAGAGAAAAGATTGCTATCAGCCTTTTAAAAAATAATGCTTCAACCTGAAGACAGCACAGGAATATATTTAGACATAAATAATGAGGCAATAAGTTTCTTTGGAGCCAAGCTGATTATACATAAGAGATGCAGAAAGATTCTAGGATGGTTGGTTTTAATTGTCAACTTTACACAACCTAGAATGTCCTGGGAAGAGAGTCTCAGTTGAAGACTTGCCTAGATCAGGTTGGCCTTGGGCATGTCGTGATTATCAACTGATGTAGGAAGACCCCAGTCCACGGTGCGCAGCCCCATCCCCTAAGCAGGGATCCTGCACTGCTTATTTCAGAAGAAAGCTAGATGGGAGCAAGCAAGCAAGGATCTGCACATTTATTCTCTCTGTTCTTGACAGTGGATGTCTGTATTCCCACCTTGATTTCCCCTCAGTGATCATCTGTACCCTAGAATTCTGAGCCAAGTAACCCCTTTCTTTCCTAAGTTGACTGTCAGAATATTTGAGCCCAGCAACAGAAAAGAAAGTAGAGAAGACTCAGGAGCACTGACCTCGGCATCTTCCTAAGGAATCTGCAGGGCACTGAGAAGACATCAGACAGAGTAAGGAGCAGACAGAATATGTGGAAGTAAGATTTTCTCTGTGTACAGCCATACTCTATTTTCTGAAAACAGAAGGCATGCATATGCACATGAACCGTTTGTGAAAATCTGAAATTGCAAGTCCAAGGTATAGTCAAAGATGAAGCAATGGTGTTCGTAGTCTCAAGTATATCAGCATCAGGCATGCTTTATCATGGATCAAGATTCCTTAGAGGAACTCCTTGGTGGTTGAGATCAAGTTCGGGTGTCTTGATGGAGGAGGATTCATTGGCCAGTGTCCTGTTAGTTGCACTTGGGTTTTATTACTAGCTAGTGATAAAATGCCTACAAAGAGTTCCCAGAAGATTGTACTAGTGGAAAATAGCCCAGGCTATACTCAGATATAATCCCTGTAACACGAACAACAATACTACCAAGACAAGCAGGCAGCCAGCTTAGACAAAAGCTTTCCTAAGGTCACTATTTCTACAAGTAGATATTGGCTTCTGGAAAAAAGAAAAATAAGTGCTTGGCTTAATTTTGATAAGAAAGTCAGGGACATCTGTGGTCGATCCTCAGCCATTGTGGTATCAGTTTGCTTCTGCTTTCAGGCGATGCATTTCAGGTGACAATCTTTAGGACTATGAGGGGCCTTGTGAGACTGGAATTCACTACAGTGATCCTCCTATGAATGGCTACTGTAATATCAAAGTCTAGAAGATGCATCTGACATTTTGAGAAGTGCTTCCTGACTGTTGGTATCTCAAGACAAACAAACTCTTCCACTGCAACAGTGCTTCGAATTCGTTAAACACATTTGTGTCAGACACACCCCCCAGCACCAAAGAGCAGTAGAACCAGCCTAGGGAACTTCTAGTTCGAGTTACTTTTGCTTCTGCTCTATACATAGGATTTCTTCAGGAATGGTCATTTGGGGAGTTTGGAAAAGTTGGAATGCCCATTCGCATATCCTTAGTCCCCAAATCCAAGGACTGCTGTTGTCCCCAGACTGTGTTACTTGCAGGAAGCTAGGACACTGGCTTCGAAATTAATGGGCTAAATTTCGCTGAATAACAGTTTCCTTGTTTTCTTTATCCCCAAATAAGAATAATTTTGAGATACTCTATAAATAATTTTATTGGAAATAACTTTTCTTTTGGAATTGAGCAGAAATAACCGTGTCAGAAGCCAACAAACAGATGGGACCATTTCTGCCGAGTTGAGAATATTGTTTTCTTCAAGCTAAAGGGGGCTTCATTCTTGCCCTAAGATCTCAAGGCTTTCCAGCACCTTTCAGCTCTAACAGATTTCGGTCATTCACTGAGAACTCACATTTATTTCTAGCCTACATAATCATAGTATTATCTCAGTATTTAATTACTGTATATTGACACCAAAAACATTGAACTAGAAATCTGAAATTGTAGGAAACTACTCGGTTCTGATGTTAATGAACCTAGCATCATGTCTGAGTTTTTGGTTGGACATTCTGTTCCAAGGTGTTGGAGAATTATCAGCTCTGTTTCATTCATATTTTTTCCTGAATAATTCTAGAACCATTAGAACTCTGGGCTGTTTATCAAGGAAGTTAAAGGTCTTCTGGGTCAATATATTTGTGACTTCAGTTTTTGTAGATCAGAGGTACTTTGTAACTCCCTTATGTTTACATGCATGCATGTATGTGTGGAGGCCAGAGGTCAACACTGGGTATCTTCCTTGATCACTCTCCACCTTATGTTTTGAGATGGGGGTCTCTCACTGAACCTGGAGCATCGTTTGGCTAGACTGGCTGGCCAGCAAGCTCCATGGATCCACCTACCTCTCTACCCCTTACCCCAAAGCTAAGGTTGCAAATGTGTCCTGCAGCTTCCGGCTTCCACATGGGTGTTGGGGATCTGAACTCAGGTCTTCATGCTTGTGTGGCAGGTAATTTGCCAACTGAGACATTTCCCCAGCCTCATAAGCAGTTAAAACAGATTTTTGATTTATTTATTTTTATTTCATGTGTACGAGTGTTTTGCCTGCATTGTATGTAGTGTACCCATGTGTGCAATCTTCTAAGATACCAGAAGGAAGCATTGGATCCCCTAGAACTGGACTTCCACATGATTGTTAGCTGCCATGTGGGTGCTAGGAACTGAACCTGGGTTCTCTGCAAGAGCAGCCAGCGCTCTTAACCCCCGAGCCATCTCTCCAGTTTTAGCGTTTTGTTTCACATTCATTTTTCTAACTGAATCCTTTCAGTGATACTGTATGTATATGGTAGAAAAATTCATCCCTTCTTTTTCAAAAGATGAGAAGGACCAAAATTCACTTAGAAAGTAACTTGTTTAATGCCACAGAAAATAAGTTGCAGAAAGTTCAAATTTGAGGGTTGGAAAGACGGCTAGTGGTTAAGAGCACTTGCTGTTCTCGTGGAGGACACAGGTTTGGTTCTAGGTGCTCAAAACAGATGTCTCACAGCGACCTGTGAGTCTAGCTTCAGGGGGTCCAATACCCTTTGCTGGCCTCTGCAGGTACCTGTACACATGTGGTACACATACAGACAAACACACACACACACACACGTAAATAAAAATGTAAAAAAATTAAGTTCAAATTTGAGTATTCAGACTTTGAAACAAAAGCATCTCATTATAAACTTTAGAAGTATCATTCATAGGCCTATTAAGTGTTTCCCATGTGCTCATGGTGTGGGCCTATCCCTTCAAGTCTGGTCAACCTACCAGGCATGACACCACTAAGGAAAATACTAATAATAGAGGACATGAAGTCTGAGGGGATAGTAAAATGGGGGTTGAGGGGAGGGAGAGGATCTGAATATGATCAAAATACATTGTATGAAATTCTTGAATCAGTAAAAATTATTTTTTAAACATATCTTTTAATAGGGAATCACCTCTTGAACCCAAATTCCCTATTTACTGAAAATGACCAAATACGTGACAAGAAGCAACTTCAGGGAGGAAGGACTTATTGTGGGTTACAGTTTGAAGGGATACAGTGTGGAGACAGGAGCATGAGGCAGCTGGTCCCATCGCGTGCACAGGCGGGAAGCCGAGAGGGAGGGATGCTGCTCAGCTCAGCTTCTCCTTTCGATTTAGCCCATGACCCTCCTTGTCAATGGTGCTGCCCTTCAGGTTGGGTCTTCCACCTTCAGTTAAACCTTCCTGGGAACAACCTCGTAGACATATCCAGAGGTGTGCATTTGTGATTTTTAAAATCTAATCAGTTTGACGTGTTGGGAGACCTCTGTTATGCAAAAGTCGAAGCCCCTTCACACCGGACAGCTCATGCAGCTCGGGGAATGTGCTGCGGGCTCCTTTTCATAGCAAGGTGCTTTCTGGCATCTTTCCTGTCTCTCCCTTTGAAGTGGCCGCCACAGATGCCTTGACATAAACATGGCCTTTGGCTCTATGCATACCATGCCTTCCTGTGTGTGATTTTTACAGGTAGACAATAGTCTAGCAGAAACCCACTTCCACATGTAAATAGAATATCTCACAAAGTATCTAAAAGCTTTTACCACTACCCCCATGGTATATAAATATGCTAGTCTTCTCTTAATAGTCGGAGATCAGGCCAGGGACCCGGAGATCAGGCCAGAGACTGGGAGATCAGGTGAGAGACTGGGTCCCAGAAAGCTGGATCAGCAGAGCGCTGGACAGCAAGGACAATAAAGCAGTAAACACAGACTAAGCCGTGCCTTGAGTCCTGTGTCTTACTACCGGCGACCTGATCTCACCGGAGAGCAGCACTCTCCGTTACCGACCCACGGATATCCTAGCTTTCGCCGCCTCCGTGTTTCTTCCCTGTGGAGTTCACTGGCCAGGACTCCGCAATCCTGAGGAAGGGCATAAGGGTGTAATAGAGGCGGAATCCCGACTAGATAATACTCTAGTAGCAGAAGAAGCTCTCCGCTCCAGAGAAGTGTGTAGCTATCAGCTACAGCCAGCATCAGAGAAGTCTTTACACCTGCCGTCTCCAGAGAGGCGCAGGACCAAATAAATAAAAGAAAGAAAGAAAGAAAGACAGAAATGATGGCAGTGGAGCTGAGCCATTGGCTCAGTGGATACAGTACTTGCCCTGCAAATATGAGGATCCAGAGTTTAGATCCCAGAACTCACCATGCACAGGTGTGGTAGCTGCCTAAAATCCCAGCACTTGGGAGACAGACACAGCAGATCCCTGGGCCACCCTGGCTAGCAAGATCAGCTGGAATTGGTGAGCTCTGGGTTCAACTGAGAAACCCTGCCTCAGCAAATACAAAGTAGATGGCAACCAAGGAAGACACTTGATGTCAACATAGCGTGTACACACACACACACACACACACACACACACACATATACACATGAGTACCTGCATCCACATGTGCTCACACACATGCAAACACGCACACACACCTATGCACACGAAATACACACACACGCACAAGCAAAAAAGAAAAAACAGATGGAAAGAATTAATAATAATAATAATAATAATAATAGTGTAAGGCATGATAGAACATTTTACAAAAAAGGAGGAAATGGGCATTGTGGCAGGCCTTAAGAGGTAGGCAGAATTCTGATAGACAAACTATGAGCAACTATGTTGATTCATGTGGGGAATGCTTGAGGCAGAGGAATTAAGCATCCTACTGTAGGGTAGAACACTGCCCTTTACATACAGCAGGCATTCCTCCAAAGATGCTGCCATTAAATGCTGGCTTGAAGGGACTTCCCTTCAGGCTCAAATTCCAGTAGAGTTCCCTGAAAGAGTGGAGTCATTAAAAATAAATAAACAAACTTCCATAGCGTTTGAAATGGTCCCATCAGGGTACTTACTTAACTGAGCTTCCAGGAGTTGCTATCTGCTTAGGTTCCATAAGGAATTAGTTAAGTAGTTGAATACTGGAGAGAGGTCTCCTAAGTAGCTCTGATGGCTGTTAGGCAGTTGTGAAAAATGACGGCCATCATCAGCACTAAGGACATCTCTACAAAGATACCCATGTCCCACTGGGAATCATCGTGGCTACAGTAGTATATAGCATCTGATGTATGTTGACTAAGTCTGGGGACTCTTTCCCATGTTTAAGTTTGTAAGGACAAGTCACATTGATGTTTATTTGCCAACGTAGCCAGGTGGCTGAAAGGCGAGCCTAGTACATGAACCATGTGGCCATTAGCCAGCTGCCTCATCCCAAGGAACCTCAGTCCTCCCACTACACTCCATAACAGGACTAGCTTGGGTGCTGATTTTCTAAGATCGATGGGAGAATCAAGTAGAATAATGTGCTCCTGTGTGCTGTGCACTATTCTAACTACCGCCCATGCACGATGTCATTTAAACATCCTGACAACCTTGGGGTGGTTACTAGTACTAGTTTCAATTTTAAAAGATCAGGAAGGTTAAGCAGAAATTAAATGATTTCCCCATCATTATTACTCTAGATACATTCCTATAATCTTTTGTCTGTGAAGAATTCCTTTATATGAAACTATAGAATTCATCTTGAATTTTTCTTGGCTGCTTCCAAGCTTTCAAAATATGAGCTCCCAATATTTGAAGTGGTACAAGAGGCTGGAAGGAGCCTGGATTCAAGTCAGTTTTAACTTCTATACCAATCCTTCAATCTTTATGTGCTATGACATTTTAAAGAATCTACATGATTTAATTATTTAAAAACTCTACATAATCATAATCCCATAATAATATTTTTCTGTTAACTTTTAAAATTACATTTTATTTATTTGGGGGATCGCATGTTCCACAGAGCATGTGTGGAGGTCAGAGGACAACTTGTGGGAGTAGATTCTCTCATTCTACCATGTGGGACCTGGGGATCAAATTCAGGTCATGATGTTTTGTTGCAAATGCCTTTGCCCACTGAGCTATCTCACCAATCCATCGTTAGACTGTTTTAAGGATTTTCTTTTGTTCTGAAAAGAGACAAATGTTTTTCTAGAAGGTAATGATGAGCTATTCATCATTTATCTGCAAAAGGCATACTTTTTTAAGTCACATATTTATTTTCTTCTGAAATCCATTGGTTATCTTAGGCAAGTAATATTTGTACAAAATTCTAAATATTTTCTCATACTCTCTACAAACTTTCCAGCAGCACACATTTGGGACCCCAGAAAACATTCTACTTTGTTGGTGTTAGGTGGTACTAGTAATATTAAAAATTTTATTGAATTTTTGTATATTTCATACAGAACATCATGAACACTCTTGATCATCTTTATACTCCCGTACCCACGGGGACCCTCCCATAACCATAGCCCCTCCACTGGAGCCCATATACTCTGTCATCCCTGTTACTATCCACTGTGTTGTCAGTGTCCCCAGCCATTCCCCAGTGCAAGTCTGTCCCCTGAGTCTAGTCAGCCTATGTAGAGTCCCTTGTTTTAGGAAGATCAGCTCTTCTTCATCCAGTAGCAATCAGTTGCCAACACTCCTTCAGATAAGATTGGGGTCTGCTGTTCATTTTCCAAGTTCTATGCTGGGTTTTTGTCTGCCTGAGTTTTCATGAGACTTGTATATGCTGATACCATTGCCATAGAATCATATAACAGGTTTCCAGGAGCTTGTAGGACTGTGTTCCATATGGTCATGTACCTCCTCCCTGGCTCTTACAATCTTTTGGCCCCCTCTTTCATGATGGCCTCTGAGCCATGGGTGGGAGAAGTTTAATAAAAAGGTCCTGTCCAAGGACCATTATTCAGCAGACTCTTGATCTCTACACTTTGGTCATTTGTGACCATCTGTGTTCCTGGCCCTCTGCTGCATGGGGAAGCTTCATTATTGAGAACTGAGAGATTCATTAGTGTCCTCTTCCTTATCCCTGTTCTATGTTCCATGAGCCTTAAGTGTAGAGGTTGCATTGTAGATGTGTCCCTTAGTGAGTGGCCATAAATCTTAGAGAAAACCCCAAGACTGTCACATTGCTAGACTAATGTGATTTCTTACTATGTGCAAAATATGTATCCTTATATTTACAGACAAATATCCCAATTACCACTCATCAAAGAAACTCATTTTGCACCAGTCAGAGACCATTACCAAGGACCACAACTGGCCACACACAGTACTAGTAATTTTTTATGAAATGATTTCCTCATTAACCTAACATTCCACGAATGACAATTGGGATTGAAAGGAACAAAGCAGGAAAGAAATTAAGGACTTCCAGCAATGTTTCACTAAGTGGACTGCAGTTCCTGTCTGCAGAGCACTTCCTGTCTGCAAGCTTAAGAGCTTGCATCAGACTGCTCAGTAGCACCTCACCAAGCTTGGTCTACAGAAGGCAGCTTACTTCTCACCACCACCTTGATCTTCCTTCCCCCCTGACCGCCACACCCTCACTGCTGCTCTTCACCAGTCTCACTGCCCATCCTTCAAAATCCAGCACTACTATCAATGCCTGAGGCTTGCATGTCTGAAAGGACTCATTAATTTGCACGATTGCTAATTGTATTTTAACTAGCAAGATGGCTTAGCGGGTAAAGGCGATTGCCATCAAGTCTGAGGGCTGAGTTTTGATCCCTGGAACCCATATGTTAGAAGGAGAGAACTGATTCCTGCAAGTTGTTCTCTGACCTCCATATGTATGCTGTTGCATGTGTGCATGCACAGGCACACACACACACGCACACACACACACACACAATAAATGGAAAAACGTATTTTTTTTTTTAAATGTAGCTCAGTTGGTAGAGTGCTTGCCTAGCATGCACAAGGCCCTGGGTTCAATCCCCAGCAGGGCATAGCTGGTTGCAGTTGGCACATGCCTGTAGTCTCTTATCACAGAGGTGGAGGCAGATCAGAAATTCAAGGCCAAGGTTATCCTAGATACATAAAGTGTTTGAGGCCAACCTGGGCTAGTAAAGAAGGAAAGGTGGGGTGGGCTGTGTGGAGTCCTACTTAGCCTGCTCCTTTCCCGGCCCTTGGTTATTTTTACTCTGGGAGCTTCTTCCCATTCTTCAGGTGCTGGGCGAGGTGGCGTTCATTTGGCTTTGCTTCTGACACAAGATAAACGAGCTCAGGGCCCTCGGCGATTCACTCTGGCTGCCAGGGGGTTCCAAAATAGCAAACTATTTTTCATAACAGCAACGTGATGTGAAGGGAGATGCTGCAGGTGCAGTCAGGTTTCCGACTGCCGTCTGGGCTGCGAGGTACAGGCGAGGATTCATTAGGTATGCACTCGTGTCCAGGAGGAAGAAGAACCCGGGTGTCGCAGTGGTCATTCCCTCCAGCTGGGTCAAGGTCTTCCTTAGTTTCTGAAGGCAGGTCTCGTCCTTGGGCAAGGTGGGAGCGTGGACAAGTCGCAGCTAGGCCACCCCCATAGATCCTGACCTTTTAAAAATTTCCTTGTGGGAAGATAAGAGTATGGGCTTGAGTGACTTGGAGATATGAGTGTGTGCGTGTGGCAGCGCGCTCTCTCTCTCTCTCTCTCTCTCTCTCTCTCTCTCTCTCTCTCTCTCTCTCTCTCTCCACCCCCCCATGCTACCTTGTGTATTAAGCAAAAGAGGAAAATTATTTGAAAGTTTAAAATTTTTGACACTTTAGTTCATTATAAATGTGTGGTCATTTCAGACAGTTTAAAATGTAAACACCTCTTTACCACCTTAACTCTGTTTCCAAAGATGGGGAGGGAAACATAGTCTCTGAGTTTCTCTTATTCTTTTGACTCATTAGGAAAAAAAATAAAACAAAACATCAGCTTTCACCTCACTCTTTACTATTAAAAAGTTGGTCCATGGCCCTACAGCTAATAATCTCCCTTTATCCCCCATCATGAATTATGTATATGTTTTTAGGATGGAAAGTCTAATAAAGCAAAGAGGATTTTAATTTATATTTGCATAAATATGAGTTTGCTTTTGATGTTTTAGCCCACCGAGTTCCTAGGCCTTCCTGGTTAGAATTGAACTGCAAGTAACATAGAAGTGTGTATGATAATCATAGTAACAGGGTCCTTGCAGAATTAGGTGGGACAGGGGTGGGAAAACCTTTTTTAAAAATATCCGGTCAAGGTCGGAATGTGGGGGAACAAGTGTACATGGGAAAGCTGTGTGTTAATGAATTGTAACTGAGTACATAAAACCCTGGAATCTGACTTCCCATATGTCCTAATTTAAACATTTCTTTTCCCGGGGGACTTTGGAGTACGTGGTGCGTGAATAAATAAATGCCTTGACTTATTTTGAAGGCCCGATCATAACAATGATATGCATTGCAAATTGTCCTGGGCTACTTTTAGTTTCCAGGTTTTATTTTAATTATGAAACTGCATTGCAGAAAGGGAGAATCCTTAACTCAGCTGGGAAAATGGAGGTTGGAAAGGTTATTCAGACTCCGCAGCGGGATCTTTTCCACAGTGGCCTTGACCCTGTGGAAGGCATGGAGACTATTTCACATGGAGTTATTCTTGTTACTTCCTTTTTACAGTGGCTTTCTCTAACTGTCTTGCCTTACTGTGTTTTATTTTTTTTTAAGATTTTATTATTTGTGTGTTTCTGTATATATAAGCACATGTGTACAGTGCTCACAGAAACCAGAAGAGAATGTCAGATCCCGTGGAGCTGGAGTTACAGGCAGTTGTCAGTCTCCTTGTGAGTGCTGAGATCTGAACTCATGTCCTCTGTAGGAGCAATAAGTGCTCTTAAGTGCTGAACCATCTCTCCAGCCCCCTTGCTGAATTTTGGAGACCATTTTTCTTCTCTAACAGTAGTTACTCCTGATCCTACCAGAGGAAAATAATACATTTTCTTCCTTAAGAAGAGCATTGTTTTTCCTTGGGTCACTATATCCATTTTCTAAATAACACTTGAAGTCTAAAACATTGTCTTGAAACAGCCAGAAGTGAGTTTAGCTTTGCAAACTATTCCTCCAAATCACTACCCTCCTCAGAAACCTCGTCTCTGTGTTCAGTGTCTGGGAATCCTACCCATACATGGCATCTTCTATTTCTCTTTATCAAGATGACTCACTTAGTAAACTACTCACCTCACATGCACAAGGACCTGAGTTCGATCCCCAGAACCCCTGTTTAAATTGGGTTCTAGGTACAGTGGTGTCTGCTAGAGAGGCAGAAGCAGGAGAATCCCTGTGGCTTGTTGGCCAGTCAGCCTAACCTTATCAGTGAGCCTCAGGTCCTAGCGAGAGACTCTGTCTCAAAAAACAAGGCACACGGTTCCTGAGGAATGGCACCTGAGGTTGACCTCTGACCTCCACATGAACCTGCACACATAAGCATCCACACATATCTGTACTCACAGTTCCACATGTAAACACACATATACAAAAGAAGACATAAAGGAGACATAGGGTAGCAAATGGTTAAGGTCAATGCTACAATCACACAGACCTGGGTTCAGGGCCTGTATTTCCTGTTTCTTCCTTGCTTATCATCTATCAGCCATAGTACATGTGAACACGACTACAGGTGCCTGCAGAGGTCAGAAGAGGTCATTGGATCCCCTGGAGCTGGAGTTACAGTTGGTTATAAGATGCCTGATGTGTACCAAACTTGGGTCCTCAAAAAGACCAGCCAAGTGCTCTGAACCACTGAGCCCCATCTCTACAGCCCGAGTTTCTGTTAAGGAAAACTTGGAAATTTCAATACAGACATCCTTTCCTCCAAGCATACCCTGTGCATATTTTGTTGTTCACACGTGCTAGCCACATTCTCTCTCATGTGACCAGAGGAGACACTAGGAACAGAGCAGTGTTTGTGGTTGATAATTTTCATCCATTTTTAAAACTCTCCAGTGAGTGACTCATAGTTCCTCAGTATTTTGCCCTGAGTGACTGCTCTCTTGCTGGAAAAGTTGAATTTTGGGCATATATGCCCCAGGAGTTTGATAATTCTGAGTCACAGCAGACCTTCTATGCACTTCAAATAGGAAGTCAGAATTTTAAAGATGCTGTAGAAACTTGACTTTAGTCCATTTCTGCTCTGGCGTCAGAGCCACCTGATGATTCTTGATGGAAGAAATAACCAGGGCTCCAGGCCTGGCTGGGCAAGATACACACTACACCCATAGTGGCAAAGCAGATTCGACCATGAAGGTCACAAGGAGGGCCCAGCTGCCACTCTGGCCAGCAGGTGGGGCCACATCCCAGCTCTGCCGACCAGGTGCATCTCTCTGCTGCTTCCTGGCCCTTAGGACTTTTGTTTTCCCCCTTTACTGTCCTTTTCATTCTTTCAAGCGCTGTCTTCTACTATTGCAGTTTTTTCTTTCTCTGTCTCTCTTCCCATTCAACTCACTCCACTGATATTTGGGCATCAACTGGCACCAGACATTGACCCAGGTGCTGTCACCAAAGGGCTGATAAAAGCTCGAAGGGTCTCTGGGTTTTGGAAGCTGACATGTTTATACATGAGTCTGTGTTTCCCACACATTACCAGACATGAAAATGCAGGTTCCAGGGGCTGTGGAGATGATGCAGTGGGTAAGAATGTTTGCTATACAAACAAGAGGACCTGAGTTCAAATTCTCAGCACCCAAGTAAAAGCCAGGCGTGGCCACACATGCCTGAAACCCCAGTGTTTTGGCACAGAGACAAGGAGGCCCTCAGAACTCACTGGCCAGTTAGCCTAGCCCAAATGGTGAGTTTCAGGTCAGTGA
This sequence comes from Nannospalax galili, assembly GCF_000622305.1. NCBI lineage: Eukaryota > Metazoa > Chordata > Mammalia > Rodentia > Spalacidae > Nannospalax > Nannospalax galili. The sequence continues at coordinate 3,636,686 of NW_008341422.1, read as the reverse complement.
GAGTCCCTGTCTCAAGGAAACAAGGCAGAGAGTGATAGAGGAAGGCACCTGACATCCTCTTTCAGCCTCTGCATGTGCCCTTATGGGCCCACACACCTATATACAGGTATTAGTTTGCTTCTCTATTGCTGTGATAATCACTATGACCAAAGCAACTTAGGGAGAAAATAATTTATTTCATCTTATAATGCCTATGTCACAGTCCATCACTGAGGGAGGTCAGGTAGGAACTCAGGGTTGGAATCTGGAGGCAGGAACTGAAGCACAGACCATGGAGGAACACTGCTTACTGGCTTGCTCCTCTGTTCTGGGCTCAGTATGCTTTCTTCTACAACCCAGGACCATGTGCCCAGGGGTGGCACCACCACAGTGGACTGGGCCCTCCCATATCACTCAACAATCAGGCAAAACCCCAAACAATTCCCACAGGCCAGCCTGATAGAGAAAATTCCCCAATTAAGGTTCCCTTTTCTCTGGTGTGTCAAGTTGCCAACTGAAGCTGTCCACCAACAAAATGCATGTGTACATAACACACACACACACACACACACACACACACACGCACACACACAGTTTCTAGTTCAGGAAGTCTGAATTTGAGAAAAAGTGTTTTTATCCAGCTTCTAGGTGACACTGGTGGTGCTTGTATGAGGCCCACATCCAGTGAAGCACAAGCACAAGCCACTCTGAGCCCTGTCCTCCTCTGAACAGCTGTCTGATTGTGCCCATCTGTGTCAGAAGAGTTCCACTTCATTGGCTTGTCCTTCCCTATGAGGGTATCAACTCTGTCCTGTGACCCTGACCAATATCAGCTTCACATAAACATCGAAGAATCCAAGCGTGGCTGGGTTTGGGGGTATGGACAGATTCCCCCTTATGGAATTCCATTTTGGCTCAATCCTGTGGAACCACAGAGCCTTCATGGAGTATGTGCACAGGGCAGCTCCTGACTCCTCCGTGACAATAGTACATTGAACACGTCAAATGACACTTCCTTTTCTGGTAACTGGGGTGCTGTTTACTGATCTGCTGTTGTTACATGATTAATTTAATTCCAGTTACTCCTCAGTCATTGGGGACTCACATATTCACGTGGCAGAAACATGCTGAATAAGTAGGAGGAAGTTGGGGAAAGGGAGACGAAAGTCGAGGGTCACTTCCAGTGTGTGCTGGGGACTTGCCAGCATTTGCTGCAGATCCCTATTTAGACCATAAATGCAGACTTTTCTTCTAAGTCCCAGTGACCCTAAATGAACAGAATCGGTTAGCCAAGAGCAGCTACCTTCTCTTCTAATAAGAATCACATCCTGATAGGATGTACACTTCCAATTATCATGCAAAAACAATGGCAGAATTACTTTAAAATGCACAGCCCCCTAAGGGCTCTGAATGCTGTGGCCCATGCAAATATCTGTCATTTGTATGCAGCCACAGTGGGAACAGGGGCCTCCTCCATCACCAGCTATTTAATCAAGCAAGAAGCCCCTAAATTTCCTTGCAAAGATTTGTGAGTTCTGGAGCTAAATATGCGATTGGTAATGTATTCTAGCTGTCTGTGCGCAGCTCTCCTTGTTTCGTTCTGAATGGCATGGTGGTGTTTGCAGTGACATTTGGATGACGGGTCATCTTGGCTTTCTCCTGTTCACAGCTGGAACCTTAGTGGCATCTCCCATTAGTAATCACTGTGCTTTTTTCCCCCTAGTGACTGAGCCGTTTACAAACTGAGAAAAGGAAAAAATTATAGATTTGAGTACTGACTGTAGAAAGAAAATAAACTAACAGCACAGTGGGAAAGGTGCTCAGGGTTACTTTGCTCCGATAACTGAAGATCAAGTGGAAGTAAAGGACTCAGTGTACATCCCCCTCTTCCCCAGAAACTTCGATGGCAGACTTGTTATTGGAGAGAGAAGATGACTGTGCTGTAAGGAATCAGACTCTGCAATCAGCACACACACACACACACACACACACACACACACACACACACACACACACACACACACAGAGAGAGAGAGAGAGAGAGAGTTCTGGAGTGCACTATACAATTATAACTTGGTATAATTAAAGTCAATTTTCTGAGAATTTTGCGTCACAACTCAAAAAGTCTGGAGAGATAGCTCGGTCTATTGCACCAGCATGAGGACATGGATTCAGACCTCCAGCATCCATTAAAAAGCCAGACGTGGTCAATGGTATGCATCTGGAATTCTAGCACTGGGGAAGAAGAGACAGAAGGAGCCCAGGGGCTTGCTGGACAGCCAGTCTAGCCAAATTGGTGAGCTCCAGGTTTAGTGAGAGATTCTATCTCAAAAAATAACGTGGAGAGTGATGGAGGAAGACACCCTCCCAAGTGTTGACTTATAGCCTCTACATGCATACATATGCACCTGTGCACGTGTGTGCGCTCACATACACACAGAGAAAGAGAAAGAGAAAGAGAGAGGGAGAGAGAGAGAGAGAGAGAGAGAGAGAGAGAGAGAGAGAGGTGGACCAGCATTTTATTCTCTGTTATGAGTCTGGCCACACTGGGTTCTTCATATGGATGGAATCTGCGGTATCTGCTTTTCTGTGGCTGATGTGTTTCACTGAGCTCAAGTCCTCCTGGCTCATCTGTGTTGTAGCATATAACAAAATTTCCCTTCTTATGGGCAATAATATTCCCTTGTATGGGCACACCACATTTCCCTATTCACAGATGGACACTGGGTTATTTTCATGTATTGGCTATTGCAAATACTTCTGGAATTAACAAAGGAATGCAAATACCTCTGAGATTTTGATTTCCATTCTTTCGAAAAAAAATCTGATAGCAAGATTGCTGGATCATATGATAGTTCTGTTTCTTCTTTTCAGGAAACTACAGTTGTTTTCCACAGCAGTTGAACCATTTACAGTCTCAACTACAGTGTACTTTACTGTTTGTTTATTGTTTTGATAGTCATCATAATGGCTGTGAGTTGAGTTGATATGTATTGTGCTTGGGTAATTATTATCTTAAATGTGTGGGTTTTTCTTTTTCTTTTTCTTTTTTTCTGTCTTTTTGAAGCATGGTCTCCCTGTAGTCCCAGCTGACCTGGAACTCACTATGTAGACCAGGATGGCCTCGAACTCACAGAGATACTCCTGCCTCTGCCTCCCAAGTGCTGGGACTACAGGCGTGCCCCACCACGCCTGGCAAATGTGTGTGTTAAGCATATATTTTATTCATTCTTTGACAACTTTATACACGTATACAATATATCTTTTTTTAAGGAAAGATTTTCCTTTATTTCAAAATCAGATAAGGTTGGGTAGTCTTTATAATGAATTTACATTTGGTTTCATCTTTTGCAAGTATAGTTATAAAAGCTGAGTTACATCCTCTCAAACTTTTCTTCCTGTTTTTGGGTAGCCACTGAGACAGAGACCACCAGCAAGCAAGAGAAGGCAGGCATGCCTCCTCTCTGCCTATCCCTATCCCTCTAGTCCTTTTTACTTTTAAAGTCAAATTACAGTCTTAAAGTGACCTTCACAAAAATAAGGCAGCTTTAGGCTGTGAAAACATCGGTTCTTTGACAAGGATTATATTCTCGGTTTATAGCCATAGCGTGGAAGGCTTGTACTGGTGGAACCCGCCCTTGCCACCCAGCAGGTCCAGCGAGGGGTTCAGGTGCGAGTCACGTCTGTGGATGCTGTTGTGACTGGTCTTGTCCTCCAGTCGGTGGTCTGGTCCTGCTCCTGACTGTGGGTGGAGGCGGCCAGCGGGAGCAGCAGGGCAAGTGGCGGCCATCCGCACGGCTGGCGAGGGCGGCTGCGCTAGCAGTGTATCTTGATTGTAGCCACCTCAACTGTGGGTGGAGGCGGCCAGCGGGAGCAGCAGGGCAAGTGGCGGCCATCCACACGGCTGGCGAGGGCGGCTGCGCTAGCAATGTATCTTGATTGTAGCCACCTCCAAGTCTTCCTCCCACTGCCCCTCTGACACCCCTCAACATACCTCTCTCCCACCTTCACGTTAATTTTAGGGGGCAACCTACTGAGTCCATTAGTGCTGTCTGCTGAAATGTTGGTCTTGTTGGCTTGACCTTGTGCAAGTCTCATGCAGGTAAGCACAGCAGCCGCAAGTTCCTGAGTGTAAAGGCAGAGACAGCATTCCGCAGCACTCCTCCCCACCCTCTGGTCTTCCATACTTTCTATCCCATCTTCTACCATTTTCCTCTAACCCTGGGAGGTGGGGTTATAGATACCAATATCTATTTTGCATTTTTGTCTTCTCATATGTCTTTTCATTTGTATGTCTGAAGAAATATCTAAGACCTTGATTCACATTTTTTATTGAGTGGGTTTTGTTTTGTTTTCTGCTGCTGAGATGGAGGAGTCTTTATATTTTGTGACCACTAACCCCTAATTAGATGCACATTTTGCATTTTCTGTCTTTGGAGAGGCTCATTTTATTGTTGACTGTTTCCTGTGGTGAACAGGATGCAGCTTTAGTTGATATGGTCCAGGTCTGTTTCTTCCTGTGCCCCTGGCCACTGGGCTTCACATCCAGGTCTCTCAAGGGTTGATGTGAATAAACATCCATGTTGTCCTCCAGGTTTTATCATTACAGCTGCAAATATTTAATCCATTTAAAAAATTGTGGGAAATAAAGGTCTGTTTTCATTCTTTTCACGGAGAGAGCCACTCTCCCAGTACTAGTGAAGAAACTCTAATTCTTTCCCTTCCATAGCCTTGGCACTTCTATCAAAGACCAGTTGATTGAGCATGTTAAGGTTGAGTTCTGGGCTCTCTGTTCTGTTCCATTGTTACATCTGCATCTTTACACCAGCACCACACTGTTTGCTTGCTGTAGCTTTGTAATGTGTCTTGAAATCAGTATGAGACCTCCAGCTTTGATTTCTCAAGATTGTCTTAATGATTCTGTGTCCTTTGTATGTATGAACAAAATTTTGAGATTTTTTTCCTATAAAAGTGTGATTGGCCTTTCGATAGGGATTGTATTGAATTTGTAGATTTCTTTGAATATCAGGAGATTTCAGTCATATACAGTTCCCCAATCCATGGATGTAAGGTGTCTTTCCACAGCTGGGGATGCAGGTCAGTGGTAGAAGGCATGCCTAACATGCATGAGGTTAGGGTCCTAGCATTTAGGGGTAAAAAGAGATGTCTTTCCATTAATTTATTTCTTCTTTAATTTTTTTCTTACTAACATTTATTTATTCTCTAACACCTCAGCCAAAATTAATATAAATTTATTTTATTATTTTTTGGCAACGTTTAAGCGTTTTTCAGTGTACAAGAATGTTATGATTAGCTAAGCATACTGAGATATTTTATTGTTTTTGATGCTATGATAAATGTGGTTGTATTTTTATACTCTTTCGGGATTACTTGTTGATAGTGTATGGAAAGATGAGTGGTTTTGAAAGTTTTTTTAAATTGCCTTTTAATTTCTTTTGTGTGCATGGGTGGGAGCATGTGTGTACATTTGGGTGGGTGTGCGCACACCATGGCAGGTGTTGTCAGAGGACAACTTGTGGGAAGCAGTTCTCATCTTTCACTATGTGGATCCTGGAGATTGAAGTCAGGTTGTCAGGATCGACAGCAAGCTCCTTTACCCACCGAGCCATCTCGCTGGCAAAGGTGAATGATTTTTTTTGCATGTTGATTTTCCTTTCCTGCAACTTTACTGAATTTGTTTCAGCTCTCCCAGTTTCTTGGGTCCATCTTTAGGGCTTTCTCCATGGAAGATCCTGTCATCTTTGAACAGAGGTAATTTTATTCCTGACTTTCTGATGGGGATATCTTATTTTCTTTGTCTCATTGGTCTAGTTAGGACCCTCAGTGCCGTGTTAATTGAAAGCTGCCTGCGTGGCATCCTGCCTTGTTCTGCAACTTAGAGGCATGGCTTCCTGTTTGCACTACTGAGTGCATTACCTGTGAACTTTTCATATATGACCTTTATTATATCAAGCATGTTTCTGCTCTTCCTAGTTTCTTGACTGCTTCTCAATAATTGAAAGGTGGCAAATGTTGTTAAACACTTTTAATCTTAAAATGATGTGATATTGCTCTCTGTTTTGTTAATATGTTTATTCATTGATTGTTGTATGTTAAACCATCTTTGCATGCCAGAGGTAAATCCCGCTTGGTCATGTAATGTAATCTTTTAAATATATTGTAGAAGTTAATTTTCTAATATTTTGTTTTGGAATTTGACTACATTTTTTTTTTCATCAGAGATATTGGTTTCTGATGTTCTTTTCCAGTTGTGTCTCTTCCTGGCTTAAATATAAAGTTAATGCTGACCTCACACAATGATACACAAATATTCAAACTATAGAAAATAGCTATGTGAAAAAATAAACTTCTAAACTAAACAAAAAACTCCGGGCTGGATAGATGGCTCAGTGAGGACCTGGGTTCAGGTGCCAGCACCCATATGGCAGCTAACAACTGTCCATAACTTCAGTTCCAGGGGATATGACGACTTCTTCTGGCCTCTATAGACATTTCCTTCATGTGGGACACTTACATACACAGAGGCAAAGCATTCATACACATAAAATATAAATCAGTAAATAAATAAATAATAACAGAAACTCAAAAACTACAGCTAACATTAGTAGAAGAAATGAAATAATTATGATTAGAGAAATAGAGATAAGAATAGTTAAATAGAATAGTTAAATGATAGAAAATAATTAAAATTAAGAACTGCTTTTTAAATATCAAGGAGGTAACTTTAGTAAGAAAAAGAGAACTGAAATAAAAGTAGAAATGAAAGGAAATCATTATAACTGATGGAACAAAAATTCAAAGGAGAATAACAAATTGACCATTTATGAATCAGAAGCTCTATTAGGACCATGATGCTGGTGTCCCATTCCCCAGAACTGTGAACAATAAATTCCTGTTGTTTATAAACTTCCCAGCTCATGCTCTGGCTACATCTTTCAAGTTTTGGTGTGTGGTGTTTTTGTATTTGTTTGTGTGACATTTTTTTTGTTTCCCATTTGATTTCTACTTTGATTTATTGGTTGTTCAAAGTCTTTTTTTAAAAAAATTAAAGTTCAAAGTTAGTTAAATTTTTTTCACATATTTATGATTTTTTTTTAGTTTTCTTCCTGTCATTCATTTTTAGTTTAATTGTGGTGACCAAATATACTTGAAGTAATTTGCTTTTTTAAAAAATATTTTATTTATTATTTTTATGTGTACGCATGTATTGCCTGCATGTAGGTAAGTGCACCCATGTCGTGCAATGCCCGCAAAAGACAGAAGAGGCTGTTGGAGCCCCTGGAACTGGAGCTAATTTGCTTTTTTTAAAAATGATTCCTTAAAAAATTTAATTATGTGTATGCACGTGTGTTTTTGTGTGCATATATGCATTTAAGTGCAGTTGCCCACATAGGCCAGAAGAGGGCATCAGATGCCCTGGAACTGGAATTACAGGCGGTTGTGAGCTGTCTGATATTGGTGTTGGGAACTGAACTTAGGTCTTCTGTAAGAGCAGTAAAAGCTATTACTCTAGCTTTGAGTAACAACTCTTTGTATTGTATTTATTGACATATTTCTATAGTTATTCTTCATATTTTTATTTTTTACTTGTAAAGTTATTTATATACCTAACATGTATTATTTTAATAGTTAAAAACATGCTTTTGAATGTGTGATTGGGTATTTTTCTCACTAGTAAGCTCTTTTCAAAGACTGATCAATCCAACAAGGGTTCTGTCCTTGAACTTGAACAGAATTTAGTCCATGTAACTCTGAACTTGTTATTCACCCTCAAGGTTGATCCATGTCCTCAAATTGTGCTGATATTGAAAGCTCTTTAACTGATTTTTTTCAGTCATTGTTGATTTCTTTTCAGAACTATCCACAAATAATCTCTTCAGTCTACTTAAACTGTTAGAACAGGGAGGAGGACAATCTTTCTTATGGTTTAAAAATAAACTTTATTTTAAAATAGCCTTACTTGTAGATGATAAAAAGAATTCTCTAATGCTGTGCACTATTATTAATATCTATCATGACCTGAAGACTTGAAAGCATTTGCTTGTTTTATGTCTAGAATTAAACTTTCTTTTTAAACTGTTTTTTTGAGAATTTCATACATTTTGATCACATTCAGACCCCCTTCTCTACCTCCTACCAGATTTAATGCACTCTGTCATATATATAAAGGCCTATTGAATCAATTTTGTGCCCTCAAATGCCCTCCATCCACTGGAGCCTGGTTAGCCTATCTAGCATCATTCCCTTAATGAAAACTGACTCTCCCTCTCCCAGCAGCTATTGGTTGTCAATAGTTCCTCATCTAAGAATGGCTTCTTCTCCACTTCCCCACTTCTATACTGGAATTTTGTCTGCATTGAACTTGCATGGGTCTTGTGCATACTGTTTCCATTACTGTATATTCCTATGAGTAAACTCCAGCTGTCTGGAACATTCTGTTTCCTTGTGGTCATCCACTACCTCTGACTCTAACAATCTTTCCACCCCCTTTTCCACAATGGTCCTGGAACCTTGGATGGTAGAGGTTTGATATAGGTGATCTATTCAGGGATAATTTTTCTGAAGTCTCTTATTCTCCGCACTTTGTCCAGTTGTGGCTTTCTGCATTAATCACCATCCGTTGCATGAAGAAGCTTCACTGGTGAGAGCTGAGAGATGCATTAGTACTCTTTTGGTGCCCTGTTCTGCTATATTCCCTGAGCCTTAGGTGTAGAAGTTGCATTGCAGAAGTGTCACTTAGGGCAGGGCACCTCACAGACATTTATTCTCTGCATTTGATCAGTTATGGAATTATATAATAGTGATCATCTGTTACAAAAAAAGCTTCTTTGATGAGTAGTGAGAGGTACAGTTGTCTGTAAGTATAAGGATAATTATTTAGAATACAGTAAGAAATTACATTGGTCTAGGGATGTGACAAAAATAGGTTTTTCTCTAGGGTCTGTGCAATCTCCAGCCATGTGTTTTTGGCTGTTTAGAGTACCACATGAGTTCCCTCCAACTGAGTGAGCCTTACGTCCAATTAGATAACTGTGACTGTCTCCAAGATAAAAGTGTCACAACTACACCAATAGAGATTACTTTCTGGACCAGTCATTGTTGTGATCCATAGACTTTACAGCTAGATGGGATCATTGATTCATTTTTTTTCCCTTGGCAGTTTGCATAGTATCTTCAGATACTATGGGAGCTAGTCTTCAAGGAGGAAGTTTCCTGTCAGTTCCAGCTCTGTTGCTCCAAATCCTGTGAGTTAAGTATGTCCTGTCTTCAGCAATAGGCTCTTACCTTAAAGTTCTGGGAGGCAAACAAGAACTGTGGCAATAGCCTGTGTTAATTTTGGAGCTTATTGGACTACCCTGACCAACAACTAGAAGGAAGGTTTCTCCTGCCTGGCACTGATTTTTGTTATCTAGTCTTCAGCTATATACATGTACAGACAGGCAATATTCTGTTTTTTAGGAAGTTTATTGAAATACCGTGATCAACAACTCAAAGGGAGATTTCTCCTGTCTGGCTCTGTTACTTGATATACAGACTTCAGCTATACACATGCATTCATACACATATATATATATTTACAGCGAGCAAGAGATTTTGAACTAATACATTTCCCTTTGGTTTTCAAACCACCTAAGCACACTTTTATTTTTAACTCCTATACCATAAGTAAAATAATTTGCACAATCATTAGAAGAGATGGTCTTGAAAGTATTTGCCTATGTGTTTAGATTTACTTGCAAACTCTATAGTTTCAAATGCCTATGTATTACTATTCATTTCATTTCAATCTGAGGACTCCTTTTATCATATTTATAATGCAAGCCTACTGGTGATGAGACTCCTTGGTTTATATCTTAGGGAATGTTTATTTTTTTCCTTCATTTTTGAGGATAGTTTTGCCAGGTATAATAGGTTAGTTAGGTTAGTACATTTTAGTACATTTTTTCTCCCTTTCTCTCTCTCTCTCCCTCTCACTCTCTCTCTTGTACACACATACACACACACACTCTCTCTCTCATCTCTCTTATCATCAGTATATCACCCCCACTCTTCTAACCTGCAGTGTTTCTGCTGAGAAATTCTGTGATAGTCTTATAGAGGTTCCCCTGTAATGAATCATTTTTCTCTAGTTTACAAACATCTTGTCTTTGTTGGAAATTTTATTATAACATCTCTTAGTGTGACTTTCTTTCTTTCTTTTAAAAAGAGATTTATTTTATTTTCTATATCTGTGTGTATGTCTGTATGTGTATGCCACATGTTAATATCACAACTCAGCTGACTAATTGTGATAGTCCTTTGGGCTGATTTGGCTGTGTCTGACATCTTCTATTCTCGTTTAGATGGAGAAATAGAAGAATGGGGATGACATGAGCTTGGAACCAAACTAGGGTCCTTTGCAAGATCAGCCAGTGCTCTTAATGAGTGAGTCACCTCTCCCTAGGCTTTTCTTATTTTACTAAACAGCAAACACTGCATTTACTAGAAGTAAGTTGGCATCGTGAGGCTGTGTCATGCAAATGAGCTTGTTTGTATCTTTCAAGCATTCTCTGAGGTAAGTGTGACTATAGGAGCATTGTCTTTTTTTTTAATTTAAAATTTTTATTTATTTAATGCAAGCATATGAGTGTATTGCCTGCATGTAAGTGCACCTTATAGTGCAGTGCCTGTGGAGGTCAGAAGAAGGCATTGGATCCCTTGGAACTGGAGTTATGAATAGTTGTTAGCTGCTATGTAGGTGCTGGGATTGGAACCTGGGTCTTCTGCAAAAGCAGCCAGTGCCCTTAACCACTGAGCCATCTTTCCCACCCAGGAGCATTGTCTTCATCATGTGACATTCAAGTTTGGAGTCCAGAGATGCTAAGTAAATTGCCCAACGTTATGCAGAATAGGCCCCAAATAACTTCCTGTCATTTAAAATTCTTTCTTCACTTTGGAGCCTACTCATGCCTAAGTTGGACAAAAGGAAAAGATTTGTGCATAAAGGGTCATCTTGTTAGAACTATCAGACACTAACAGGGACGGTCTATGACATAGACCACCTTGGAGCTCCATGCCAGGACCTTGGGCAAAGAATCAGGATGGTATGGTAAGAGCTGGAGAGAAGTTAGCAGTACAAGACCGCATGATTTCACTTTCCACTATGATACACATAACAGGGATGAGGGCCGGTTTAGACAAGTCATTCTAGCAATGGAGCAGGGGAGGGTAACAGGATCCCCCAACCCTCAGGCCCAAACTGAGAAGCTATTGATAGCTGATGGCTTCTAGGGCAAAGAGAGTCAGTTTTTGTTTTGTTGTCTGTTTTTTTTTTAGGCAAACATTTTAAGAGGTTGATTTATAGTATGCATCTTATAGAATGCAAGTTACAACGTTTTTCTAACATCATTAGACTCAGAGAATTTTCCCATAGAGAAAAATCATCAGATGACAGTTGATTCTCAGAACCCTCAGTCTCAAACTTTGAGCTCCTAAATATGTCTGAGTAGTGTTTGATTTACCTAGATGCTGTTCTAAGCAACTAATGAATATTCACTTTATGTATTTTTGTCATATTCACCTCCAATTTTCCTTTAGTTCTTCCTGGACCCATGGCCCACTTCCCCACACTCTCCCAAATCCATGTCCTCTTTAAATTTTAAAAAAATAACCCACTGAGTCCAGTTTGTGCTGCCAGTATACTCTTGAGTGTGGGGCTATTTACTGGAGTGTGGTCAACATACTAAGGGCCACACTCTTAAAGAACACTGATTCTGCCTTCCCCAGAAGCCATCAACTGTCAATAGCTCCATAGACAGGAACTATTGTGCCCTTACTGGAATGGCGATTGGCTTGATCTTGTACAGGTTTTGTGCAGGCAACCACAGCTGCATGAGGGCAGCACTCTCGCCATATTGACAAGGGATTTAAATAATTTGATTTTATAAGTGTAAACATGAAGCATATAAATCAATTTAAGCAAGTATTGACCACTCTACATTTTTTCATTCTCAGTGCTAGAAATATGTACAGTGGGAAAGATGCCAAAGCTTACATTTTCCTTTACTTAAAGGCCCTGTCACCTTCCACATCTGTCCCCTTTTACTCATGAGAGACTTGCTAGGCTTTGGGATTGAGGCTATCAGTCCCTTGAGTCTTCCCCGTTCTTCTAGTTTATGACTACTTTCTCACCCAGACCCTACTCTCTTCTTCCCTGTCCAGCCCTGACCCCTCACTATGAGGAATGGCCTCCACTCCTCCACAACAGAGTCACATGGCTAAATTAACCACCCTGCCTGCTTTCTTACCCCACACCCTGAAAACAGTAGCCATGTGGCTCATGACATCTCAGCAAGTTGTGTTACATCCCCCCCGCCCCGGGCTGCTGGCTGTATAAATTTGGTGTCAGCGTCTTGTTTCCTTTCCACAGTGACTGAAGCAGTGCTTTTCTGGGTTCTCAGCATCTTATTCCTGTTTCTAGTACCTGTGCTGTGGGCAGATGGTCATCACCTGATGCTTTTACTGCTGAAGACTGTCCAACTCAGAAGCTTCCATCTGCCTCTGTGTTAACCTCAACAGATTACATGTTTGCTCATTGGCCTTGTCTCATTCTTATGCTAAGGAATAAACAACTTCATTCTTGTAGAATGAGAACTCCTCAAAGTATCCAGTATACTAGCAGAGGGGAGAGCAACTGATGATGCCAATCTACCTTCCTACCCTGCCCTCTTTATTCTTCCTAGACCATCAGCTTGTGGATTAGTGTGGCCCATAAAAAGACTGGGTCTTTCTTGCTCAGTTAGTCCTCCTTGGAAATGCCCTCACAGATACACTACAAGTAGGCCTCTCCAATCTTCTAGATGATTCCCAGGCTGGTCTAGTTGACTGTGAAAATTAATCATCACAGACCCTGAATGACTAAATATTGCCCAGGGTCAGAAAAGAAGCAAAGGGAATTACTCAGCTCTGCCAGACTGTGCTTCCTGGAGGAGGCATCTAGAAGCATTTTGAAATCTTTTGGTATAATGGAAATATTGGCTGACCTTATTCCACCCTGGTCTATCTCTCTACCAGATGCCCAGTGTTTGTGTTCTCCACTTTGCATGAATTGGACAAGGTTTACCAGATTCCTAGTGTTCATGTTCCCCCCCCTCTGCATGCATTGGAAAGGGCTACCAGATTCCCAGTGTGGTAGCTTGAATGAGAATGTCCCCCATGGGTGCCAAATATTTAGACATTTTGTCCCCAGTTAGTGAGGCTATTTTGGGAGGCTTTAGGAGGTGTGGCCATCTGAAGAAAGCATGTCACTGGGGGCGAGCTTTGAGAGGACTTAAGCCTTGCTGGATTTCCAGTTGTGCCCTGCTTCCTGTGCCTGACTGAATATGTTGAGTGCCTAGCTTTCTGCTCCTGCTCCTGCCACCATGCTTCCCCATGACAGACTCCAATCCTTCCGGAACCTGGAACCAAAAGCTCAAATAAGTTCCCTTGGATGTGGTATTTTATCACAGCAACAGAAAAGTAATTAAGATATCCAGTGTTCGTGTTCTCCATTCTGAGGCTTTGGACATTTTTATACATTCATTATTGCACATATTTTCACAATAACTCTTTTAGGTGAATACTGTGACTATCCCTCTTATTTAGATTAAAGCCTCACCGGTAAAATGAGCCTTTGTATGCTCAGGCAATTTGTTGTAGGTCACATAGTTGACGTTGCGCTGAGCTGAGACCCACATGCAGGTCAGTTGGGATGATATCTCTTCTCTTAAATGATTCCATTACACTGTTTCCATTCTAAACTCAATTGTTCAGGTTTTTCAGATTTTCATAAAAATCTACATTTGATACCAGTCATTTGAATCTTAAACTTGTATTCAAACTGCAGTTCCTGTTGACATTCTAGGTCTGTGGTTCAGCATTTCTATGTGGCCTATGAAGGCTTCAGTCATTTTTGACTTATGTCTTTTTCAGTTATGACCCTAAGAAAAAACGTTGGTATATTTCCTAAGTCATGTATAATTTTAATTTTTTTTCATAAAAAGCTGTTGATAACACTTTCAAAATCCACCTATGTTCTCCCTAGTCATGGTGAAGCTGCATGTTATATTATTGACCCGGTGCAAGAGCTAGCTTTGTCCTCTACATGGAGAGGCCAGACTCACATATGATAGCTTATATGCCTTCAGAAATAGTTACCATACAGAGCACCATAATCTCCAATGTGTGGGTTCATTGATAGAAAAATTGCTCTCCCTTTCCAAGGTTATTTTACTTTTCACTGTAGTCTGGGGTCAATGCTTTGCATAGTTTTCAATGGCAAGCTGGCCTTAACTGGATTAGAGAACAGAAAGCTCTTGAATGTGATGTTAGGTAGTTGCTAAGTGATTTCTAGGCATACAGACCACATTGACTCTATAGAATTCAAATTTGTAGGCCAGTGTTACTAAGCTGTGTTACTAAACTGGGTGTTTCTGTACTTGACACAGCAGCTCCATGGCCAGGCATGAAACCCAATGCTCTCTGCAAACATATATGAAAAAGAAAGGCATTTCCTGGGGCACTGTTCCGTATAATAAAGGTGTTGCCTCCTGTGATGGCTAATCCTGGGTGTCAACTTGATTGGATCTGAGATTAACTGAAATGAAAGAGATCTTCTTGATTGGATCATCTAAAGCCGGAAGACACACCCTAAATGTGGGCGTTACCTTCTGATGGCAGCCGGTATAAAAGACCGAGGCAGAGGGCGAACGCTGTTCCGTATAATAAAGGTGTTGCCTCCTGTGATGGCTAATCCTGGGTGTCAACTTGATTGGATCTGAGATTAACTGAAATGAAAGAGATCTTCTTGATTGGATCATCTAAAGCTGGAAGACACACCCTAAATGTGGGCGTTACCTTCTGATGGCAGCCGGTATAAAAGACCAAGGCAGAGGAGAAGGCAGGGCTTCTTGCTGATTGCCTTCTCTCTCACTGGTGAGTTTGTCTTGCTGCTGTAGACTGAAGACTAGCTGATCTTTTGGAATTTGTCAGACCTTCAGCGCCAGATTGGGACTACTGAGACATCCAGCCTTGTGGACTGAGCCTGTGGATTCTCAGCCTCTCCAGTGTGGTGCAGCCATTGTTGGACTACTTGGACTCTATCCTGTGA
>NW_008341422.1:3610857-3620650 GCF_000622305.1 Nannospalax galili | reverse complement strand
TAGAAGTTTCAGGAGGACTGGGTTCCAGACTTATTGCTGTCACTGACTGGGGCAAGACTTCAAGCAATCTTAATTTTGCTTGT
Organism: Nannospalax galili; assembly: GCF_000622305.1. Lineage (NCBI taxonomy): Eukaryota > Metazoa > Chordata > Mammalia > Rodentia > Spalacidae > Nannospalax > Nannospalax galili. Next base: position 3,620,567 of record NW_008341422.1, on the reverse strand, counting down.
TTTATCTTTGAAATTACAAGGCATTTTCTTTTCATTTTGAGATAGCAACTCATATAGCCCAGGTTGGCCTCAAGCTCTCTATGTATCCAAGGATGATTTTGAAATTCTGATCACCCTGCCTTCTCCAGTGTTGGAATCACAGGCATGTGCACCGGCTTTATGCAGTCCTGGGAACTGAACCTAGGACTTCCTGCGTGTTCTGTAGCCATTCTACCAACTGAACCCACACAGGGCATTTTTTTAAACATCTAGGTATGTATTTTGAAAGTTCTCAGATTGAGTATTTTATGATACCAAATGAGGAGTCAGTCTTTAGGATCATTTCCACCAATAAAGGACAGGCTGGAGACAGGCGTATAAGCAGGGAACAGGCTGGGGCAGAAGTTAGGGTTTAAAAAACAAATTATTACTGTGTGTGTGCGTGTGTGTGTGCATGTGTATGTGTGCGTGTGTGCATGTGTGTGTGCACATGTGTGCATGTGTGTGCACGTGTATGCGTGTGTGTGCGTGTGTATGTGTGCGTGTGTGTACATGTGTGCGTGTGCATGTGTGTATGTGTGTGCATGTGCATGTGTGATGTATTTGCGTTATGTTTGTGCTGGTGTGTGCATGTCATGATGCATGTGTGCAGGTCAGAGGACAACTTTGGGAGTCGACTCTCTCCCTGTGAGATCTGGGGATTAAACTCAGGAACTCAGGCTTTGTGTAGCAAGTGCTTTCACCAACCAAGCCATCAGATTTTTGAAGTAATATTTTTTGAAGTAAGAATTTATTTTTGCATGGACTGATGAGATGAAAAAATATATTTTTTCATACAAAACAATATGCTACATAGTGTAACAATTCAATGTTGTTGGTGGTTAAATGATATCTGTGGAGAAGCCAAATCAAAGTGAGATGAGTTGCCAATGTTGTGGTAAAAGCAAAGTGTCACCCACTATCATTTTCAGGGAGGAAAGTCTTCTGTATTCCCCTGATTCTTTGGATTCAAAGGTCCTTTAAAAGACAATTGTAACAGATGTAGTGGATGACCCTTAAAATACATCATCTATCTAGGGAGTAAAATTCATTTTAATATCATTTCACCCAGGAAGCAAGACTTAAACTCACATTTTCTGATCCACTTAGTTGATAATATTCTTCTAAAAATTTTTTTTCTGGCTGGCAAAAGGAAGATAATTTAATTTGAAGAGATTAGATATGTTGCTTGAAATGCAAGTCCTCCAGAATTTGACAGCAGAACAAGACCAGCTAACAGAAAACTCACCTCATCTTTTTCCTAATACAGGCGTCAGGGAATTTAAAAATTGGGCAGTCAGTCTTTGCTCCGTGAAGTCATGTCAGTGCCGTTGATTTTTAAAGCTGACGTTCATTAAAAGCACCCTGTGTGTATATGTATGTAGAAGGGTTTTTGACAAATCAGCCAAATGTCAGTGTTCTGTAAGGGATTACAGAGTGATGCTTCCTGACTTTGAGCGCTTCCTTGAGAGAAAGTAGCTCTTGTCTTCAGGAAGTGTATGGGTTGGACTCCATTGCCATTCAGGATGGGCTGACTTGTTTTTTTCTTTCCTAATCAAAACTAGAGAGAACATTGGAGATGGAGAGGGGGATAAAGACCTTCTTTAATTACTCTGAGCCAGGTATTGCATATATTCCATTTATGTATCTCTTTACCTATCAAAATTTTATATGCACGTGTGCTTGTGTGCCACCATAACTTATAACTCATCCCCCTTTTACATATGAAATGAGAAGAAAGACTTCCCATCCTTTGCCCATGTGATGGGGCTCGAATTAGTTATTTTTTCTCATTCTTCAGTCCAATATCTGACAAGAAGCAATTTAAAGGAGAAATGTGTTTTCCCAGCTCATGATTTGAGGGACTCACTGCATCATGGCAGAGAAGACGTGGGGGAGACAACAAGAGGAGGCAGCCGACCACTTCGCATCCAGTCAGGAAGCAGAGAGAAATGAATGCTGTTGGTCAGCCCACTTTCTCCTTTTTCTTTAGTGCAGGCCCCCAGTGCGTGGGATGGAAGCACTTGCATTTAAAGTACTCAGTTAATCTAATCTAGAAACTCCTTCATAGGCACCTCCAAAGACCTCTTTCCTAGGTAAATTCTAGATCCAGTCAAGTTGACCATCCATATAAACTGTTCCAGAACTTCAGAGAAGATGCTCATAAACACTTCATGGAAAAATTACCAATGTCAAAGTATTTACCATATATGATTGTACAGGTCAGACTGCCCTTTTGTATGAGGACAAGAATCTGCTAATTCCAGTTGTCTCGTCCACTTTATCCTCTTTTCAAAAGCCAAAACAGAGAAAGCTTAGCATTATGTATTATTCTGAAAACAAGCACACACACCTGCCTCCCAGTCATGTTGTTAGATTGGAAACATTGCCGCCTGTGGCTCCTGGTCCCCTCCTCTCTCATTATGGCCCAGAACACAATCATTTTCTGTGTTATCCAAAGGTGTCATTACAGGGAGCCTGCTATACAGTTAGTGCAGTGTCAGCATATTCAGTGTAATGCACCTCCTACCCCTGCCCCCATCCTCCCACCCTTGGAAGCCATAACTAGGCCAGAAGAATTCCTTTAGGGTGACTCTATTAGGTAGAGACATCAGTGTGTCTGGGGGAACTGTTTTCAATGACATTGTCAATAGTTTAAGGCCAAATTTGAATCAATCCTCCTTTCACTTCTAGGGAAAGAATAGATCTACAATTTGTGATGGAAAATAGGGAGGACTGCATAAAGGCTTTGAACAAGCTGAAAGGAGAGACCCACATTTGAAAATAGCAGTAAGATCAAATGGCACATCTCATTCACAGTACTAATATTACAATCCAATTTTTGGAAACAGTACTTAGTGTCCGTATTAACATTGCTCACACACAATTTCAGGGAAGCTAAAATTGAAGAAAAACCCACAGACAACAAACACTGTGGATTAGAGCCATGTTACGTCTAAAGTTCTTAGGGTTCCTGACAGAGCTCTGTCCTTAGCCACTTAAGTTTGAGGGTTTTATGTCTTGCTTGCTCATATATAATCTTGCTCAAAAACAGGCCAGAAAAAAATATTTGGCAAGATTTTCAGTTTCATCTAAGAAGTAGAATGCTTTGGTAGGTAAATAGATCTCAATAGGGGTCCGTGTGTGTGTGTGTGTGTGTGTGTGTGTGTGTGCGTGTGCGCGCACGCACATGCCTTATCTGTGTAGTACAGTTGTAAGCCATACATTTGAGTGCTAGGAACCAAACTCAGATCTTCTGGAAGAGCAGCAAGCGCTCTTGACTGCTAAGCCGTATCTCAGCCCCCAAAATTGAGTTTAAAGTAGACTTTTGGTGCTGAGAATGTAGCTCAGTCATTTAACATGATTGATTAGCATACATGAAGCCTTGGGTTTGAGTCTCAGTACCACATTAACCAGGCATAGTTATGCATGCCTATAATTCCAGCACTTAGGAGGTGGAGGCAGGAACACAGAAGTTCAAGGGTATCTTTGGAACATAGTAAGTTCAAGGCCAGCCTGGAACATGTAAGTCCCTGTCTAAAATAATAAACAAAGAAATTTTGTTTTGAATACTGAAGCTTGAGTTTGAATCAGATTTATGGCCTATCCCAAGGCTGAGACAAGTCTTCAATATGTTCCTCCCTTAGTCAAGACCTTCATTCCTTTTTTAAAAGAAATTTTTATTGAACTATCATATGCCATAGTAAATATTCAAGTGATAAATACTCAAATTTATTTTTACAAGGTAAATATGTCCAAGTGTCTTTGTTTCCTTTCCTGTTGCTGTGGCAAAATAACCTGACAAAAGCAACTTAGGGGAGAGGGTTTATTTTAGCTCACAGTTCCAGGATACAGTCCATTGTCATGGGGAAGTCAAGGCAGCAGGAACTTGAAGCAGCTGGTCACATCCTAGTCAAGAGTAAAAAGAACAAATGCATGCCTGCCTGCTAGTACTTAGCTGGCTGTCTCCTTTTTAGTCCAGGGTCCAGCCTATGAAATGGTATCACCCACATACATGGGTGGGTCTTCCCATTTCAAATATCCCACCATCAGAATAGGTCTACCCGCCTCAACTAACCCAATTAAATAACCCTCTCACAGACATGCCCACAGGCCAACCTAATCTAGTCAGTTCCTCATTTGGGACTCTCTTCTTTGTACTTCTAGGCTGTGACAAGTGGACAGTGAAAGCTCACCATCACACCTAGTAGCCAGTTCCCAGATGAAGACACAGCAGTGCGTCATGACAGGAACACCCACCCTTGCCTTTCAGTGTTATCCTCAGAGGAGGCAGCTGTCCTGACCCCTGACAGTACAGATGTCCAGCCTGATTTAGAACTTTGTGTAGATGGAGCCTCATGTACATTCTTTTGTATGTGTCTGTTTTGCCTTTACATTGTGATTGTGGGATTTAATGACTTTGTTGCATGCAGTTGTTATTTTTGTTACATTTTTGTTGCTATGACAAAATACCTGACAAAAAGCAACTTAAGGAAGGAAGGGTTTATTGTAGCTCATGGTTTGAGGATATAGTCCATCATGGAGGAAGAGAAATAATAGGAGTGTGTGGCAGCAGATCACATTATGTCCACAGTCTGGAAGCAGAGAGAGATGAATGCTGGTGCTCAGCTCACTTTCTCCTGTCTTTCTTCCCTTTGAATTTAGTCATGATTCCCAACCTACTGATGACACTGCCAATATTTAGGTCTTCCCTGCTCAGTTAAACCTCTCTGGAAACATCTTCACAGACTCCCCCTCTCCCCAGGTGTGTCTCCTATGTGTTTCCAAATCCAGTCAAGTTGACAAGAATTAACATATAGATCATTCATTGCTATTTTATTGCTGTATTGTATTCCCCTGTGTGAATGTGACCTGATTTTTTAGCCACTTTGTTGTGGATGGGCATTGCACAATTTCTCAGTACCTTATATTTTCAAAGTCTTATTTTTCAATTAAATGTGTGTGGGTGTTTTGCCTGCATGTATGTAAGTGCACTTGTATTGCGCAATGCTCACTGAGGCCAGAATAGAGCATCAGATCTCCTGGAACTGGAGTTAAGGACAGTTGTTAGCTGCCCTCTTGGTACAGGGAACCAAACTCAGGTCATCTGCAAGAGCAGCCAGTGCTCTTAACTGCTAAGCCACCTCTCCAGTCCCAAAGGCTTGTTTTTCCAAGGAAGAAAAAAGGCATTTGAATGCAGTGTCTACATAATATAAAAGTTATTGTCGTTGACCTTCCCAACATACCTCTAATGGCCTCTACATAAAGCTTCCATGGTTCTTTTAGTTTAGTGCCAGAGGAAATCTTTGTTTCTCCTGAGGAATTAGTATACTTCCTCTTTTCTTTTAATAAGCATACTTATTTTAGCCTACCTTGTTCCAGAAATAACTAGACAGCTTAATGAACTCTTTTTAAAAATGCTGCAAAATTAAAAATTCAAAATGGATTGCAAAGGCAAGGCAAAGCCGGGTCTCTAACCTCTTCCAGGGACCATAATCTTGAATCCCTTTAAGTACTTGTATGATAAAGTCCTTTACACTGGCTTACTTGGGCTCTGTTGCTGCTATAAGAACAAAATCAGCTGAGTCTACAAGGAAAATCAGATCCGTTCTACCAAGCTATGTCCAAGGGATGAAAATAAACTGATTTCTTGGAAGAAGAGCCCCATGCCTATCAAAGTCACATTATTTTTATGGATTTTTCAGCAAAGGATCACTTCAATAACTGTTATGTAGTTGGCTATATGGTGTGTGTGTGTGTGTGTGTGTGTGTGTGTGTGTGTATACCTGTGTGTAGAAGTCAGAGGACAGCCTCTAGTGTTATTCCTCAGGAGTCTTCTACACTCTCTTATTGGTCTGGAACTTTGCCGTAGGCCAGGCAAGCTATCTTGTGAACTTCAAGGGATCTGCCTGTCTCTGCTTTCTACCTCACCTTTTTAATCTCTCTCTCTCTCTCTCTCTCTCTGTCAACTTCATGCAACCTAGAGCCACATGAGAAGATGAAATCTCAGTTGAGGAATTTTTCAGATCAGATTGACTTGTGGTTATGTCCGTAAGAGACTGTATCGGTTGATGGTTGGTGTAGGAGGACCCAGCTGCTGTGAGTGGCACCATCCCTAGGCAGATGTGTCTGGCTTATATAAGAAAGAAAGCTTGATATATGTCAGTAAGCAAAATTCCTCCATGGTTTTTGCTTCAGTTCTTGCTTCAATTCAATTCCTACCTTGAATTCCCTCAATGATAGATTGTGACCTGGAAGTGTAAGCCAAATAAACCATTTCCTCCCCCGAGTTGCTTTTGGTCAGAGTGTTTTTATCACAGCAACAGAAAGCAAACTAGAACATGTGGGTTCTGAGGATCACATTTTTACAAGAGTCCTTTTCCCAGCCCAGCTGTTTTTATTCTAATTACTCTTCCTTGAAGGGTGATAAAACCACACTGGACAACAATTCAAAGGATTTAAACAAGCCAGGGAAGGGACTGCTGGAGTGCTCGAAGGAAGCCAATCAATACCATCTTGGCTTACATGTCTAAGCTGACCTGGCTCAATCCAATGGTAGATGTTGTGCATCTGGAAGAAAAGCAGATTAGAAATCACTTGGATTGCGCTCCATAAATATTGCTGCCCTGCATAAAATTTGTGGACATGGGGTAATACAAGTTCAACATCACATTCCTTATCAAAAGTGTATGCTATTTCTCTCTCTCTCTCTCTCTCTCTCTCTCTCTCTCTCTCTCTTTCTATCTCTCTATCTCTCCTTGAGTATTGAGCCTAGGACCTCATGCATGTTAGGCAAGTGCTCTACCACTGAGCTACAGCCCCAGCCCTCAAGTCTGTTCTCTCCAATGCTAGTACCCACGGCCCATTAGAGTGGCAGGGTCCTCCCCCATGGAACATAGTCATGATAACAGAGACTGAGACATTTTAAAGCAGGTGAAATGAAATGCCACAAATGTTCATTTGATTGTCCAGAGTCCTCTTTGATGCCTTTCATGACAGCTATAGAACCTCATGTTTCCTTGCCTGCTCTGCCTAGAAAGAACCCAAGGTGCTGTTTAAACTTGCTTTGCAGCAGTTTTGCTTATTTTTACATTTAAACTATTGACTGCCTCTTCCTTCCTTGCCTATTCTCTGTTCTGCTTCTATATCCCCAACTGTAGATAAACCTCATGTTAAAAGGTCTCAGAGCCCTTCAGAGAAAAAAGACACAGTCTCAAACAAATTATCAGAGAACAAAGTGTAACGGGTTAGAGAAGTGATGAAGAGTTGCTAAATGTCTGCTGCTTGTCTCCAGTTCCTCTGCCCTGGGAATAGAGACCTGTCTGTACAAAGCTTCCCCGACAATCGAAGGAACAAAATGCTCTCCTGAAAGAAAAGAGTGAGAGCTGCTCCATCTTCCCTTTACCCCTGCTCTGCAACCAAACACGGGCTCCCAAAGGACCCGGCAGTTGGCCCTTGGCAGGTGGTAAAAACAGAAACAGCACTGTGGCTTGCAAATGTTCAGCTTCCAAGAGTAGTGATTCTTCTTTCCATAACCTCCTGAAAGAGGAGGGACCACCAGAGCCACCAGTCAAGCTGAGCTACTGTGTGCAACAGGCTGCATCCATGGCAGCAATAGAGAAAGGAGGGGACAGGCATAGAGCTCCTGATCTTGTCCCCTTAAGTCCTTGTTCACCCTAAGTGTGTTTACTCACCTTTTGCTGATGTACCTGTGGTGACTATAGATATGTTGGGAGGACTCCATGCAATGGCCACAGAAGAGAGGTGAGCATAGGGCCAATGTCTTTAGGAGGGAAGGCTGGTGCTGAGCTGCCTCCAATTGGAGAGACCACAGAGGAACTGAGACTAGGCTAGGCTGTTGATGGATGTAATAGTTGGGGTTCTCCAGAGGGACAGAGCTAGTAGAAATAGTACACATCACTTTTGGCTTACATAAAAGTGTAATCTGGTAGCTGCTCAATCCAGGAGGTTGGATGCCTCTGTACCCATAATGTGGCACTGACAGTCTAGAAAATTCTTGAAGACCAGCTCGTTTTCAGTTCACACAGAAGGGCTGAAGACACTGGATTCTGATGATAGTAAAGGATAGAGGCAGCACGGCAGCAACAGGGCAGACCCACTCAGTTGGCAAGGAGCGACCGCAGCCAGGCAAGACGCTCTGCCTTCTAGCTCTGCCTTTTCCTCAGATCTCGTTACATCTGGACCACTGGTGGAGAGTGCTTCTTACCCTGTGGGAGTGTGGTAATGACTCTTACAATATGGACAGACTGTGGACAAATGATTTTACTTAACCTTGCAACACAAAAGTTAATCTTCTTAGTTTGTTTATACTGCAAACAATATAAAATATATATTGTCGGCTGCAAACAGACTAGAAACAATGAAGATGATGCCATTTGTGTTGCAAACAATGGATGGGATTCAACTAATAATGTCTGTTAGTGGTTGTATGTGTGAGTTGGTTTAGGGAGCAGAAATGGCAAAATTCTCTGATACAATAAGGATCCAACTTTTCCTCCCCCATTTCATGATGGACATACTGTTTCAATAAAACAATGAGCAGGCATTTGTTCTGGCACACAATTCCAAGAGAAGTCTGGAGGAACAGATTCTCTGCAGGTTGGGTTCACTCTTGGCCTTAAAATGGATGCTAAGAGTCAGGCCTTTTTTTTTTTTTTTTTTTTAAATCAAGGCATAGCCACAATGTGGCATCACATAGTAAATGTCACAAAGGAGAGTCTTTTCAGTTAATCCTTCCAATACCATCATAGACCTGCACAGAGGTGTGTTTCTTAGTTGATTTCAGAGCCAATCAAGTTAACAACCAAGATTAACCATCACAGCAAGTGTCTGATTTTCGAATGCTTCCTTCCACTCTGGAAAAAGATGAACAAATGAAACAGTCTTGATGAGAGAACACATTTTATCCTTCTTTCATTTACCCAGATTACTCTCTTCTGTGATGGTTAACATTGATTGCCAAATTGTTGGAATCTAGAATCACCTTGGAGACAAACCTTAGGGCTTGTCTGTGAGGAAGTTACTCTATTTCACTAACTGGGATGGGCAAACCCATGGTAAATGTGGGTTGTTCAGGTTTCTTTCAACTGTTGTGATAAACACTATGATCAAAAGCAACATAGGGGAGGAAAGGGTTTATTTGGTCACACTTCCAGGTCCAGCACGGGGGGAAGTCAGGGCAGGAGCTCAAGCAGAAACAGAAGCAGAAACCATGGAGGAAGCTGCTTGCTGGCTCTGCAGCCTCATGCTCAGCTAGCTTCCTTTTACAGCCCAGGACCACATTCCTAGTGAATGGTATTGCCCACAGTGGGCTGGCCCTCCTGCAGCAATGAACAATCAAGATAGTCCATCACAGGTCATTTCTCCGATGGCTCTAGGCAGTGTCAAGTTGACAGTTAAAACTATAGAACATGGGTGGTACCATTTCACAGACTGTGGTCCTAGTACATATTAAAAGGAGAAAGTGAACTGAGGACCAGCATTCATCTCTCTCTGTTTCTTGAAGGACTTAACATCTTGCTTCCATGCCTTCCCCACCATGATGGACTGCGCCCTCTGTGAGCCAAAATAAATCCTTCCTCCTTCCTGCCTTCCTGCCTTCCTTCCTTCCTGACTTCCTTCCTTCCTGTCTTCCTTCCTTCCTTCCTTCCTTCCTTCCTTCCTTCCTTCCT
>NW_008341422.1:3605048-3610565 GCF_000622305.1 Nannospalax galili | reverse complement strand
TTCCTTCCTTCTTCCTTCCTTCCTTCCTTCCTTCCTTCCTTCCTCCCTCCCTCCCTCCCTTCGTCCAATGCTTTTGTTGCAGCAATGAGAAGAGCAATTAATATACATCTCACCTAAAGATGGAAACTCAGCAATGACATGAAGGTTATGGCCCTTTGCTTCAACCTGTACTTATCCTTCAATGACTATTGTGAATTTATATTATTTCATACATGTAGAGTGAAATAAACATGGCAGAAATATGTAGCTAGACAGACACAGCTCTGCGTGTATTAGGTCACAACCTGAGTGTTACTTGATCTCCCTGAGCTGGAATGAAATACAGAGATAATGGACATGGTAACTCAACAGTATGTGGAGATTTGCAATAGTTAAACAGGGCTAGTCCATGGAGGCTACCTGGTAGACTTCATAGTCTGCATTGTGTAAATGGATGCTCTCATTATCAGGATAATGGCTATGAGGAATCTGGCAATTGTTACTGGAAAATTTGTGGGTTGATGATGCTAAGTATGTGATAATAATCTTCAGTTTTCAAAATGTCTAATTGTCTTTTCTGGACCATAATGGTGTTCAAGGTCACCGAAGAAGTGACTGAATTACTGGATTTGAAAGCACAGAGGACTCAGAGGTCACCCACCCATGTCAACTGCAGGACTGGAGCAGTCCTTAGGAACAAGGAAGACAGTTGCTTTCCGCACTGGTGATTGTGGTCTGTTGGGAAAATAAGAGATGAAGCCACAAAGATCAGCTAAGCTCTGGGACTTTGAACACTTCACAGAGGAAAATAAAGCAATGACCATTTCTTCAGCAACCCAGTGCCTAGATTCATGGCACAACTTCCTGAATGGTCCAGCTACAGTTGATAGGAATCATTGTCCTCTCAGAGCTCCTGGAAGGGAAAAATGACACAGCAGATACTACTGCTCATATTGTTATCATTTAAAATGAATAGTCACTGAAAATGGTCTGTGCTTCCTCCTTATGAAACTGTCAATCATTCTTATTGGCTGAAAACTTATCCATGTCTATGTTGGTTAATTTTAACTGTCAACTTGACATAGCCTAGAATCACCTGGGAAGAGAATCTTTTTTTGCTTAATAGAGTTATTTTTGTTTTTAATTATGTGTACATGTGGGTGGGGGTATGCGCACATAAGTGCAGGTACCCACAGAGGTTAGAAGAGGGTACCAGACACTCTTGGAGCTGGAGTTACACGTAGTTGTGAACTGCTCCAAGTGGGTGTGGAGAACCTAACCTGGGTTCTCTGCAAGAGCAGAGCATGCTTGTAACTGTAGATCCATCTCTCCAGTCCAGGATAGAGAGTCTTAATGAAGAATTGTCCAGATCAGGTTAGTCTATGGGCATGTCTGTGGGGGATTGTCTTGATTGTTAACTGATGTAAGAAGACCCAGCCCATTGTGGGCAGCACCATTCCCTAGACAAGGGTCCAAGAGAGGTGAAAGCTAGCTGAGAGCGAGCAAACCAACAAGGGTCCGTGTATTACTCTCTCCTCCTGACTGGATGTGATGCTTTAAGCTTCTGCCCTGCCTTCCCCACAATAATGGACTGTGACCTGGAATTGTGAGCAAATAAACACTTTCTTTCCTAACTTGGTTTGTGTCAGAGTATTTTATCAGAACAGAAATGAAACCAGGACAATGTCCTATAGTTTCCAATGTACTCCATACCCAGTTCAATTCATTAACTGTCATCAACTACGTTCAAGGTACTGAAATGAGGTGCATCCCACTTCTGGTGGGTTTATGTTCTTTGGGGACTCCCAAGAAGAGATTAAGGGATGCTGAGCTTGGCGCTAGAGCATGAGACCTGTGCGCAGATACAAATGGCTTTGAAAAATGAGCATTTGGTCTGGGATCTTGGGAAGAATAGCAACGGTCAGGTTTACAATAGTCTTCCTGAGGAATTGATATTTGAAGGTGGACCTGGAATCAAACATTTTACTCAGCTGTTAAATTAATATTTTATGATATTGAAAGCAAAGAAAGAAACAGAGGAAATGCTTACTGCCTGCTAACCAATGAGGTCACTACTGTTACCATTTGGGGGTATTTTCTTTTTTTTTAAATAAATAATTTATTGAGAATTTCATGCATGCAAATCCATGCCCACTCCCTCCCCGCCACCTCCTCCCTTATCTCCCCATCACTTTTTTTTCTGATAACTTCATGGAATCTTTCTTGTTCTTTTATTTATTTTTTTTATGGAGCCTTGGCTACTGTAACATTTCCCCTTCTGAAGAGGTAACCCTAAAATCTTTTAAGGATTAGATATAAGCTTCCAAATATTTTCAACATTTTTGGCCTTTGGAACAGAATATGTTGCTAAGAGGCCCAAGGACATTGTGAGTTTTGGCTAAGAAATGGGCTACTTTTCTTTGGGGTCTTTTTATCCTAAGTGCCTAGGCAATTCCTACCTCCTATTCTTGTCACAACATCCTCTGAAGATGTTACCCAAATAGCCAATAGGTAATCAGGGCACAGACTGCTCTTTCTTCTTCCATGCTGAACAGGGATGCAGGGTGAGGCAATTGGAGTACCCCTTCAGTGGGCCTATCTAAAAGACTTCCAAACTGCATAACTCTTGTCTCTATGGGGAAAAGAAAGTCCTTGACTGGTGAATAGGAGATGTGAAGGAGAAATAAAGGCAAGAGAAACTAGCATTACAAGTTCTAGGCAGGGAACAGGGCAATTTTCAAATGTTCATATGAGAGTCCATTGGAATTTCTTGACAGGGGCTTCCAAAAGCATCCCTCTATTGGGTTCCTCCTCATTTTCCTTTCGTCTTCCAAGGCTGGACTCTAGAGTGATGGATTCAGGATTTGCTTTGAGGTATTTTGATAGCTGTTGGAGTGGTTAGAATCAGTGTCAGTTCCCTCTCAAAGGCTTCTAGATAGGGGGAGAAAACAAATTTATCCATCATTTTAGAACAATAGCTGGTTGTCTCCCTTAGCTACAGGTGGGCACTACAGTATTGGAGACCAAGATTTGAAGTCTTACATCTGGGCAGCACATTCTGGATAGGAACAAAATCATCAATGAGAAATAATTGTCTGACTTAAGCCCAATGTCTGGGAAGTGTAAACCCTTGAACTCTTAAAGAAATATACTGATGGGGCTGGAGAGATGGCTCAGCAGTTAAGAACACTGACTGTTCTTGCAGAAGACCTAGGTTTGAATCCCAGCACCCACATGGCAGCTAACAACTTCCCATAACTCCAATTCCAGGGGATCCGACAGCCTCTTCTGTCCTCTGTGGGCATTGCACGACACAGTACACTTACTTATACACAGGCATAACACTCATACACATAAAATAAAAATAATAAATAAAATATTTTTTAAAAAAGAAATATACTGATGATTTAACTCTTTGGTTATACTTTCCTTTTGGATGTTTAAGACCATACAGTAGGCCCAAATAAATCAACTTATTTTTACACTTAAAGTTATTTGAGGATCTGTTCCACAGGGGTCACATGGGCTTGGGAGGAGCTCCTGGCTCCTTTCTTTTACCAGTTCCATTTACGTGAACATAAGTCAAAGATCCTGCTCAACCATGGTTGACTTTGCTTGGCAGCATGGAGGAAATGATTCCTCTGTGTTCACCCTCCTCTCTGTAGACTGGACACTGGTTCAAGTCCATTTCGTGGGGTCTCCATGGCCTCCTTGAACAAGAGGACAGGTGACTCACCACAGTTACAGGACATTTTTAGAGATGTTCCATAGTCTCCTGGAACTTAGTTGACCTTGGAGGGCAAGGGGCAAAAACTGTCCTTTAAGTCCCTCTGACCACATTAGTACAGGCCTCAAAGTATGGCTGTTAAACATCCAATGAAGTTAGTTCCACCAGTCTGGTACTTTTAATTATCATGAGCTATGTAGATAAGGCTTGGGTAAAAAACCAAATATTCTCAGATAAACCTTGACTAGATATTTTGTTCCTTAAACTAGTTGGCTAAATTATGACCATAGAAATTTTAAGATTATGTATATGTTATTTTTGTCTCCTCCTTTATATATCATAACAAACCTACACAGACCTTCATCACTTGCTTAGGCTTTCTCATTTTTCCTGTCTGTTTTGGAAAATATCTCCAGTCCCATATCCTTTTGACATCTTTTACATTCTCATTTTCTTTTCTTTTTTTTTAAAAAATATTGTGAGACTTCTTTTCCTGGGAATACTAAGCAATGCTTATTCCCTTTTAAGGTTCTAGTGTCAAGCCAATGTTTGATTAAAGTTTTATGAGAGAACCAATGAATTTATTGAGCTTACTTAGAGATAACTGAGGGGTTGCTGAGGTGTATGTATGACCTGAGGATATGCATACTGGAAAGCCATTACCCAGCATGGGTCATGCCTTCTCTTCCTAGCCTTCCCCAGATCATAAACTTAGCCCTCCCCAAATCCAGGAGGCCATGTGTGATTAGGGCCAAATACATACAGTTGGCTGGGAAGAGTGGTTGGATAATGCGGTGAGGGTCCAATGACCCTGCTTGGCCCTCCTTTAATGAATGAGCACAACCTTCAACAAGCCCAATTGTGATGATGTTTAGCGATCAGGCTCAGCTGAAGTTGTGATGATGGTCATTATTTCATGTAGAAGGCACTGCTGTATAGCATCATCTTATTAAAAGGACATAGAGTTTAAAAGGATTTGGTGCTAGGCATATGAGGGAGAACATACGTCGTTTGTTTTTCTGAGTCTGTGTTACTTCACTTAGTATAACAGTTTGTAGATCCATCCACTTACCTGCAAATTTCATTATTTCATCTTTCTTTACTGCTGAATAAAACTTGTGTAAATATACCACATTTTTGTTAAACACTCATCAGTTGAGGGGCACATAGGTTGATTCCATCTCTTACCTATTGTGAAAAGAGCAGCAACAAACATGGCTATACAAGTGTCTCTGCAATAGGATGAGTCCTTTGGGTATATGCCAAGGAGTGGTATAACTGGGTCATATGGTAGGTTCATTTTTAGTTTATTAAGAGTTCTCCACACTGTTTTCCACAGAGGCCGCATGAATTTGCAATCCCACCAGCAGTGAATGAGCGTTCCCTTTTCTCCACATCCTCACCAGCATTTGGTATCATTTGTTCTCTTGATCCTAGCCAGTTTGATTGTGGTAAGGTGATACCTTAAGGTGGATTTAATTTGCATTTCCCTAATTACTAAAAATGTTGAACACTTTTTGAGATGTTTCTTAGTCATCTTTATTTCTTCTGTTGAGAACTCTCTGTTTAGATCTTTAGCCTATATTTTCATTGGGTCATTTGGTTTCTCGATTCTTTTTTTTTTTTTTTTTTGAGTTCTTTATGTATTCTGGATGTTAAACTTCTGTCAGATGTGTCACTGGTGAAAATTTTTTTCCATTCTCTGGGTTTTCTCTTCACTTTTTTGATTGTTTCTTTTGTTGTACACAAGCTTTTTAGTTTAATGAGGTCCCACTTGTTGAAAGCTGACCTTAATTCCTGAGCAACTTCTC
>NW_008341422.1:3549052-3604861 GCF_000622305.1 Nannospalax galili | reverse complement strand
TTGTTGAAGATGCTGTCTTTCCTCCATTGTGTGTTCTTGGCACCTTTGTGCCAAGATACTTTTGTTCTTGATACTTTGTCAAGTATCAAGTGGCTGAAATTGCATCTACTTGGGTTTGGATCTTCAATGATGTTCCAGTGATCTATGTGTCTATTTTTTGCCAGTACCATGCTGTTTTTAAGATTATAGCTCTGTAATATACTTTGAGATCTGGTATATTAATCCCCCCAGAGTTGCTCTTTGTACTCAGGGTTGCTTTGGCTTTCTGGTGTCTTTTGTGCTTCCAAATGAAATTAAGCTTTTTTTGTTGTTTTTTTTTTTCTAATTCTGTGAAGTATGTCATGGGAAATCTGATTGGGATTGCATTGAATCTATATATTGCTTTTGGTAGGATGGTCATTTTCCCAATATTAATTCTTCCAATTCGTGAGTATGGCACGTCCTTCTGTCTCCTGGTGTGTTCCTCAATCTCTTTCTTTAATGATTTAAAATATTCATTGTGGAGCTCTTTGGTATCTTTGGTCAGATTTATTCCAAGATTTTTTTTTTTTTTGCAGCAATTGTAAATGGGAGCATTTCTCTTTATTCTTTCTCCATTTGCTTGTTATTGGTATAGAGCAAGGCTTCTGATTTTTGTAGATTGGTTTTATAACTTGCCACTATACTGAAAGGGTTGATCAGTTCTAGGAGTTTTCTGGTGGAACTTTTGGGATCTCTTAGTAGATCTATAGTAGGATATCATCTGCAAAAAGGGATAGTTTGACCTCTTCTTTTCCAATTATTACTCCTTTAATTTCCTTCTCTTATCTTATTGCTCTAGCAAGAGTTTCAAGCACTACGTTGAAAAGAAGTAGAGGCAATGGACATCCTTGTCTGGTTCCTGATTTTAATAGGAATGCTTCCAGTTTTTCTCCATTTAGAATGATGTTGGATGTG
The DNA here is from genome assembly GCF_000622305.1 of Nannospalax galili. Taxonomy (NCBI): domain Eukaryota; kingdom Metazoa; phylum Chordata; class Mammalia; order Rodentia; family Spalacidae; genus Nannospalax; species Nannospalax galili. The sequence continues at coordinate 3,603,925 of NW_008341422.1, read as the reverse complement.
GATTTGTTGTACATAGCTTTAATTATGCTGAGTGATGTCCCTCTAGTCCAATTCCCTCTAGGACTTTGAACATAACTTCATGCTGTATTTTGTCAAAAGCCTTTTCTGCATCTATTGAAATGACAATGTTTTTTTTGTTTGTTTGTTTTTGAGTCCATTTATATGATTAATGACATTTACTGACTTAAGTATATTGAACCATCCCTGCATCTCTGGGATAAAGCTCTTTGATTGTGGTGATCTTTTTGATGTGTGTGTGTATGGGGTGTGCAAGCATTTTGTTGAGAATTTTTGCATCTATGTTCATTAAGGATATGGGTCTATAGTTTTCTTTTTTGGTTATGTGTTTACCTGGTTTGGGTATTAGAATGATGCTGGCTTCATAGCAGGAATTGGGAGTTCTTCCTCTGTTTCTATCATTTTAAATAATTTAAGTAGTATTGGTTGGAGTTCTTTAACTTTCTGGTAGAATTCTGCTGTAAATCCATCTGGGCCTGAGCTTTTATTAGTTGGGAGGCTTTGTATTACTGTTTCAAGTCCCTTACATATTATAGGTCTATTTAAACTATTGATCTCTTCTTGGTTTAACTTTGGTGGTTCCCATGATTTTAGATATCCATCCATTTCTTTTAGACTTTCAGATTTAGTAGCATATAGATTCTAAAAATATTCCCTTATAATGGTCTGGATCTTTTGGGTGTCTGTTGTGATGTTTCCCCTTTCATTTCTGATTTTGTTGATTTGGATTTGCTCATTCTTTCTTTTGGTTAACTGGGATAAGGGCCTATCTTGTTTAGCTTTTCAAAGAAACAGCTCTTTGATTCATTGATTTTTTTGTATTGTTTTCTTTGTTTCTAGTTCATTAGTTTCTGCTTTGATTTTTGTTATTTCTTCTCTTCTGCTGTGTTTGGGCTTCATTTGTTCTTGCTTTTCCAGTTCCTTGAGTTGCAGTGTTAGGTCATTTATTTGGGCTCTTTCTAATTTTTTAGTGTAGGCAATTAGAGCTATAAACGTCCCTCTTAGGATTTTTTTAAAAGTGTCCCAGACCTTGTGTTGTGTTGTATTGTCCTTTTTTGAATTCCAGGAATTTTTTTCATTTCTTTCTTAATTTCTCCTTTGACCCAATCATTGTTTAGGAGTGCATTGTTCAATTGTCAGGAGCTTGTGTGGTGACTAGGTCTTTGTCCAGTGTTGGTTTTAAGCTTTATTGCATTGTGGTCCAATAGAATGCATGGAATTATTTCAATTTTTTAATTTCTTGCACTTGTTTTATGGCCCAGTATGTGGTCAATTTTTGAAAAAGTTCCAGGGGGTGCCTAGTGGAAAGTGTATTCTTTGGTGCTTGGATGGAATATTTGAAATATATCTGTTAGGTCCATTTGATGTATGGTATCATTTAATTCAGACATCTCTTTGTTTATTCTTTGTCCAGTTGACCTGTCTAATGGAGACAGTTGGGGTATTGAAGTCCCCTACTATTACTGAGTTTGGGTTAATCTGTGTCTTAAAGTCCTATAGTGTTGTTTTTAAGAATTTGGGTGCACCAGAGTTTGGTGCATATATGTTCAGCATTGCAATACTTCTTGGTTAACTGTTCCTTTGATCAGAATGAAGTGATCCTCCTTATCTCTTCTGATTAGTTTTACTTTGAAGTCTATTTTGTCATATATTAGAATTGCAACCCCTGCTTGTTTCTTAGTGGCACTTGTGTGGAATATTCTTTTCCATCCTTTTACCTTAAGGCAGTGCCTGTCCTTGAAGCTGAGATGGGTTTCTTGCAGACAGCAAAAAGATGGATTTTGTTTCTTAATCCATTTACTTAGCCTGTGTCTTTTGACCAGGGAGTTCATTCCATTGATATTTAAGGCTATTATTGAAAGATGTGTATTGGTTTGTGTCATTTTGATTGCTATTTGTGTTCTCTAATTTTGTGTTTCCCAGATTATATCTTGTTTTCTTTCATTGCCCCTGAGGTATAGTTGTTTTTCTCTCTGCTCTCTGTATTGCTTCAAGTATTCTTTGAAGGGCTGGTTTTGTGGCCATGTATTCTTTCAGGCTATTCATGCCATGGAAGATTTTTCTTTCCCCCTCAACTCTAATAGACATTTTTTGATGGGTAACATATTCTGGGCTGGCATCTATTGTCATGTAGAACTGGAAATACCTTGATCCAGGCTCTTCTGGCTTTCATATTTTTCATTGATAAGTCAGCTGTAATTCTGATGGGCTTTCTTTTATATGTGACATATTGTTTTTCTTTTGCTGCTTTCAGTATTCTCTCTTTGTTCTGTACATTTACTGTTTTTACTGTGATATGTCATGGGGAGTTTCTTTTCTGATCCTATTTCGTGTTCCGTGTGCTTCCTGTATTTGTATGGGGATGGTGTTCCTTAATTTGGAAAATTCTCTTCAGAATTTAAGATCCTGTTTAAGATCTGGTCATTACCATTAACCTGAGATTCTTCTCCTTCCTCTATTCCTATGGTCTGTAGATTTGGTCTTTTCATGGTGTCCCATATCTCTTGCATATTCCATTCCTGTGTCTTTTTAAAATTTTCCATAATCTTTGCTTGAGTAGTCCAATTCTTCAACTTTATCCTCCAGCGTTGATATTACGTTTTCCATTTCATTCATTCTAGTGGGGAGGCTTTCCCCTGTCGTTTCAAGTTGACTTACTGAATTTCTCACTTCCTTCTTCATTTCTGCCTGAGATTTCTTCAGTGTTTCTATCTCTTCTGTGAATTCATTCAGAAGTTTATCCGTCTTCTTTAGTTCTTTGATTTGTTTGTTCGTGTGTTCTTTAAATTGATTGAATTCCTTGATCGTGTTTATGATTGTTCTTTTAAATCCAGTGTCCTGGGTTCTCTCGAGGGGGTTCTCCTTGTTGAACTCTTCTACAGGATTGGTGGAGTTTGGTGGGGGCATAGCGTTTTTGCTTTCCATTTTATTATTCTTTCATTGTGATTTTGGCATGTGAATTTCTTTTGTTCTTTATGACTTTGATATGAGAATTAACTTGAAGTATATTTCTCTTTGTAATATCAGGGTGCCTAGATTCTTTATTGATTATGTAAAGCTGGTTGGTACAGGATTTAGGTTCTCTCAGGTTTAATTTGGAGGAAACTGATGGCTTCAGATGAGCTCTTCAGGAATACTCACAGAAGCCCAATTTAGGTTCCAGTCAGGCACACTCAGGCTTCCTTCACCACCTGAAGGCAGGATCCAGGTGCTCTCAGCCGGTCCCCTGCTTCTCAGCCCTTATTCCAGAAGGAGACCAGTGAGAGGGCAGAACTTGGCACTCCCTGGTGGTTTGCTGATATCAGAGCCACTACACCAATGAAGTCTAACCCACCTTCTCAGCCTGTCTGCTAGGGTCTCATTCTTAGCCTACCAAAGCCCGATCTGCTGTGGGGCCTTGAGAGAGGCCTCACAAAATCCCAGGGAGGGGGATGGGTATGGCATGGCACAATTAGGGGAAGCTCACCACCACATGGAGGCAGGATCCAGGGCTTCTCAGGCAGTCCCCTGCATTCTGTGCCAGACAGAGGCCAGAGGGAGGCCAGAACTTGGAAGTCTCTGGTGGTCTGCTGAGATCAGAGCCACTACACCGATGGATGTCGGAACCCACCCTCTCAGGCTGTCTCTTGGGGTATCACAGTAGTTTTCTACATTCTTAATTATGTAAGTGCATATATATTTATAATTATGTATGCATGTACATGTGTACATATACATAATTGTGCTGGATAGCTTTAGTGTCAACTTGACACACCTGGGTTGAGGAGCCTCAGCTGGGGAATTGCCTCCATTGGACTGGCCTGTGGCCATGTCTGAGGGGCATCTTCTTGATTGTTGAGTGATGTGGGGGGGGGCCCACTGTGGGTGGTGCCACCCCTGGGCAGGTGGGTCTGTGTTGCATAAGAATGAGGGGAGCAAGCCAGTAAGCAGTGTTCCTCCATGGCCTGTGCTTCAGCTCCTGCCTCCAGGTACCTGTCCTGAGTTTCTACCTTGGGCTCCCTAATTAACTGTGACCTGGGAGATGTAGGATAAAATAAATCCTTTTCTCCCCAAGTTGGTATTGGTCGGAGTATTTTGTAACAGCAATGGGGAAACAAACTAGAACAAAAATATGTTATAACATGCTTTAATTTAAACATTTAAAACTTGAAATTTTCAATGTTTTCTCAATGTGTTTCGATGTCAAAAATATGACTTTAATAATCACATGATAATGTTTTAAGGAATAATCACTATGCCCCAAATTTACCTAACAGTGTCCAAGGGGAAGTGCTCTACATGATTTCTTAGGCCAGGTAAGAAGGATGAAGCTACTCTTTTAAAGGCTTTGTTTGGGAATCAGCCGCCAATCATGAGCATAGAGTTATGGGGAGAAGCCAGGTGAGGTCGGCCCAGCTGCTAGCTCCAGCTAATGACCCAGGGCACAAGCCACCAGATGCTGGAGAGAAGGAGCCTTCTGTTAATTTTAGCCCTGGCCTCATGCTTCCCAGACTTGAGACTGCTGTTCCCACTGAGCCCTGCCTAACCTGTAGCCAGGGGGCAAAATGAATGCTGTTTGAAGCTGTGTTTCCCATCAGTAAGCCAGTATGTAGATCTACCACATTTCTCTTCTGTTTTGTTTTGCTGTTTCCTGTTGATTTGCTTATTTATCTGTTTCAAAGCAATGGACAACCACGAAGTGTTCTGAAATGATTGAGTGATCATTTTGCTGAGGAACCTGAGGCCCAGGGGGTATGTGTGACTTGCCTAAGCTTACCTTTCCTCCTCCCAGTCAGTTTTACCACCAGTCAGGTCAGGTTTCCTCTCCTAGGTCTTCTGACTTGTATAAATATTCATAGACCGTTCTTTTTCAAAGATAAAATAGTTCATTTAAAACAATTCTCATCTTAAGTATGCATAGATCTCCTCTTTACCTCAGTAATCCACTGTGTTTCCGTGACCTCTGTTCTCCACACTCATGTGATAGAGATGTTTTCCATTGATTGATTGATTTGTTGTTGCTGTTGTTGTTGTTATTGAGATAAGGTTCACTGGTCTCATGTAACTCAGGCTGAACTTGAATTCATTATATACCCAAGATGACTTTGAATGTCTGGTCTTCCTTCCTTTACCACTCAAGTGCTGGAATTACAAGTGTGCAGCAGCATACCTGATGGATCCAGGGCTTCATGCATGCTAGGCAAGCACTGTACCAACTGAACTACATCCCTAGCTCCGTATTTCTTATACAGATAAGGACACACACACACACACACACACACACACACCATACACACACACACACATAGAGATTCTGTCTCAAGAGGATAAGATGGAAAGTGACAGAGCAGGATACCCAGTGTGCTTTCTGGCCTCTCAACTCCTGTGTACATTCTTGCCACCCCACACACACACACACACCCCACACACACACACACACACACACACACACACACACACCATACACACACACACAGTGGTTGAAAATTTGTTAAAATAATAGCAAGTGGCAGATTCTGTTTTTATATCTCATTATTTAAATTTAAACTATTTCCTCCTTATTCAAACTATTCCCTCACTGCTTTCTGAGGTCTTTATTTGAGTCACATTTAGGCCTTTTTATTGAGACAAGGTCTTGCTATGTAACTCAGGCCGAATTTGAACTCATGATCCTCCTACCTCAGCTTCCCCTTCCCCAAGTGTTTTGAATTACAGGTATGCCCCACCATGCCCAAGGTGCTCAGACCTTTCATACAATATTATCTTGTTTTTCATACATTATTTATGTATGTGCATTCCCATTTGCACCCTGGATTGTAGGATCATGTAGTCCTGGACAATGAAAACTATGGTGTGGATTTCTCTGGAATCTTTCTTAGAATTCTGCACAATATGGAAATACAAGGTGTATTTACCAATTCAATAAGTGTAAGAAGTCATGTCCACCCTCCACGAAGGGCCTATTTAAAGCTCTATTTTGATGAAAACAAAGCAGACAACTGAAATTCAGAAGTTAAATCTTGCAATCGAATCAGTAAAGGCTGTGGACAAATCTTACTGTTTTTCTTACCTAAAAATATTCTTTCTCCTCTTTTAAAAACATTTAAAACTATCATAAGTATAAATATATTGTGATATCTTTGTAAAAGCAGCTTACTTTTATTTTTAAACTAGCTGGCTTTCTTGGCAGTCTATTTTTTAACATTAAAATTTTGTTTGCTTTTGTTTTGCTTTGTTTAGTTGTGTAGCAGATGAGCTATCTGAATGAGAGCTTCATATTGATCTCACTCATTGCTGTAGGCTCCAGCTTCAAATTGAAGCCTGATCAATAGGAATCAGAGGCAGTCTTGAACATTAAATAAGACCTTGTTAGGTTGGTATCTTTTTCTTTTGCTTTATTTAATTTGAAAGCACATGGAACAGGAGGGATGGCAGGGAGATGGGTGTGCTCTTCAGTCAGTTTCTAGGAGTCAGTGGAGCTGTGGTTTCTCATGGTGTCCTCTGGGCTGTGGTCCTAGGGGAGTGGTACCCACTGGACGGCATCGGTTATGATGGTGCCACATACTCATGAGCCCCTTATCTCATGCCTATGGCATAGCACTAGAGAATCCTTTGGAGGGTGGGAAGATGAGAGGTAAAGCATTAGTCTCAAAAGCATGAGACCTGAGTTCAGATTCCCCAAATTCACATTTTAAAGCTGACTGTGGGGCTGGAGAGATGGCTCAAGGTTAAGAGCATGGTTGCTCTTGTAGTGAAAAGACCAGAGTTTGGTTTCCATCACCCACATGACAGCTAACAATCATCGGTAACTCCAGTTCCAGAAGATCCAATGCTCTCTTCTGGTCACTACAGGCATTGCATGCACAGGTGTACTTGCATACATGCAGGCAAAATACTCATACACATAATTTTTTTTTTAAAGCAGCTGGATATAGTGGCACACGCCTGTAATTGCAGCAATAGTGAAATTGGAGGGGATCTTAGATGCTCCAGGACCAGCTAGCCTGGCCTACATGGTAAAGTTCCATTCCAATGAGAGACACTGTTTCAAACAAAAGGTGGAAGGTGCCTGAGGACTGACACTTAAGATTGTCCTCTGACTTCCACATGTATACACCCAAATGCACATTCTCTCTCTCTCTCTCTCTCTCTCTCTCTCTCTCTCTCTCTCTCCACAATCAGATATATCATCAAATATCATTGGATATATATCATATCAGAAAATTTGAGACTAGCCTGGATTACTGACACTGTGTCTCAGAAAAAAAGAAAGAAAAGAAAGGAAGAAAAGAAGGAAGGAAGGAAGGAAGGAGGGGAGGGATAGGGTTACCTCTTCAGGGGGGGAGTATGTTAGAGTAGGAAGGAAGGAAGGAAGGAAGGAAGGAAGGGAGGAAGGGAGGAAGAAAGGAAGGAAGGAAGGAAGTTCGGTCTGCTTTTCAAGGCCACTGGGAAATCTGGGGAGGAAAAAAAAGCATTTTAAAGGCCCCTCTGGACTGGATAGGGTCTTTATTTAATCAACCATTTGCTGAGCCAGTGCTGTTGATCTCTGAGAGCTTTCAGCCTCACCTACTGTTTCAAGACAATGTTCCTGTGCGAGGGATGGGACTGAAAAGAGCTGTCAGAATGTGAGTCCATGTGACATGCATGTTCCCCTAGCAACACTACCTTATAGTTTTGCTGAATATGAGTTTTATAGCATTTCAAATTAACAAGTAGTTTTTCAGTATAAACTGCTTCATGTGGGAAATCCTTCTTGACTGCACATCCCATAAGATGAACACTAATTTTGAAGAATATTGTAGGCAATTGACATTTAAAAAAGAAAGATTTTTTTTAAAAATCACAGTCTGGAACTGGGAGAGGCAAGACACGTCATGTTATAGATGAGGAAACAGAGGCCTAGGACAATGAATCACTTAACTGCATCAGGGTCCGTGGATCATGTAAACACATTCACTCAGCCAAATAAGGGTGACTTCCTTGGCAGAGTGGCACTGTGAATACACAGTAGATAAAATATAGCTGCTGCCTTTAAAAGACTTAGAAATGACAGCCATTGGAGAGATGGGTCAATAGTTAAGAGTGCTTCCTGCTCTTGAAGACGACCCGAGTTTTGTTTTCAATACCTCCATCAGGTGGCTCACAACCACCTATACCTCCTGTTTCAGGGGGCCTGACACCCTCCAGTTCCAGGGGATCTGACACCCTCTTCTGGCCTTTGCAGGCACTCTGTGTGTACATACACAGACACAAGTACACACATAATTAAAAATAAAATAAATTAAAATTTTAAAGAAAAGAAATGTTATCAATAAAGAAGAAAATAAAAACATCAAATTTTTCTACTAATTCTGTTTGGATTCTTCTGAATTCAGGCCTATTTTAACTGCATTAAATGTAAAGTTAACCTTTTGGGCTCATACCCATTTAAGCCTTAAATTCAACTTTATCTCACGGTATCAATTCCTGGTTCTAAACTGCACTTAATACACCTCACCTGCATAATATCACAGATCACCAACCTTAAACATTGTCAGAACACAGTCAGCTTCCATTTGTCAAAACAATCTAACTAAAAGCCAATTTTGTATAAGATATTGAATTTCAACAGGTAAAGGCACTTGTTGCCAAGACTGATTGATTGATGACCTGAGTTTGAGCTCCAGGACCAATATGGTGGAAGGACAAAGCTGACTCCCACAAGTTGTCCTCTGACCTCCAAATGCAGGTACCATGTGCCTCTCCCTAACCCACCAACATAAATAAATGTAATTTAAAAAAATTTTATTATTTTTTTATTTTATGTGTATGAGTGTATTGCCTGCATGTATATGAGTGCACCTGTGTCATGCAATGCTGAGGAGGTCAGAAGAGGGCTTTGGATTCTCCTGGAACTGGAGTTAGGGCAGTTCATAGCCACTATGTGGGTGCTGGGAATCGAACCTGGGTCCTCTGCAAGAGCAGTCAGTGCTCTTAACCTTTGAGCCATCTCTCCAATTTTTACAAAATTAAAATTGCAGTGATATCTGTTTTCTGTCATTTACTTCTTTGGCCTAATATACAGGAGCTGAGGCATAAGGGAGTGACCGAGTGGTGCACAGGTAGAAGTTATTTCCAGCACATCTAGTCTAACAGAAGCCGAAACCTAGATGGCATCAGTTCACCCCTCCTGGCCTCTCTCCTGAGCCCTAGTGCGTCCCTAACTCAGCTAAACTCTGAACCTCTTCTGGGATCAGGGGTCCAAAATTCCTCACACAGAATGGTATGTGTATCCACATGCCTATGATTGTGTGGGGTTCTGAGACTCTCCCCAGAAGAGCTGTATGGCGGCTCAATATTACACTAACTTAATTGTTTTTCATTCAAGGAAGAAGTAAATACAACACGGAAGCTTAGAGCCAGATTGTTATTAAATTATTATTTTCATTTTACATCTTCTTTCAATAATTATTATTAGTGATAATTGTTTAATTAACTGTGTTTTAGTACAGCAATTCTCAACCATAGCTACACATTAGCATCACCTGGGGAACCACTTAAAAACACTTTTGGGGGCTCCTCTCTAGGCCAATTAAATCAGCTCTTCTGGGCATGGTTTCAGGGCTGTGGTGGCTTCGAATACACAATCACATTTGAGAATCTACAGGTTTAATGGTTGTGTCAATTACCAACAATACCTTTTGCTATCAAAGAGCCTCCATTCCTTTGTTTTGAAAAAAATATGCTAAAAACTGTAGCAAACCTATATAAACATAAATTTGCCATTTAAATTATTTTGAAATTCACAGTTTAGTCAATTCTATACCTTTGAATATTATACAGTAATCACTGGCATTCATTTTCAGAACTGAAAGCTCTGTATTCACTGGACACAAACTCCCCACTGTCCTCTCATTCCCTGGTAATGTCTGTTTTCATGAATTTGAATCCAGGTACCTCACACAGTGGAGTACACAAATGTACAATAGAATTTTATGTGGTCTTTTGTGTGTTATTACCCTGACTTTTTCTCCTGGGATATAGATGCATATAGAACTTCGGTAATTTTCAGGTCTACTTCTGAGAGTGGGTTTAAATTTTTATTTACTTATTTATTTATCTATTTATTTAGTATTTTTAAATTTTATGCGTATGAGTGTTTTGCCTGCATATAAGTGCACTCATGTCATGCAATGCTCACGGAGGCCAGAAGAGGGCGTTGGATCCCTTGCAACTGGAGTTTCAGGTGGTTGTTAGCCATCATGTAGGTGTTGGGAACAGAACCTGGGTCCTCTGCAAGAGCAGCCAGTGCTCTTAACCACTGGGCCATCTCTCCAGTCCCTCTCCTAAGCATCAGAGAGCTTCTTTGATGTGGAGTCACAAGATTTTATTCCTGTCAGGACTTGTTTTTGCCCTTTGCTTGGCAACTCTGTGCTGGACAGCAGCAGCTGTCAGTTTGACACACCTGGGAAGAGAGATTTCCTCTATGGACTGGCCTGTGAACATGTCTGTGATGTAGAAGTACTCAGCCAACTGTGAGGGGTGCCACCCTGGGGCAGGCGGTCCTGGGTTGTATAAGAAGGCAGGTTGAGCACAGGCCAGAGGAGCAAACCAGTAAATATCTTCCTCCATGATCTCTGCCTCAGCTCCTGTCTCCACTTTCCCTGCCTTAAGTTCCTACCCTGGTTTCAGTGATGGACGTGACCCGGGAGTTATAAGATGAAACGAAACCATTATTTTCCAAGTTGCTTTGGGTCATGGTGTTTATCACAGAAACAGAGAAGCAATCTAGACATACTGTTCTTCTGGATTTTCTATTCCATATGTACTATAGATGTTCCCCAAATTCATTATACAATAGTCTCCTGGGGAATCTTAAAATGACACATCCCGAGTCACACCCAGTGTAATTAAGTCATGTGCTCTGGAGGTTGGAAGACAGCTTTGGGGGTGGGGGCAAGGTAAATCTCCACAGGTGATTCATTATGCAGGAAACACTGTGAGTCACAGATTCAGTAGCTTCTTTGGGTGTGTTTTCTGTAGCTTTTTTCTTTGTTCTTCTTTGTCAGGGATGCTCCAAGATTCAGCTGTGTTACAGACTCCCCCGCAGTCTGCTTTCCTCTCAGCTTGTGTCGCCCTAACTTTTCTCCTTCCCAGCTCTCTGTTTGACCTGCTCTTACTCTCCTCAGGGTCTCTTGCTCCTGATGCGGGTAGACAAACCCATATAACACATCTTTATCTGAATTTTGCATAGTTATATACCTTTGGGGGAGAGGGGAGTAACTTACAAAGAAACGAACACCCCCATGCCCAGCTCTGTGCCACAGCTCAGTGGCCTGCTGCTCTCAATCACTTTTGCCCACAATCTGCCTCACCTTGCGTCCGAGTTCTTTGCGGGGTCCACAAGGCCCTCGAGAGGTCCCCAGCATCCCACAGGGTCCATGAGCTAGTGCCAACCCATCCCTTTTTTCATTCTAATCTCCTACCGTGCTAGGCTCCACCCTTCTTCCCAGGGTGCCCTGTTTTCTCCCATAGCTCCTCAGAGGAATAAGTCATTTCCACGCTACAGCTTGCTATTGGGTTGGGTAAGTCTGTAACCATACCTATCTTTTCCTTTTATTGAGACAGGGTCTTATGTATCCCAGACTGGCCTCACACTTGTTTTATAGCAGAGAATGACCTTGTACTTCTGATCCTCTGGCCTCTACTCCCTTAGTGCTAGGATTCCAGGTATTTACTACCAAGCCCAGATGGAACCTTGTGCTTCAGGCAAGCTAGGGAAGCACTCTGCTAACCAAGTTACACCTCCAGCCTGCCTTGTTGTTTGCATTTCCTCTGCATAGCACAAACCCACTCACCTTTCTCCTTGAGTTTGTTTCTTTCCTCTGTTCATACCTTCTTCAATAGTCTATATTTTTGTTTTGCAGGATGGGGCCTTGTTTTTCTCTCTACCTTTTGCCTTAAGCAATAGATTTCTCAAATTTGGTTTTCCTTTTGAACCACCCACATCTTACCCCTAGAGACTCAGACTTATTTTTTCTTGGGTCAAGAAGGCATAAAGTCATACTTGTGTGATTTTGTTGAACTGATAGATAATGACATAAAAGATAGGTGCAAAAATAAATCTTTTGCAACCCAGAGCTCTTTGTTTAGTATAAGTTTTGATAAATACAAGAAGGAATATGCTACTCAAGATCATCAAAGTGATGATGATGTTGATAATAACATTGCTTCTAAGAATAAAGAGTTGAAAAAATAAGTAGAAACCACAAACAGACAAACAAAATAAAACCAAAACCACTTTGGCTTGTTTAACACTCTCCAGATCATACTGCTGTTATGCAACCAAGACTGACAACCGCTGTCTTCCAGTCTTCCTTCCTAATGGTGATACCAATGGTTTTCAAAGCTCACACGTACCCTACTTGCTTGCAGAACTTCTTCAAACCAAATTTGCTTCTCCTTCCAGAGTGTTTGAGTCAGTGGTTCTGAGGTAGATCCTGTAATTCATGTTTCTAACAAGCTCCGAGGTGCTGTTGATGCTGTGAATGTGGCAATGCTGTTTTAGAGGCTGGATTAGGATGTAGTTGGATCAGAATTACAGAGCTCCTTTAAAGTCTACTTCTCCCCCCGCAAGATGAATTGGCTTTATCAACTTGTGGAGCATGATTTATGACAGGTTTTAATATCAAGACATCATAATAACTCAGATCCATCTGGGTCTTTTGGAGTGCTATTTGTTTAAGTAATGAGTAAGGCAAGGTATGAAAATGGAAGTGAGTATGATTTGGCAGTCCAGAGTCCATGAAATATAATTTCTGATAGTGTAAACAGGTGGGATGATGAGCTGGAGATGGTTCAGTTAAGAGTGCTTACTGCTCAAGACTGGAAAGTTCAGTGCCTTACCACAATAGGAGGAAGATCATCCCACATATACCACCCTCTCCAAGGCTCAGGGACTTTTGTGGAAGAGGTTGGCAGAAAGAATGTAAGAGCTGGAGGAAGGGGTGGAGTGTTACCTAGAAGTGTACTCTGACCACTATGCCAGCAAGCTATAGTCACACCTCCTTCCCATGCTCATCAAGGAGTCAAGGGGGGAGTCAGTTACCCCTCCCACCCAATCAGTTGACTTTAGCTGCATGTGGGGGGGGGTTAAGGATATATAAGCTGAGAACACCAGGAGGCCCCTCTCTCACCATTTTCTGCATCTGTCAGGAAGTCACAGGATCTGTATTTGAGTGTGGACTTTCCAGTGCAGCCATAAATGGGGGGTACCCACTCCTTTGTAAATAACCCCCCCACCATGTGCTCTGTTAAAAAAAAGAAAATGCACTGGGGAATGTCTGGGGACACTGACTTGACACAGTGGGTCTTAACACCCAGGACAGAGTATATGGATTCCAGTGGGGTGTCTATGGGAGGGTGCTGGTGGGGATGGGGCTATAAAGATGATTCAGATTGTTTGAGATATTCTGTATGAAATACAACAAAATTTAATAAAAACAAATTTTTCAAAAAAGAGTGCTAACTGCTCTATCAGAGGACTGGACTTCAGATCCTAGCACCCACATCAAATAGCTCACAAGTACCTGTACCTCCAGCTCCAAGAGATCTGACACCCCATTTGGACCTCTGTGGCACCTGCATGCATATGTACACACACACACACACACACACACACACACACACATACACACACACACACACACACATACATACAGAAATAAATGAAATAAAAATAAATCTTTAGAAAAACAAAAGAGGATTAATGTCACCTGATGGAATTCCTGGAGACAGGATGTGTTCAGCCTGATTTCTTTGTGTCTTGTGTGCACACTGTGTTCTTGCCTTGTCATAATGCACCACTGAGGTTCTCTCCAGAGGCATCATATTCTCGGACTTCCCAGTCTCCAAAGCTGTGAACCAAGATAAGTTCTACTGTTTACAATTCACCCAGTCTGTGACCTTCTACTTCAGGAGCAGAAATCAAAGACAAGCACCAAATGTCAAATGGAATGTGTCTACCAAATAAACTTCCAGAATATTTCTTGCCCCAGCTTCTCTTGCTTTCAGTGACTGTGGATGTGCAAAAGAGAAGCACCCACGAGTTTCCATGGAATAGAGCATTTTGTGCCTTTAGTACCCTTTCCACTTTAGCTACAGCACCTGTGCATCAATTCAGGTTTTCCTTACTCCTTGTGACTACCTGATTTAGTTTTATGACCATAGTGACCTCTTATACTATGTTGGGGATGCAACTGGCAAGTTTCTAAATTATTTTCCCTTGCAATAATTTTCACAGGAAGGTGACTGCCTCTGATTTCTGTGAGGTTCCTTATTTGGGAACTGTAGACATTTTGCCTGTTTCTAGTACTTTCTTTCTCTTGATGTCTTTCCAAAAGGGGTTCTATGTTTTTCTGACCTTGTAAGGTGATTCTCTTCAGATAATCTGTATGTCCTATTTCAAATCTCCTTGGAATAAATTCTCAAAGTTCCCTTTGAAGTTAATCTTGCCTTGATTTCTCCTCTGCTGGTGTGGACTTCAAGAAGCCTGTGGGTATAGGAAGGATGCCAGATATACAGAGGCTGTTGATGTCAAGAAGTCTGTTGTGCCTCTCAGCTGAAAATTTCATGAGTTTTTTGGAAGGGTAGTATTGGGCAGTATTATCCATGAACGACTCCATTTTCCACCTAGCGAGGCTCAAAGTACCAAAAGCAGCAGGTCAAGGGCCACACCACTGGGGTCTGCCTCTGTGAGATGGCCACTGGTATTCCTGTGTCTACAAAGGCAATGGTGGGAACATGCTCTAGCTGGGCCTCATCTCACCATCACCTCCACCCTCATTTCTCCCCAGCATCTCCATCTTAGTGCCTGGGTTAGCTGTTCCCTCTCAGGTAGGAGGTGTAAGAAAACATAGAACACAAATAGCCTAGCATTGCATATAAAGGCTCAGACAGTAAGTATTTTGTAAAAGATATAAGCTCTGTTGAGACTATCCCTGTCTGCTGTTCTAATAAAAGGCAGCTATAAACAACACATCATACTGTGGAGTGCTGTCCTCTGAGCATAACAGTCATTACCATCTTCATCAGAGCAGCTGTAACTACCCATGAGCCCCTCAAGATTGGGACTGTTCATGTTCCTTCATAGTAGGAGGGCCTAGGGAGTCTCATGACATCGTCACCTGAGATCTCAGCCATTCCTGCCTGCTCCTGCAGGCCAGCTGTGTGTAATTCTACCAAATCTGCATGTGGTCTCAGGCAGGGCTGGAGAACATAGACTGTGGGGCTATCTAGACTATGGGATATCTGGGAAGGGTTGTGGGACTACCATCTATGCAGGTAGAGGAATTCGTTATCCATACTGTTTTGGAGTCCCCTGTGCTCCTGTCATTATCTCCTCTCCCATGATCTGTAAATAAATCTAATAAGCTCATTGGTTGGTCAGGTAGATGTTGGTGGAATCATAGTTTGGTCTGTCTTTGGTCCCTGTGGGAGGTAAGGAGAGCACACTTTGTTTACAATTTCCTAGGAAAAGTTACAGTAACACATAAACAGGCATGGAATTTACTTTTAAATTTATCATAAAATTTACTTTTAAAAGCTGGCAGCTACAGTTTTCTGACTCCTGATTCCATGCCTGTCCCTTCATGCTACCCTTCCAAACACTGGCAATGAAAAATCTCTAAGGTTTCTGAGGTTCTCTCCAAATTTATAATTTTAGAGACGATTTCTTCATTTGCATGTTCCATTTGACTTACGTGATGATAGAAGTGACTCAATGGAATGTCTTGCAATTGCCATCTTTACAGGAATTTTCAGTGCTTGGTTTTTATGTTCAACGTCACATCACATGCTTAAGACTTTTAATGCTCTGGGTCAGGGTGTAGCTCAGTCATAGGGTGCTTATTAACATATGTGAGGTTTCAATCTTCAGTACCACACAGAAAAAAAGACCTGAATTGTTCTTTAGCTTCACATTGGTATCTAGGAACATTGAATCACAACATCTGAACACCTAGATTTTAATTTCCTTTTAAATAATCAATCCTCTCTTACACTTAGTTAAAAGGACTAAGCTGTTCTTTTCAAGAGGTAACTAAGTTTATGGGAAGCCTGACTTTCAGGGATGTTCCTTAATTTTCACCGTTTACTATTTACAAAAATATTTTCATAAATAGAAAAAATAAGTTATTTTCAGTTGTTATAACTTTAAAAATGCCAGCTCTTGAGTCCCAATCCAAAAATAGCAAAGACTCAAAATCTCCCTCTCACAGTCCTATTTTTAAAAATAATTCTGAACAGAGGAAGATGTAAAGGGCTCCCTGAGTAAGAAGTCAAGGAGTACATGCAAGATAGTTACTCTGTCCTAAGTGACATGAGTGCTTCAAAGCTATAACCTGTAGGTTCTTGCATCTAAGAACCAATCACAGAATTAAAGAAGGGTAGATTTGTTGATAACATTAGCTAGGTTGGTTTGGTTCATTCATTTTTTTTATTCTAGTATGTTTCTCAAGTGCTGTATTAGTTCTTTCCTTGTTGCTATAATAAAATACCTGGTAAGAAGCAACTCATGGGAGGGAGGGGATAATCAAGCTTACAGTTTTAAAGGGATTGTAGTCTGTCTTGGTGAGGAAGTCATGGGGGCAGGGTGATAAGGCAGCTGGTCATACTTCATCTGCAGCCAGGAAGCAGAGAGAGGGGTGAATCCTGGTCCTTAGTTGGCTTTCTCCTTATTCAGTCTAAGACTCTAACCTGGGGAATAGTGCTGCCCACATTTAAGGAAAGTCTCCCTACCTCAACTAACCTTATCTAGAAACTGCCTCAGAGGCATGGCCAGAGGTTTGTCTCCTAGGTGATTCTAGTTCCTGTCAAGCTACTGCTCAAAATAAACCATCACAAATGCTTATGTCAGGCTGGGTCCTGTTCTAGGTGTTCTCAGAGATGAAGCTATGGTTCCTGTGATGGTTACGTCCATCAGAAAGGATAGAAATCTGAACTGTTGACCATAATAGACAAGTGCTGTCACAAAGGTCAAGTGTCATACAGTACAAGTGGAATCACCCATGTGGTGGGTGAAGGAAATTTGGGGATACTTTCCAGTGATGGACTGAGTTGGCTAAGTCCAAAGACAACTAGGACTCTCCATCCAGGTCCAGAGGAGGTGGAAGACAATGTATGTCACATCATGGAACAGTTAACTCACAAAGCATTTTTATACTTAATAAGAGCATGTTTGTGTGTGTATTTATATACATATAGGTGTACATATGTGTGTACATGTGATTGTGAAGCCCAGAGGTCGGTCTCAGGTGTCATTCCTTAAGTGCTTCCACCTTGTTTGGTTTAGGGACAAACACGCTCTCATTGGCCTGGAGTCACTAAGTAGACTGGGCTGGCTAGCAAGCCCAGGGACCCTCTGCTTTCCACCTTCCCAGCCTAGGCTTATAAGCATGCATCTCTAAAACCAGATTTTAACATGGGTGCTGGGGGACAAACTCAGATCTTCATCTTCATGTTTTCCCAGCCAACACTTTACTGCTGAGCTATCTCCCCAGCCTCAATATTGCATTTTAACTATTCTCAGCCAACACAAAACCACTTTGATATATGGATTAATACATTAATACATTTTGCTAAGGTTTAGTTTTGAATTATCTATGCAGAGAGCTTAATCACTCTCTATACTCCTATCATGGTACTCTATGTGGCCTGGATGCTACAGTGTGTTGAAGCAGTGATCCTTTTGCTAGTGAATGAATCTGGCCAGGCTCCCTGGGTGGCAGTGTGGCTTAGCATTCTCTAGTCTCTAGATGCTCTTAGGCATTGATGACCTGGTACTATTATTCCTCTGTGGAGACAATGGCAGAAAGATTTCTGCCTCTGCTAGTCTCAGAGACATCGGTAAGTGGCCAGAGAGATTCTGTCTGCAGTAGCCTCTAGAAGTTTTCAGTTGGCCTGACGGATAGCTCTGTCAGTAAAGTGCTTAGACGGAAAGTATGAAGACTTGAGTTTGATCCCCAACAGCCAGCTGTGGTGGTGCACACTTCTAATCCCAGCACTGGGGAGGTAGAGACAAGTGGATCTCTAGAGCTTGCTGGCCAGGAGCCTAACCTGCTTGGCGAGTTCTGAGTCAATGACAGACCCTGTGTCAAATACATAAATGAATGAATAAATAATAAATAAATAAATAAATAACAGAAAAGATGGACAGCTCCCAATGAATGGCCTCCTGAGGTTATTCTATGGTGTCTACAGGCATATGGATGTGTGCACCCCCATACCCCACCCCCGAGTCAGGAATTTCCATCTTTTCCACTTCTCTCAACCCCTTTCAGGTTCCTGTTCCTAATCCTAGTCTCCAAACCCTCTGCCTTTCTTTCTTTGTCACTGCTATACGCCCTATAGCACCACCATGTGTGACTCACCACAATCACTTACTCCTTGGAAGTTACAGTAACCTCCAATTATTTCCTGTCAGAATGGCCTTTGCAATCATAAACACTCTTTCTGCTCAACACTATCATGTAGTCTCCAGTCTAAGTCTTACTGTGGCCTGAGTCCCCTAGACGGGCAGACTCTTCTCTCTTTCTGACCCTATCTCCCTCCTTCTTCCCTTTTCTTCAGCTTCACCAGGCTCAGCCCCTCCTAAGGCTCTAGGACTTGGCTGTGCTTCTACCTGAATCACTACCATATCATCTTTTTGGAGAAGCTGTCCCTAATCTCTGCAAAAAACAGCACAGTTTGTTATTGCAGGACATTTTGAATGTCCATCCATCCACTTTCTTCTCAATCTGACAGTGCTGGGGATTGAACTCAGGGCCTCATGCATACTAGGCAGGTACTCTCCCACTGAGCAACAGGCCTAGCCTTTGCTTACTTTTTAAGATGTCTTCCCCATTACAATGTAAATGCCATGAGATGATTATTTCAAAATAACGATTCTTAACGAAAAAGAACCAGTATTTGGTTTGATTATGGAATGCAGTTTTAAATTTGGGAATAACTGGAATGATGGTGGAAATTACCTTCTGAGTAGTGCAGAATCAGGAAAGATGTGGTCTGCAAAGCTTGGAGCCGGGCGTGCAGTTTACCCACAGGCAGCTCACACAGGCTTAGCCAGGACAGGGATGAGCCTCTGAAATTCCACTCCTTTAGAGAACATGGAATGAAATGTTTTCTGTAAGTCCGTGACAAACAATAATGAGTCAAATTCATATATTGAATACAGAGGGCCTTGCAGAGTCGGTGTTCGATTATTCTATGTTAAAGAAATGAATGCAGAGAGGTTCAGCATCATGAGAAATAGCTAAAATTAAGATTTCTACCAAGTCAGTGTGGCCAGCTTGAAGTCTGTCTGCCCACCTGCTGCCATGAAGGACAAGGGATACAGAGTCCCTCTCTGATGTCCTGCTGACACCTTCCCAAGCTGTGCTTAGCCCCTCATTCCTGCTAAGCACTGCTCATAGTACAATTCTCAGAAGTTTGCTTTTCTTTCCTTGCTGAAGACACACTCGCTGCCCTTTCAGGAGTGCTTGGAGCTGACTGAGAAATATAATAAAATTCCTTCATAGAGATCAGCCTTAAATGGGGCAGAAGGATTGAAGACCTTGCCCCGAGTGACTGAGCTCGTAGATTATTGATTTGGGCAGCAGTTTATTTAAACATTAAAACCTTGAATGAAGTAACTTAGCCTGAAGAAAAATGTGTCAAATAGAGTACTTGTTAAAGCTCCTTCTCCAGCCTCTGAGGACTTTGTAAACTGTCCAGTTGTATTTATTTTAAAAAATGTATTTCAAGAAAATAACAAAACAAAACAAAACAAAACAGGATGGATTGAAAGGAGGGTGGGCCTTCTAGAATCTCTTTGAAAAAGAAACCCTGGAAAGATTTTCCTTTGCTTTTTTTTTTTTTTTTTTTTTTTTTTTTTTGGTTTTTTTGAGACAGGGTCTCCGTTTAGCCCCAGCTACACAGAGACCCCGCCTGCCTCTGCCTCCTGAGTGCTGGGATTAAAGGCATGCGCCGCCACAACCGGCTTATTTACTATTTTAAAAATAGCATCTTGTGTGCATGTATGGGTGGATGTGTGTGTTCATGTGTACAGGTTCATTAGTCTGTAGAACCCAGAAGTTGACATCTGGTGTCTTCCTCTCCACCTATTTATTTTTTATCTTTTTGAGACAGGGTGTCCCTGCAGCCCCAGCTGTCCTGGAACTCACTATGTAGACCAGGCTGGCCTTGATCTCACAGAGATCTGCCTGCCGCTGCCTCCCGAGTGCTGGGATTAAAGGTGTGCGCCACCACGCCCGGCTTTCTTTGCTTTTTAAAATTTTGTGCCGCATCTAATTGCACAGTCCAGAAAGCACTTTGCTTTTTGAGACAGTCCTAAAATATTAGCTATTATCATTTATATTCTTATAAAAAGGCAAACGGTCTTCTTCCCTGTTGCCCACCTCTCTTTTATATTCATGACAACTGATATTGAGCTTGACTTTCTTACTAAGAGAGGTAGAAGACGGGCCGTGGATTAAGTGGAATAATTATGCGGGACACTGAGAGCTCTCATCTCTGGTGTTCCAGGTAACCATGTTAAAACTCCTGCTGCTGGAGTGGCTAGCTTGCCTAGTGAGACCCTGGGATCCCTCTGTCTCTTGCCCACCAGTGATGAGGATGCCGACGAGCGAGATCAGGCTCAGCTTTTATGTGGGCGCTGGGGGTCCAACTTGGGTCCTCATGCTTGAAAAGTGAGCCCTTTGCTCACTGAACCATCTCTCCAGTCCAGGAAGTGGTGGAACCTTTAAGAGGTGTGGCCAAGCAGAGGAAAGCTAGATCCTTGAGGGGAGTGCCCTCAAAAGGGATGTTAGGACCTGGGGTCTCCTTCCTCTCTCTTGCCTCCCTCCCTGCTGCTATGAAATGATCAGGCCTCCTCTGCTATGTGTTCCTGTGATGTACTGGGCAATCATAGGCTCAAAGCAACACGGCCTGTGTGTGGTGTCGGGGTGCACACATCCATATAGAACCCATAGAATAACTTCAGGGTGTCATTCATCAGTCATTCATCTCCTATGTTAAAGAAATGAACGCAGAGCGGTTCAGCATTGTGAGAAATTGCTAAAATTAAGTGACCATGGACTGAAACTTCGAAAATCATGAGCTAAAACAAAACTTTCCTCTCTATAAGTTGTATATTTTAGGTATTTTGTCAATGTGATAGGAAAGTAATATCCATGCATTTTGTTTTGAGGACAACACTACTAAGTTTCTCTTTGCCTCAAGTGAGTTTGTTTTAGCTCTGTACCAATGTGCAAGTGTCCTGAGAATATAGGTCCATGTTATGTGGAAGTTAAAAGGTGGGTTATTGACTGGAGAGATGGCTCAGTCAGTAAAGTGTTTGCTATGCAAAGATGAGGACCTTAGTTTGATCCCTCGGAACCTATGTAAATAAATTTGGGCATGGTGATATATGCTTGTAATCAATCCCAGTGTTGGGGAGGCAGAGGTAGGCAGATTCCTGAGACTTGCTGGCCATCTAGTTCAACCTAATTAGTGAACTCCAGGTCAATGTGAGACCCTGTCCCCCAAAAAACAAGGTGAATGGCTCCTGAGGGAGGACAAGACATTGTTCTACAAATTTTGTTTTGTTTTATTTTGTTTTTGTCTTGTGCTTCATGTTATTTGTTTTTTAAGAGGCTTTCCAAGTTCTTTAATACAGTATTGGGCATTCTTTTTATTTTAATCAGTTTGTTCTAAAATGGCCTTGCTTGAAGAGAATCACTTACAACATCATCAACTTTCAAAGGAAAATATGAAACTGATTAAAACATGAGGTTTCCTATCTTGGGATGGTTATTGCAATACTCCATTGAGCATATTTAAATGAGAGGCCCTTTTAGTATAGTGTACCATATTAACCAAAACTAGACCTGCTTTAAGGATCAGAGCATGAATCAAACAAAGACACAAAGTGGGAAGAACGAATTCCTGGGTGCAGATGCAATGAGTCTTCCCATGTCAGGGTCTTTGCGCTCTTCTCACTCTGGAAGACTTTGGTAGATGAGACCAGAAGATGGCGATCATTTGAGTAAACTACAAAACCATTCCATATCCTCATTTCTTATAGACTGTAGTGGCTTTTGTCCCAAAAGTCAGACTTTTGTCTATTGTCTACAGTTAAGAAGTTGTGATTGGCACCTTTCTCCCTGGAATATTTCTCAAGTAAAAATGTTTTAAAGTGAATCTTTAAAATGCTATCAAGTGCTTGAGAGATAGCTCAGTGGTAGGGCACAAATTTACCATATCTAAGTCCCATGTTCAATACTCAGTACCAAAAGAAAAAACAATTATACATCCGAAATTAACAGCAAAAGAAAGTAGATATATTTTTGTTCAGGAAGATGCTTTGTTTTAGTCATCAAGAGTAAATATACATGGCATTACATAATTGGATAAATGTAGGAATTATAACTAATACGAATCCATAATTTTCTAATCGTTTGTAAACAGCATACAATATAATTCTGGAAATACTTAACAAAATACTTCTATTTTTGACGTTGTTAGTAACATTTTATAGAAAGTAATTATCAGACATTAATGCATTACATCAAATGATTTAGAAAAAGTTGTCCGATTTGATGTATTTATTTATTTGTGTGTGTATATGCCTGCATGAGTTTATATACACCACATACACGTGTGCAGGTATCCAAAGAGGCCAGAAGAGGGTGTTGAATTCCCCGGAACTGGAGTCACAGGCAGTTGTGTGCCACCAGATGAGGGTGTTGAGAACTGAACTTGGATTCTCTGCAAGAACAGTATGTGCTCTTAACAACAGAGCCATCTTTCTAGTTCCTTGTTTGTTTTTAAATGCAAGCTGTTACAGCTAGGAATTTTTTCTTATAGATATTGATTATTTTTTGTTTGAGACAGGGTCTTGCTGTGTAGCTCAAGGTAATCTTAGATTTGTGATCTTCTTGAGTGCTGGGAATACAGGTATGCACTACCATGCTAACTAATATTTTGATATTCTGAAACAGCAACATTTAAGAGTTGAAGTGGAATTTGGAGAAATATGAATATAATCCGTGTTTTGGTTAGCAATATGTCATGTTAGTTCTTAGTTTTGTCAAATGTGCAACAGTTATTTAATATGCTAGCATTATAGGAAGCTGATAAAACTAACTTTTCTGTACTAGAAATGATTTCAAGGGGCTGGAGAGATGGCTCAGCAGTTACCAGCACTTGCTGCTGTTGCAGAGGATGGGTTTGGTTCCCAGCACCCACATGGCATCTAACAACCTTACCTAACTCCATTTCCAGGGGCTCTGACAACCTTTTCTGGCCTCTGTGGGCATTACACAGATGGCCACACACACACACACACACACACACACACACACACACATGCACGTGCGTAAAACATTCATACACATAAAAATAAAAATGAACACATTTAAAAATGATTTCATATATTCTACTTAAAAATGAAGTTTGAGATAATCCATTTCTCTGCACAGAAAAAAAAATGAGTTCCAGAGAAGAGAAATGTGGTTTCCTGGTCTTAATAGTTTAGTGGAATATTTGAAAATGTATTTAGAACTTTAACTCAGGCTCTTTTCTAAAGAATATATAATATTTTGAATTTTTATCTCACCATGGTCCCACAATCCTTACTGAAGTTCTTCCTGTAGGCTCTAAGGGGTCTGGGTAGAAGGCTGAGAAGTAGAGACCGTCACTAAATCATCACCTTACATTCTACCTAGTTCCATAATGCATTGCAGGGCAGGTCCTAGGGTAGAGGGTCCTGTGGCATTTGAGGTCATGCTCTGAGGATACATGCAGGTGGGAGTTTCAGGAGCGCAGACTTCGAAATCAATGGAAGCCCTCTGGCCCAAGCTGTCTCAGCGTTGTCACTGAGTGCATCGTGGTGGCTTCTTCATTGGCTTTGGTGCCAGTCTGCCAGAGAAGCTCATGACTAGGTGTTGTTGGGCTGGCATTTGATGTCTTCTGTTGCTATTCTAGTGCCCTACACTTGGCCATGCCCCTATCTTGAGCTCCTGCTATGCTCCCAGGCCTGGGCATCCCACCTGCTTGCTCCTGGCTTTTGAGCCTCCTGCCATTCCCACTGGTCATTGGCTTTACCTTTCCCACCTGGCCTTGACAGCTTGCCTCGGCTCTGTCCTGCAATGAGCATTGGCTCTTGACTTGGAAATCACTATGAACAGCATGTGGCAGTGTCATGAAGCAAGCTTGTCTTCTCAATGAGAATCTCAGCTCCTTCAAAATAAAACAGACTACACCTCACTTGTTGTCTTAAACTGCCAACTTCTCAGGGTTGAGAAATATCATCACTGATGGGCTGGAAGTTTCAGCAGCACTAGAAATCTTCTGTCATGTCCTTCACCTTAAGTGGAGGGCATGGCCTCATCCTAGCAAGGCTCTGACAAAGGCTTGATTCAAGGATTCCGATATACTAATTGGTCAATGTCATGAATGAATGAAGGAAGACACAACTTACTCAAGGTCTTCTGCTTCCTCTTCCTAGTAAATATGTTTTTTGTCAGGTGTGAAAGTGGACTACAAACAGTGTTGACTTCAGGTAATCTAGAGTTTAGAAGGGGCTAAGCACATGCATAGAAAATATGTAATTTTGGGGTCCTCCTGTTAAAAATAGCCGACATGAGGAGCTACAGATGAAATAATATCAAGGTTACTTTGAGTGTATTAGGAAAGGCTTCATGGAGGAGGTGGCATTTGGTTTGGGCCATGGGAGGGTGAGGAAGATTCTGATGCACCAAAGTGGCAAGCCATTGATGTTCCCCCTCTGTTGCTAAAATTGCTTCTGGGAGGCATGAATGCTGATCAGCCCCTTCCTCCCACCATTCTGACAAACTAAGGTCTAATTTCTCCAAACTACAGTTTCTGAAACTAAAGAGTTTATTGGGCTTCCATATAGAGCACTCATTGGGTGAGGGGTTCCTTACAGGAGTGTGGGTCCCCCCCCCCACTCCAGCTTGATAGTCAGAGGACAGTTCTATGCTATACCCTCTCTACCTGTTCCCTTTAAAAACTACTCTTTGACCATTCCATACATGTATATAGTGTAGTTTCACCCTCATTACCCTCTCTGATCCCTCTCCTACTCCTGATGAACCCCTCCTTCATGACAAGTTTTCCTCTTCCTTTCATATTTTAGACTTTTTAATTTTAAATTATGTGTATATATGTATGTCCGTGTGTAGATATGTGCACATGAAGGTATGTGCAGGTGAGTGCAGGTGTCTATGGAGGTCAGAGACGTCAGATCCCCTTGAGCTGGCTGTGAACCATTTGGTGTGAGTACTGAGAACTGGACCTGGGTCCTCTGAGAGAACAGTATGTACTCTTGGCCGCTCTCCAGGCACCACCCTCTTCATTTTTACCTGCTGAGTTTAGTTGCAATTGCTTGCATGAGTGTGAGTAGGAGGCTATTTATTGGCACATAAGCAGCTAACCAGTGGCTATTCCACTGAAGAAAATGACTCCCTTACCCCGGTAACTATTAGATGCCAATGGGTCCTTTTCACTCTCCTATAGGTAGTTAGGGGAGAATGTGAAGTTGACCCTCAAACCTCACTCTGGCACGAAGAGAGGGGGTTACGGGGGGAGAAGGAGCAATGTTGCACACATGGATGGCAGTAACTACCCCCAATGAGACACGAAGTGTCTCTGTGTTTAGTGAATCCCTATTAAGGGATTAAAGAAATTGCTAATGAAGTCATAAGCCAAAGAGATCAGTAGGAACATTGAGTAGTTCCAAATCCATTCAGTCACCAGGATTTATTTCAAGGAAAACCTAAAACATGTGATGTGAGTCTGCACATTGTTTATGCATTTACCATTTCATATTCTCCAGGACATACATCCCAAGCATCCCAAGGTGTCTCCATTATTATATGAACATCCTACATGCTATCATGGGGGAGTCCACTTAATTGTAATTCAGTATTCCACTCAGGTGTATTCTCTCTGGTCACCATCTGTGCCTTATCCACGACTGGATATCCATAGCTGGAGCCGTGCAAACAGCTTGTCCAGCATGAGCTCTATGTAAGTATCTGTGGAGTGAGCAGATACTTGGCATACCAGACTATGATGCTAAAGTAGCAGATAGCTGTTCTTGAACGTGTCAAGTTGACTATGACTGGTGAATATGCCTTAGGGGGAGGTTTGGGTATCTAGTAACTACCTACAAATTGTTTGGGGGACTTAAGTCAGGTCGTTGCTTAGAGAATGGGAAAGAATATACAGCATGCTGTACGGGGAGTGCTCTACTTTCTACTGCTGTGATAAAACACTCTGACCAAAATCAACTTAGAGGAAGAAAGTTATTATTTCAGCCTACAGGTTATAATACATCACTGAGGGAAACCCAGCAGGAAGTCGAAGGAGAAACCTCAGAGGAATGCTGCTGGCTCTCAGTCTTATGCTTAGCCAGCTTTCTTGAACAGCTAGAACAACCTGCCTAGGAATGGTGTTGCCCATAGTCGACTGGGCCCTCCTGCATCATGTAATAACCAAGAAAATCCCCCACAGACATGCCTCCAGGCCAGTCTGATCTGGGTGATTCAGTTAAATGCTGTGTTATGGGATACTGGGGGCTACTCAGAATTTCCTTGGGGTTCCAATTATTTGAGAATGCCTCAATATGGTCTGGATTTTAAAAATAACAATATTGAGGAAGAAACAAACATGTCACCATTCTGTCTCCATAAGCAAAATATTGAATATAAATTGTCTGAAACCAAGTTTGTTCTCATTGTCTTTTCCTTTTGTTGCAAACAGGCATTACTCACTTTCTTGACTAAAGCCCTCTAATGACTCCTTAATGTAGTCTTCACATTGTGAGCAGAGCTGGCTTTCCAGTGCTCCGCTCTAAAGCCCAATCTGTCTTCTCGAGTTCTGCTATACCCAATTCTACTTTGTTTCTGTAATGATTTGCTCTAGGGATTCTCTTCTCTCTGTAGAGCAATGCCTATAAATGCATAAATATGTTATTATCTCCCTTATCTTAAGAATATTCTTCCTCTTCCCTCCCCAGTTAAAGTACCCTGTTTCCCCCATTTTCCTCTTGATAGTACCTGTCTCCTATTATCCCCCTCTCTTGAGTTCCTTTGGCCTCTTTACCCCCATGGCTCCTTGTATGTCCTTCCCTCCTCCCTTCCCAGATAAATACTCCATTTCCCCACATTTCTCGCTTGGTAACATCTTTCCTACTATCCCCCTCTCTTGAGCTCTTTCTTTCCCTTTTACCTCCATGCCTCCTTTCCAATTTCCTGGCCCCTGCTGTTATATCAGGATATATACTCATTTACAAGGGATTGGTGCTAGGATCCACAAATGAGGGAGAACATATGTCACTTGTTTTTCTGAGTCTGTGTTATTTCATTTGGTATAACAGTTTCTAGTTCCATTCATTTACCTGCAAGTTTTATGATTTCGTCTGTCTTTTCCGCTGAGTAGAACTCCACTGTGTAAATGTACCACATTTTCATTATCCATTCATCAGTTGAAGGACTTTTAGGTTGCTTCCATTTCTTTGCTATTGTGAAAAAAGCACCAACAAACATGGATGTACAAGTGTCTCTGCAGTAGGATGAGTCCTTTGGGTATATGCCAAGGAGTGGTATAACAGGGTCATATGGTAGGTTCATTTGTAGTTTTTAGGAGCTCTCCACACTGCTTTCCATAGGGGTTGCACAAGTCTGCATTCCCAGCAGAGGTGGATGAGTGTCCCCTTTCTCCACATCCTCACCAGCATTGCGTGTCTTTTATTCTTTTGATCTTAGCTAGTCTGACTGGGGTAAAATGAAACCTTAAAGTGGATTTGATTTGCATTTCTCTAATTACTAAAAATGTTGGGCATTTTTTAAGGTGCTTCTTAACCATCTTTATTTCTTCGTTTGAGAACTCTCTGCTCAGGTCCTTAGCCCATCTTTTTAAAAAATTATTTATTTACTTAGTTATTTTTATTTTATGTGTATGAGTATATGAGTGTTATGCCGACATGTGTTTAAATGCACCCATGTTGTGTGGTGCCCGTAGAGGACAGAAGAGGACATTGGATCCCCTGGAACTAGAGTTACATACAGTAGTTTAGCCACCATGGGGATGCTGGGATTTGAACCCAGGTCTTCTGCAAGAACAGCCAGTGCTCTTGACCACTGAGCCATCTCTCCAGCTCCCTTAGCCCATCTTTTTATTGGGTCCTTTATTTTCTTGTTTCTTTGTTTTTTGAGTTCTTTATATATTCTGGATATTAATCTTATGTCAAATGTGTAGCAGATGAATATTTTCTCCTACTTGGTGGGTTTCCTCTTCACTTCATTGATTGTTTCTTTTGCTGCACAGAAGCTTTTTAGTTTAATGAGCTCCTTTGCTTGTTGACCTTCATGTCCATCCCTAAGTAACACATCTACGGTGCAACCTTTACACCTAAGGCTCATGGAACATAGCAGAGCAGAGGGTAGAAAGAACACTGATATATCCCTCAACTCTCCTCACACAAAGTCCTCAGACAACAGAGTGTGATGCAAACAGAAGGTCGCAAATGGCCAAGTTTTAGAGAATAAGAGGCTGCAGATTGCATGTTCCTGGATATAACTCCTATATTAAACCTGACCCATTCATGTGGCTCATGACTCAGTGACCATTGCAGAAGAGGGGGTGGAAAGATTGCAAGAGCCAGGGTTGGTGCATGAACATAAGGAAACAGAGGCTTTCAGACCTCTGGGAACTTGCTCATATGAACTTGAAGCAATGGTGACAGCGTGCACAAGACCGTGCTGACTCAATCAGACAAAAACTCAGCATAGAACTGGGGAAGTGGATAGCAGGTCCCAACGATAGCTGAGGAACCATTGGCAATGGATTACTGATGGGTGAGGGAGAGTTGATTTTCTTTAAAGGAGTGACCCTAGATGGGCTGACTAGACTCCAGTAGATCAGCTTGCGCTGAGGGACATCTGGGTAAAAATGCTTGACTGGATAGGTCTTAACATATATGTCAGAATTCACTTCATGAAATCTGGTGGGGGCCTGGAAGGGTGTGCCATGGGGGTGCGTGTCTAAATTTGACTGAGATCTATTTTATGAAATGCAAAAAAACTCAATAGAAGTATACATAAAAGAGAATACCCTCTCTGACTCTCACTTCTCCCACTGTGACAAAATTCCTAACAAGAACCATAAACACTTGTTCAAATTCTTCTTCTTTTCTTCCCTCTTCAATTTGCCAAGGTTGCCGCCTGCAATAAACCATCCAAACTGCCCAGCACACACCCAAGACTTCCATGTGTATGAAGCTGGCAGTGATCAGTTCTTAGTCTTCACCTTGCACCTAACAGAGGTGATGGCCCCCATCTTCTTCCTTCCCTGGGCTTCCAGTTTCACTGACTGCTCATCTCAAGACCCCTGTGCATTCCTCCTCTTCTTCGTTTGAATGTTGGAGTTGGTGCTATTTCTTTTCCTTGTCCTAACTCCTGTCCGCATCAGTCTCATGGATTTAAGTACCAAACCACATGCCAATAGGTCCCAAATGTATCTCCAGTTCAGACCTCTCTCTGAAACATTTATGTACAGCTGCCTTCTGTCCATTCTCTGTGTTTATGTGTAGGTGTGTAGGTATGTGTGTGTGTGTGTGTGTGTGTGTGTGTGTGTATGTGCACGTCAGAGGTTAATCTTGAATGTCATTCCTCAGAATGTCACTTACCTTCAGGGTCTCTCACTGGCCTGGAGCTTGCTGATGCAGCTAGGCTGGTTGGCAAGTGAGCCTTAGGGATCTACTTATCGCTACCTTCCCTGTGTTGGAAGTGCAAGCCTAAACTATCACATCTGGCTTTTTTATGTGGGATCTGAAGATCGTACTGGGGTCTTTTGCTTGCAAGACAAGCACTATGCTGAATGAGCTATCTTCCCAACCTAATCCGTCCATTCTTAACTTTTTATCTTTTCATATACTTGAAATTCAGTGTACACCTTGCTAGCCTGTTATAAACAGAATATATAGAATTGTATGACTCACCATTTCAACTGTACTGTTTTGATGAGTGTCTATCATCAATCTCTTGAGTTACTGCTGTAGTAACTACAGTGTAAGTTGTCTTTCCTCCCTGTGCTGGATAACTTTAGGTGTCAACTTGACACATCTGGGTAGAGGGAGCCTCAACTGGTGAATTGCCTCCATTGGATTGCCCTGTGGCCGTGCCTGTGGGGCATCTTCTTGATTGCTGAGTGATGTGGGAGGGCCCAGCCCACTGTGTGTGGTGCACCCCTGGGCAGGTGGGCCTGTACTGTATAAGAAAGCAGGCTTAGCATGGGCCAGAAGAGCAAGCCAGTAAGCAGTGTTCCTCCACAGTCTGTGTTCCAGCTCCTGCCTCCAGGTTCCTGCCCTG
This sequence comes from Nannospalax galili, assembly GCF_000622305.1. Classification (NCBI taxonomy): domain Eukaryota; kingdom Metazoa; phylum Chordata; class Mammalia; order Rodentia; family Spalacidae; genus Nannospalax; species Nannospalax galili. The sequence continues at coordinate 3,573,518 of NW_008341422.1, read as the reverse complement.
AGTTCCTACCTTGGGCACCCTCAGTGATGAACTGTAACCCGGGAGATGTGAGCCAAGTAAATCTTTTCCTCCCCAAGTTGGTAATGGTCAGAGTGGTTTGTCACAGCAATTGAAAGCAAACTAGAACACTCCCTCTTGCATTTTGCTCTCTCTAGATTGTCATAAAGCAAGCGGAAGCACACCTTTGTAATCATAACTTAGACAATATCACTCCTCCCTCCCTGGAAACTCTTCGTGGATCCTCATCTCACTGAGAGTGAGCCACAGTCCTTACCAGAGTAATAAATTGTCACATGCTGCATGTCCTTCCCATCATCTGTTAAAAAATCTTCCACTTGCCCTACCACACTGCGTTTTTTATGTTTCAACTTTATTGGCCTCCTTAACATTTATTTGTTTTTTAAATTAAAAATTTTGTGTGTGTGCATGTGCACGCACACCTACATGAGTTTATGTGCGCCACATGCCTGTGGATGCCAGAAGAGGCATCAGATCCCTTGAACTTCGGTTGTGAGTGGTTTGAGTCACCTCTTGTGGGTGCTGGGAACTGAACCTGGATCCTCGGCAAGAGCAGTAAGCACTCTTAACTGCTGAGCCATCCCTCCAGCCCCCTTGATATTTCTTGAGCAGGCCACATTCTCTTTCACCTCGTACTCCTTGCATGACGTTTTCCATCTGCTTGGCCATATCCATATTGCTCCCTTCCCTCACCCCAGATTGTTGCTCAACTCCCATTTTCTTTTCCTGGGTGCTTTGTTTCTTTGCTCCCACCCACTAGTCTTCTCTCCACTTGCACATGTTCTCCGAGGTCCTGCCTTACTTATGCTTTGCAGTCTGGATCTTAGTGTTAGGGATGCACTGGCCTCTTGTGATTTTCTGGCTCCTTTACTTGTACAATAAGGAACTCCAGGCAATAGATGTGTTTTAGAAGATATTTCAAGGAGGGAAGAATGAATGCTGTGCTTTAGATAGAAGGAGATGAAAATGACTAGTATGCCATCAAGGGTTCCTTTGATCTCCCCAACATATTTCCTGACTGATCTTAACCTGAAGGATCTCCCTCCACACCTCTTAGATCATATTATTATCTTTGTCACACAAATAGAACTCAGGTACTGCCTTGTACTGCCTTTTCATTGTTTTATAACTATTTAACCTTGTATCGTTATTTCATTTTCCATGTGAGACAAATAGATGGATGATAAATAATAGATGATAGTTATGTAGATAAATGATAGCTGGCTAGCTAGCTAGATGATAGTGGTTTTATCCTGTGTCAGGGCAGAGAACACGCCCTCAATTCTGAGTATCTTTCATGGTACTTAGTAGAGCTCTGGGCATAAGACAAATACTCCCCAAAAATTGTATGGACAGGCAGGATACTTCATTACAATGTGGCCAACCATGTTGGCTTGAACTACCTGTGATTTAAGTATGTCATCTCAGGCTTTGGAAAGCCCAGGCCTGAATACTAAGGGTACCATTTGACTGCTTTCCTTGGAATTGACACTGATTGGCTGAATCCAGCTTCTCCTTCCTGTCTGGTCTTCAAGTTGATGATTGGTGGCAATACTCCAAAGGGCTAAGTTTCTGAAGAGCAAGACCTATTCATGGTCCCTTATGTGCCAGCCTGGGGCTTCCTCCTGGCTTCTTTCTCTGCTCTCTAGGGAGGCACAGGGTGAGTTGTGAGGGAGGAAGAGTGGGAGATGGGAGCAGAGAGTGGCTGTGGCAGGCCTGGGTCCCTAGATTCAGGTTCTGGTCTCAGTCCTGATGCATCTTAGATGCTTGATTCAGGGAGTTTATTTAAGCACTTTTAGCACATTTCATCGTTTAAAAGCTATGGCTGAGAATTACTAGTTCATTCTCTGTTTATGAAGATTAAATATACAGACTGAATATAGTGCCTGCACCTAGTAAGTTTGAGTAGGCATCTACTAGGCTAGCGGCAGCTGATGGATACTGCCTTTGAATTTTCAGAGCTTGGCAACAGCCATGATGATATTCGCTCCTCTTAAGAACCCTGTGAATATTTTACAGGTTAAAAAATGAAAAAGAAATGTGGAAAAGTTAACTGGGTTTCTTAATAGCATTCGCAAACATCACAACTAAACAGGCTGAAAATTCAAATCTTCTGTTTTCTAAACCCAAAAACATTTTGATCTGCTATGTTCACTAAATTTTAATGGATAAAACATCTTCGAAGTACATATAGACCAGTGGTAAAGTATTTTAAATGTGTTGCAGTACAGAATGGTATGTACTGTAATTGGATCCTTATATTTAAAGAGTTCATTTTCAACTCATGGATAGATGCTATTTCTGACTGGGAAGGCTTCATTTTCCCTTCAACACCTTTTTTTCTAAGTCTTGCTACCAACCCAACATATAATGACCCAATGTAGTTTTCTATTTCCTTAACAAAAATGTAAGGAATTTCTTTACAAGAAGTACCTAAAACTTTTTTTTTCTCCTGAGGTGGATCTCCAAAGAAGCAAAGAATTGTTAGACAATTACTTCCTTCTTCCTCTATGCAGAAGTCAAAATGCAGTCTTATTAAAATCCAGAGAATGAATTCAGTTAAGCTTCCCAACTGTAGGATGTTTTTCTGACAAGGTCTGTCTCAAAAAAGTATGTTGTACGACTAATTAAGAAATTATTTTGACAGGGTGACTGTTTTGAAGCTCTGTGTTGTATACAACCTAATATAATCTAATTTTCTTCCTGTGAAACAAAATATGTGGATTAAAAAAAATGGCCAGATAATATCAATAATAAGACTGCCTCAATTTCAGCTGAGCAGAATTCAAGAAGAAGCCAGCCAATTTGTCTAGGGAAATTTGCTCTTGGCTAAAATGGTATAAAAGGTCTTACCCCTGGGCAAACCATTTATTTAAAAAGTTTAGAAAATTTTTTTTTCACTGATTGTAAGTTTTTTTTTTAGACTTACTGTTGCTGTATGAGTGCATGTGCAAGAGGAAATAAATGTTTGCTTTCCAAAACAATAGCAAACTGGGTGTGTTTGGTGGCTATTTACTTTTAAGATGGATTCTAGGCTTATTTTAAATAAGATTGTGGATAAAACAACTGTAAATCCCTAAGTAACAGACTATCTTAATGTGATTGTATGTATGTGTTTGTGTGTGTGAATAGTTTAAAATAACCTAATAACTTTACTTTCTCTATTCTCTAATGTTTTCCACTAGTAGTGCTTTTAGAGTAAAGATGAAGAAACTTGCAAAAAAGATAACTATTATGCAAAATAAACATAATTTCTAAAATATATATATATATAATTTCTGACTTTTTAAATATTGAGTTTCTTATAAAAAATCCATTATACAATGAAAAATTTGTCTGAAGCACAGGAAGGGAGAGTTGATTGTTCTAGAACCACACTTAAGAATGTGAAGCACAGTTTAGAAAATCCCCACACATAAATAAAAATATTAGGTCAAAAGCTAATATGGTTCTCAAAATGATGAATGCGAAATAGATAGATGGGGTATTTTCATCTTTCAGATAGAAATAGTAATTCTATATGGAGAGGCTGTTGCTAAGACTTTGGATGTTTTATAGGACATTGGTTTATAAATACCACTGAATCAAATGGAAAGCTTTTAAAAAATACCCATTCTCTGGCCCTGGGCCAAACCAACTGAATCAAAACTTTCCTTTCAAAAGCTCTTCAAAAGTTCTCCACGAAAGGCCTTGGTGACGAGGGGGTTGAAGCAGAGGAAGTGGTCCAGAAGGACTGCATTTCTGGCCCGAATGATAGGTCATGGCTGAGACAGAGCTTTAGGGAGAAGATGATGCATGAGTGTGGGGCCTGACGCAGCTGAGGTACACATGGGAGTCTAAATGGAGACAACCAATGATTTGTTTTGGAGCATTCATGTGGATGTCAATGGAAAGGGCCAGATCTGTGAGATAGGCCATTGCCTTGCCTATGGTCCTTCATCATTACGTAGCAGATGGAAGCAGGTTTCCCGTAGTGGGAATGGAATGAACAGGAAGGTATGATTTTTCAATTCTTAAAACATTTTAAAGATTCTTATTGGGTGTCATTGAAACGGGTTGGGTGTTCAAAATTAGTATGAGTTTCTTCCTTCAATTAATGAACTGTTTAATCAGAAAGATATGTTTATAACTGTAAGCATTGGAAAACAATAATGTTATAATGGTGTGTAGTAGTGTCAGAACAAGAAGGAAAACCCAAAAGTATTGGCTAGAAGAAGTAGTTCTGAAGACTCGTACTATTTTGAAAAGATCCAAACAGAAGGTCAAGGAGTAAAACAGTCACCAGATGGCCTGCCAGGCTTGGAGAGGGGACTGGGGAAAACAATTCTAAACCTTTCTTCCTTTGATAACCATTTGAATCTCCCTACTTCTCTGAAAACAAACCAACAAAGCAAGATACTGCAGTTTTGAATGTTGGGTAATTTTTCAGTCAAAGCATGCTACATGCAATATTTTGGGGGTATAGAGCTGTCTTAGGTACTTTTGGTTGCTGTGATAAAGCACCATAACCAAAAGCTTTTAGAGGTGTTTATTTGGCTTATGGTTCCAGAGGGAGAGTCTATAATGGCAGGGGAGTCATGGCAGCAGGGGCCCAGAGCAGGAGCTGAGATCACATCTTCAACCACATGCAGAAAGCAGAGACAGAAAACTTCAGGTGGGGGAGGCTATAAACTTCAACGCCTGTGTTAAGGTACATCCCAGTGATGTGCTTCTCCAACAAGGCTCCACATTCTAATGATTCCATACCCTCCCCAAACACTTCTGCCACCCGGGAACCAAGTGTTCAAATACATGGGGGTGGACATTTCTCATTCAAACCACCATAGTTAGTTAAAAAAAGAAAGTGTGTCTGGAATTCAAGTTTAACTGGGTGCCCCTGGGTGAACCTCATGGTTCAGTAATGACGTTTTCCTCTATTGCTCTTGCTGTCAGTCATTATTATAACCACTTCAATGGTGATTTGTAGCATTCACAATGTTTTCATGATGCTCCAATAAGCCCTCAGCACGTAGAACCAAAACGTGTTCTCACCAGAGACCATTTCTCCTGTAATCATTATTTCCTTGTGAGTGGAATGTTCTCCAAGAACACAGTTCTTACCCCCCTGATTTTATTGTTTTTCTTGTCGGTTTTTTTTTTTTTGTTGTTGTTGTTGTTGTTTTGACAGGGTCATCCTAGTCTCAGCGTGCCTGGAAGCCACTATGAAGAGCAGGCTGGACTGAATCTTATGTTTGAACAGACTCAAAATGAGATAAATGTCATTAAACCATGTATGGGGCTAAACTTCCTAGAAAAATTACATTTATAGAGTCTTAAAAAAATCATTGAAAATTTACAAATATTTTATTTGGACAGCTGCCACTTATGTAGCTCTAAAATATTCTTTATAATTATATGTTGATCACTAGGTATATGCTATTCCAATGATTTCCATATTTGGAAAATAATTTGCATAAGATAGTATTTCCAGTATTTCCTCAGTGCCTATAAGGTTGCAAATAATTTCATGAATTAAAACAACTAAAAAAACCAGTTTATAACTGAAATTTTAATAGGGCGCAGCTATTTATGTAATCTATTACTATATATTTTCTCACTAATGTATTCCCTATATGTTTTGTGGGACATGTCTGATCTCTGAGAGTCTAAATTGAGGTTAGTAAATCTATCATAACAAGGATACTAGGTTGTTATTAGAGGAACACAGAGCCTTTTATATTTAAGTTTAATACTTAATGAACATCTGCTGTTTTTGTTAAATGTTGCTAAAAATAACAGCCCTGTTTAATAGGTAAAGAATCCCCTGTCCCCTTTTCCTAGATCCTTCTTCTTCCCATCATCAACCATTGCTTCCACATTAGTTTCTTTTTTCTGTGGCTAGGCTCATAGTAGATAAAGGATACCTCTATTTTTATGTTAAATGCTACGTTCCTTTTAAAATTTATTTTATTTTTTGGTTTTATGGAGTGTTATGAAAAACTACTCACTTTGAGAAATTGACAGGTCCATTAGCTGAGAGCTTTATGTCTGAAAGTCCAAGCAGCTAAGCCTCCTGGATATTCAGGAAGTGGAGGGTGTCAGAGTACTCACTTTTATTGCATACTGAAATGATATCTGCAAGGAAAAGGACATGATCACGTTATATAAATCACCCAGTCTATCTTTCATTCCTGGCCTTCCTTTAGAAGTGAGAAAGCTCAGAGTTCTTATACTTCAAATAAGAAAAGGACAGAAAGCTTGTGAGCCTGGGCCCAACCCAACATCCTCCAATTGAGCTTGTATCTTGAGGTATCAAGGAACAAGTGGAAGACAGGGATATCCCCATTGGCTAATTTTAAAGAGTATGTCTTCCCTCCCAACACACAAGCATGGCTTTTTCTAGCCAGAGAAACTTGGTTATAAATTTTGGCCTTGCTGTTGACTGTGTGATCATGCTCAGGTTGCTTAGCCCTCTTAACCTTTACAAATCTACAGATATAACAAGACTTAGGAGTTTGTCTTTTTAAAAAGATTTTATTTTTATGTGTGTGTGTGTGTGTGTGTGTGTGTGTGTGTGTGCTACCTGTGTGCAGGTGCCTGTAAAGCCCCGACAAGGTGTCACATCTCTTGGAAGTGGAGTTACAGGGAATTGTGAGCCACCCAGTGTTTGAAACCAAACTCCAGTTTTCTGCAAGAGCCTCAAGTACTCTTAACACCAAGCCATCTCTCCAACCCCATGTTAGTTGTTTATATGATAGAAGAGACATAGGCAAGTGGAATCCTGAACTCTAATCAATTATTTGCAGACGAGGCATTCCAGGAAGATGACTTTTGTTTGTATATTTTGGCCACACCCTAATTGAACTTCTACTACTAAGCTGAAAACCAAGGCAGCTATTGGTCCTCTGGCTCCAGACCCACAATACAAATAGTGCCCTCAGCTCCTTCTCTCATACCATGTGTTGGTCAGCTGTGCATCACTGTGACGAAGTACCATAAGCAACTTAATAGAAAAAAATATTCCGATTTGCAGTTTCAGAGGTCTATGATCAGCTGACTTTATTGTATTTGGCTATGGTAGGATGCATGTGGTAGAGCAAAGCTGCTTGCCATTGGCAGCCAGGAAACAGAACAGGGAGGGGAGCAGTTCCAACATCCCCTCCAAGGATATTTCAGTTTCATCTATGTTGCTATGATAAAACACCCTGACACAAGCAACTTAGGGGAGGAAGGGTTTATTTTTAGTTCACAATTAACTTCCCTGCAGTCAATATCACTTTTTGTCAGGGTGTTTTATCACAGCAACAGAAATGAAACTAAGATGGTAGGGCGCATATGAGAGAAGACAGCTGCTTGCCCAGGATATAGAGGACACAGATCAAGAGAGAAAAGTGCAGAAACATGCATCCTTCAAGGTGGGAATGGGGGTATACGCCTTTAGACCCAGCACTTGGGAAGCAGAGGCAGGCAAATCTCTGCGAGATTAAGGCCAGCCTGATCTACATATCAAGTTCCAGGTCAATTGGAGATACAGGGAGATCATGTTTCATATATATATATATATTCAACTCTATTCTCTAACTAAGCTTCTGTGAACAAACAATAGAGGTACTGTTTAGTTTCCAGTTAGACTCTTCAGAATTTAACTAGAAGAGAGTGGCTATTAAATGCTTCTTTAGAGACCTTAATGATCCCAACTGCTAAGGATATTTGGGGAAAACTTAAGATTTTCTGGTCTGTATATTGAATTTTCTTTCCTGGCTCCTAAGCCCCAGCCTGGGAGTTCCTTCCAAGCAGGGGGTATATTTGTCTCTAATTCCTTTTTCTCCTTCATAATCTTCCTTTAGTTATTATCTACAGCAAAAACTAAATAAGGATTTTATTGTGTATATGTCCTAATGTTTTAAGGGTGTCTTAAATTCCTAAGTTTCTAAGTGTACTTCATACCATGAAAATCTTTTTAGAGATTGGTTATTTCAAAAATAATATTAATAAGAACAACATATGAAATTGACCATTTCCATAGGGCACCCACACTGAAGTTATTGTTGGAACTGACAAGCCAGGTGCAGAATATTCCATGTATAATTTAAACTCTCTCCCTGTGGGCTGCTCTGCTGGTTTTGTATATAACTTCAGTTATTATTGCCATTAAGAAGAGATATTTTAAGGACAAACTCATTTTTTGAATAGATTGTTATCTCAAATTAAAAAAGATTACGGGAACTGGCAATCAATGCAACCATCTAATTGCTATTTCTCCAATTAAAAATTAATATACAGAAAGAGCTGCCTGGAACCAATTGGTCTTTAGATAATTTTGAAATAAGGGGAAAAATAACAATTTAAAGGCAGGAGGCATGGGTGCATGTGGGAAGAGCTGACAGCTCCCGGACTCCTCCATAGCTGAAGCCGTAGAGACAGGCAAGTTTCTGACCTCCTGCCTGTGACCACCTCACTCCACGTGCTTAGAAACAAGGAATACTGAGATCTGTCTCATTGTTTCTCTGCTAAAAACATGTACAAAGTCACTGCATTGTGTGATGTACTTAAGAATAGATGGCAGGTGTCACTTTTGTGCAGTGCATGTCATCTCATTGAAGTGGTAGGAAATGTGTGTGATGGTGCCTGTGCTAAAAATGTGTCTGTGTTCTTTAAAGATGTCAGTGAGGCCGTTGGTTCCGGCTCCTTGTCTTACGCAGAGCTTCATGTCCTAGGCAGTGTTCACAGCATTCAGATAGATGGAGGCCAAGGAAATGAAATCAGAGAAAGATTCCTATGTCTTAAAGACAGGATAACCTTCTAGTTGGTTCAAAATAAGCCTCTTTAATGTGAAAGAGTCATGATTGATATTTTAAGTATAACAAGTTGAAGGGTTTCAGGTTTAAAGGGGGATGCTGAGGTAGATTGTCCTTTTCAGTAAAACATTTATTAGTAGAGTTATTTTTTTAAAGATTTTATTTTTAATCATGTGTATATATGTATGTGTGTGTGTGTGTGTATGTCTGCGTGTGTCTCTCTGTGTGTGTGTGTGTGTGTGTGTGTGTACATGAGTGCAGATTCCCACTGAGGCCAGAAAAGAGTGCAGTTCCCTTGGAGCTGGAGTTACAGATGGTTATGAGCTGCCCAAAGTGGGTGCTGGGAGCTGAACCTGGGTCTCCTGCAAGAGCAACAAGTGCTCTTAATCACTGAGCTGTTTCTCCAGCCCATAGAAGTGTTATATAGATAGACAGCAGCATGATGGGGGATTTGAGACATATTGAGCCCCAGTACCACAGGTAGACGGCATGATGGAGGCCCTGAGGCACAGTATGTGTATGTGGGTGGTTTCTTCTTACAGGACTTGGAGGAAGGGGGAGCTTTTCATTTTGCTAGCTGATAAGTAGCCCACAGCAGGGCCTGCAGACAGGCTGTCTAGGATTCCAGGGGATGGTAGGGGATGCCAGGGAAGGAATATGCATGCACAACTCAGGATATGAGGAGGAAGGGAATATTTAGTTAAAGTGTACCTGTTATACAGATGAGGGATGTTTGGCCACCCTTAGCTTTCTGGTGTCTTGGAGTCTGGAAACTTGAGACTTGCAAACTACCTTAGGGAAGTGAGAATGGGAGAATCTTGGTACCTGGTGAATCTGGTATAGGATTAGAGATTCACAGACAGGTTCTCAGTAGGGGGTTTTCCATTTCCTTCCAGTGGCTGTGGCAATAAGAAAGAGGCTTCCGCAGGTGTGCAAAGCCTGATTAGTCTGTATCTGAAAACAGGTCCTTAGTTTTGAGCAGGAATTAATTATTATACATGTGTACATGCAAACATACATATATAGTAAATAAAGGGCAGAGAAGCCCATGCACCTAGAGGGACTGATAAGATCCTAGTAAGAAGTGAGGTTTCAAAGGTCTTCATTGGATGGAGATCCTATTGGGACCACACAGAATCTACACTTGGGATGCTGGTACTTCAGGCTCTCATACCTGTAGAATGACACAATAGGCTGGAGAGAGAACACAGGAATGATTAAAGGGCTAGTAGTCCAGCTGAAAAAAAGACACACCTCTGGTATGGGAAGACAAGGGAGAGGAGGGGATGCATCAACTGCCAACCAGTGTTTGAAGGGAATAGAGCAAGTATGAACACGTCCAGCAAAGACCAGCTACTGCACCCAGGATCACCCATAGGAAATTCATGAAGAGAGATTTAGGAGTTAGAAGGGAAAGCTGTGAGGAGACAGAGGGGTAGGTTCAGGAACATGCAAGTGACACAGACATCATGTCCCACCTGGGAATTTTTCATCCCTGTGGCAGACAGCACCTACAAATGATTCTCATTGGTGTAAGGATGGGGATTCTTCACCTATGGCAAGGAGGGCCGAGCCCTCTCATGACCCCTGTTTTTCACTTTTGTCTGGGCTCTATGTCTCATCAAACAGCTCTCTTGGCCCCCAGTCTCCTAAGCCTGATCTGGTGATACTTCCCAGACACACCTACTCCCTCCGACCCAGCCCTCAAATCCATTCACTTCTGATTCCGTCATACTTTCTGCAGCCAACAGAACCACCGCCTTGCACGCCCTCAGAGCCTACAGAAAGCCAATTGTAAGAAACATTAAACATTAGTCTTTTCTGTCAAACACTGTAAAACATTTGTTTACAATAAAAAATTCAAATCTTTTAGTCTCTATCCACCTTTTGTCTACACATAGACATTGCTACATTTTAAGAACTTGATTTCCTAGAGCTGGAGACACCTCCATTTTGGTCAATCCCTTTCCCCATTTCTTCTTTTCCTCTGTAGCAACCTTTTAAAACTAGCTAACCTCAGAGGATTGTGAGATCCAACCCCAATTTCTTGCTCAGAGGTGCTTGATTCTCCATTTTGTGAGCTCCTGTGCTAGACAGCTTCAGTTGTCAACTTGACACACCTGGGTAGAAGGAACTTCAGTTGAGGAATTTCTTCCATTGGACTGGCCTGTGGTCATGTCTAGGGGGCATTTTCTTGATTGTTGAATCATATAGGAGCACTCAGTCCATGGAGTGCCACCGGTGGTCAGGTGGTCCTGGGTTGTTTAAGAAAGCAGGCTGAGCACAGGCCAGAGGAGCAAGCCAGTAAGTGGCACTCCTCCATGGTCTCCTCTTTGGTTCCTGCCCAGAGTTCCAACCTTGACTTTCCTCAGTGGTGAACTGTGACCTGGGAGATGTAAGATAAAATAAACCTTTTCTCCCCAAGTTTGTTTTGGTCAGTGGTTTCATCACAGCAATAGAAAAGCAAACTAGAACACCTTTCTGATCAGAAGTAAAGTTTCCATCTTCTTGAGATACTTTAATTGGGATTGTTGTCTCTTTCTTTGCAACCCCAAACCTACTTCTAGCACAATTAAAGAAGAATATTAGGGCTGCAGAGGGACTGAACAAGGGTATTTTTTTTTCAAAGTTCCTTTTATTAACCAACCCAGCATTTTTTTTTCTCAAGATAAACTTCAAGTTTCTGCTACTTTATCTCTGGACAAACAATTCCTTTTTGTAGAATGTACTTATATTTTATTTTTGTGATTAGCTATTGAATTACTACTTTTTTTAGTGATGCTGGTAATTGACCCTTATAGTGTCCCATATGCAAGGCAACCATTCTACCACTGAGCTGCCTCTACACTCTTCCTATCACTTAAAATATTTATTCATTATTGGTGTGTGTGTGTGTGTGTGTATGTATGTGTGTGTCTAAGATGTGTATGTATAAGTGCAGGTTTGCATGTGGCAAGAATTGCATGTGGATATCAAAAGACAGCTTTTGGGAATCAGTTCTCTCCTTCTATCACGGATCCCTGGGGACATATTCAGGTCCTCAAGCTTGCGCAGTGGGCGCTTTTACCACAGAGCCAGCCCCCTCGTATTACATTTTAAGATCTAATTCTTTTACCATTTTCTCCAAGGTTTTCTTACTTCCAGATACAACACTATGGCAGAAGTGACCCCCTCCCCCCAAATTCCCAAAATAAAGCTGTGTACCTCTCTCTAGTAATTGCCACTCTAGATCTAGATATTTTAGGTGTGAATGTGTCTATCTCAGTTCTCCTTGAATAACTTGATCTTCTTAGAAGTGATTCTTATGAACTGTCTAGGCATCCCTTAGGGCCAGCGAGCAGACAGTGTTGACATGACAAACTCATGGTTCTAAGATCTTTATTTTCCTGATCCACTCATCTTCCCAATTTCCCTAGAAAGCAGGTACTGACATTGGCATCAACATCCTTACATATATAAAGAAACTGAGTCACAGAGCATGAAAGATGACATCACGGTTAGTGTACAGCTGAGTCAAGATTGAACTTTATCTGGCGCTCTTTCTTCATATACGTGTGTGTCATGGGTGCTTATGCCAAGGCCAGTGAAAGAAATTAAGTAGCTTCCACTACAGCTCTCCAACTCGAATCTTGAAATAAGGTCTCTCACTGAACCTGGAGCTCACTGTTTTTCAGCTAGACTGGAGGCCAGCATGCCCCAGTGATCCTCCAGTTTTCACCCATTTCTAGCACTGTTATAGGTACATAAGGCCATGCCTGGCTTTATACATGTTTGATGGTGATCTGAACTCAAATCCTCATATTTGTGCAGCAAGTACTTTATCAACCCACTGTATTGTTTTCCCAGCCTGACCCACTTTCTTACTAGCCATGCTAAGCTGTCTTTAAAATCAGTGAGTAGGTTAGTGGGGAAAAGGACCTGTATGTTGGCAAGATGCTGTTGATGGCAGGCCATGAGCATAAAGCAGTGGTTGCAGGGAAAAAAAGCTGACAGAGTGAGCTGAGGCCTTCATCTGTGACAGGGAACCCACTGGAAACTTTTTCTACTCCTTCTCTCCTAGACTCAGATCTGGGCCTTCTCTTCTCCAAAGGAAACCATCCGGCACACAGGACTAAGACAACACACTCCCACATGATTTGCTGTGGAATGAGATATGGGAGCCAGGGTACCATATGTGGAAGGGATGAAAAGGAAGGGCATGTGTGCTTGATGCTTGTGAGGTCCTGGCTGCCTTGTTAGATTGCTTTGAATTATGACATTGCTTTTGTTCCCCTGTGTGTGCACATGGATACACACATCTCTGGCAAGCATGTAGAGGTCAGAGGACAGCCCCAGGAGTCAATTCTGTCTTTACCATGTGAGTCTAGCACTGAACTCAGGTTATCAGGCTTGGAGGCAAGTACGTTTACCTTCAGAGCCATCTCAGCTTCTTAAATTAAGGATGAGTTTGGACATTTCTGTGCCCCGGGACCCACATATTTCCCATGTTTTGCCATCCCATAAAGAAAACTTTCTACTGTTGTTATTTTAAAAAGCATTTTTTCATTGTGTCTGTTCATTGTACATGGTGCTGTGTTACATAAGGACTTTTTCTTTTTTTTAAGTATTTATTTTTTAAAAAATATTTTATTTTTTTTAACTTTTACAAAAACTTTATTGAGAATTTCATACATGTAGATAAGATATTTTGATCAAATCCATGCCCACTCCCTCCACTCCAACATTCCCCCCATCTGAAGAGGTAACCCTAAAATCTTTGAAGGATTAAATACAAGCTCTCTAATACTTTTGACATTTTTGGTCTTTGGAACAGAGTATGTTGTTAACAGGCCCCAGGACATTTTGACTTTTAGCCAAGAAACTGGCTACATTTCTTTGGGGTCTTTTTACCCTAACTACCTAGCCGATTCCTACCTCCTAGTCTTATCACTCCATCCTCTGAAGGGGTTATCCACATTGCCAATAGGGAATTAGGGTGCAGACCGCTCTGGCTTCTTCCATGCTGAACAGGGACGCAGGGTGAGGCAACTTGAGTACCCCTTCAGTGGGTCTATCTAAAAGACTCCCAAATTGCATAACTCTTGTCTCTAATGGGAGAAGAAAATCCTTGAATCATGAATATGAGATGTGAAGGAGAAGTAAAGGCAAGAGTAATTAGCATTACAGGTTCTATACAGGGAACTAGAAAAAAGTCAGAACAGGGCAATTGTCAGGTGTTCATATGAGAGTCCATTGGCAGCCTTGGAAGACAAAAGAAAAATGAGGAAGAACCCAATAGAGGGATGCTTTTGGAAACCCTTGTCAAGAAACATAAGGACATTTTCATACAAGTACGTATTGTTCATGAGTGCCTGCTTTCCCACAGTGCCCACCCTTTCCTTTCTCCCCCAGGCCTTATTTAGTTTGCATAGACAGATTCATTTCTATGACTGTTTCTATACAAAGCCTAGGAACCACACTTGAAAGAAGCATGTGATGATTGTCTGAGACTTGGCTTAATTCTCTTCATCTGATGACCTCCAATTGCCTCTGTCTTCCTGAAAACCACATAACTTCATTCTTTTTTATGACTGGAAAAACTCCCATTGTGTCTATTGTGAGAGTTCAGTGATATTTATTACGTGTGCAAGAAAGTGGAGTCTTCTTTGTGTTGAACAATGTGTGTGTAGTGCTAGGCTTCAGTGGGGCGAGACTGCTGTCAGGCTGGGTCACTTCCTTTTGTGCTCTGGGAGAACTTGAGAGCCAGTGATTGGTGACTGTTCCCAAGAGAGAAGGCAGGAGAGCTGTAGGAACTTCGAAGCCCTAACTAGCCAAAGAAGGCCTGCCTCAGACCAAACTAGAAATGCTAAAGATAACCAACAGGATGACATGGGCAGCTGCTTTGCTTTAAGGAGAAATCACTTAAATTCTATATTTAAAAAGAAACCACAGGTGGGCTCAGTGGTTAAGTGCTCTTACTGCTCTTGTAGAGGGCCCAGTTTCGATTCCCAGCACCCACATGGCTGCTTATAACTATCTACAACTCCAGTTCCAGGAGATCCAATGCCCTCTTCTGGCCTCCATGGTCACGACACTAGTGTGGTGCACATGTACTCATCCAGGCACACATGCATACACATAAATTAAAAACAAATAACTAAATATAAACAAAACCCTGTCATTGTGGCCACTCATGTCACATATAAAATATAATAACATATTCCCTCATCTTCTAATTCATATATTGAACATCCATGTTTTAGGGTTCAACTATTCTTAAAGCTCAGCTAGGCCAGTGGATCCCTCAGGCAGACAGTTCTACATCTGACTAGAACAACACTGAAAAGCGTCCCTAGACAGGAGCTGAGGTTGTGGACAACCCTTACCTAGTATGTATGAGGCTCCAGATTCGACCCTCAGCACTTAAGTAAGCAAATAGAGAAATAAATAAAAGAGTCACCAGGTAGAACATATTTGGGATAAAATAAGTCACCCCATTTAAATGATGTTGGAAAAAAAGAGTTTCAGATGAATAATCACTAAAATCTTACAAATCTCTTTTTCTTTTTAAATTTTAAGGTGCCGTCTCATGTAACCTAGGTTAGCCTCAAACTTGTAATGTAGCCGAGGATAACCTTCAATGTCTCATCTTCCTATCTCAACCTCCCAAGTGCTAGGATTGCAGGCATGAGCCACCATGCTTTGTGTTATGTGGTTCTGTGTATCCAACCTGGGGTTTCATGCGTGCTAGACAAGCACTCTATTACCTGAGCCACACTGCCACCTCAAACTTCTCTTTTCTAGGGCTAGCATTAACCTTCTGCCTCTTCAGTTTTCTATACCTGGTCTTGTAGATTATTTCCATACTGGATTTTTCTTTTGTTCTAGCTTTGCCAGGGTATACCTTCTCTTTTCCTCTGGATGAATTGCTGTCCCTTCCTTATGCAGAATTTACTGAATGGGGACTTACACAGGGACATGTATGTCTTCAACATAAAGGAATACTTGGATTCGTTTTTGGTTTGTCTCTTGAAATAACCCACCATGAAGACCCTCCCTCTCTTGATCATTTTTGTGGGCCAATGAGGTGCTGATGGTAAAGGCAGGAGAGATGAGAAAATTCGAGTGGGCTGGCCAGTGTTTCTCAGCAGAAAACCAGAAAAGTGGTCTATTGGTGACATGTCCCTGTGCTCCAGGCTAGAGAAAACACTGATGTGGAACCAGACCACTTCAGTTTGAAGACTGCCTGGTAGTTACATGTTTCTGGTAGGTAGATACCCTTTCTGAGCTTGTGTTCTCATTTGTGGGCTGAAATGCTTATGGAATAAGATAGCAGTGAAGTTTAAATTAAAGCACCAGAGAATATATATAGTGTGTCTGCTATATAAATGGATCTCTGGACTCACTGCTGTCAGACGGCCTCTGTGAGCTGTAGTAGGACCTTAGCTAGTAGCTCTACAATGAGGCAGGCAGGAAAGGGGCTAGATGCTGTTACTGCCACCATATTCCTACCCTTTAACTCTCTTGAGGCCAGGTGCAGAAGTATGTACTACAGTGAGTGTCTGCCTTTCCCAATCTTTCTGATTTTTCTTAAATCCCAAGATTAACCTCCTCTGTACCCTGACCTTGATAGTGACCTCTATGCTCTATCATGCTGAGTGCACTAATGTATAATCCTGACTGAAAGCTGTATTTTGACCTTTCCTGTCCTTTGATTTTCCCCAAAGAGCTTCTTACTAGATTGTATCCAAAGCGGATACTCACACCGAAATGTATTTATTTAGTCAGGGAGAGCTTGAGGTTCTTCCTTGACTTTCAATATTTTTTTTAATGTTAAAAAAGCCAGCAACAGTCTACCTCCAAAGACTTTAGCTCCTCAAGACCCACTCCTACTACATAAAACTGAGTTCTTAGAAAATGACTTGTGCTTATGTTGCTGATATAGAAACCTTATTGGAATCACATGGGATATTCTATTTACAAGGAGGATTCCAGAAGAGCATTAGAAAGACATCAACTCATTTGGGTTATTTTCTAAGAATTTTGGAAGAATAATATTTGACTGATGTCTTTTTTTTTTTTAATTTGGTCTTCAGGATCTGAGAAGCTTGGGGACAGGGCTTTTTTCTCTCAACCAGTTACCTTTGAATAACCCTATCCTGCCTCCTTTAGTTACCCCGGGTGTTAGCTCTAGTAAAGGAAGACTTGGATTTCTTGGGACAGAAAGTGGAGTTCCTTCATTTCCTTTTCCTATTGTCTGTGTTCAGATCAGTTATTCAGTTGGAGAATTCTGTGCTGGACAAAGTACCTGTCACATCATCTTTACCCCAGGGGTATAAAAGAGAAACTCATAGATAAGGAGGGAAAACTCTGGAAGTGGCAAAGTTATGGCATGCAGTGGACTTCTAACTCCTCCAGCTGCCAAACTAGAGATGAACTGTGCTACAACAAGCCAAATGTTATCTTGTCCAGAAGAACAAGATAAATTAAAGGCAAATTGCTTGCCTGCTTGTTTTAGTTTGATTTCTATTGTTATGATAAAAACACTCTGACCAAAAACAACATAGAGGAAGACAGAGTTCGTTACAGCTTGCAGGCCACAGTCCATCATGAGGGAAGTCACAGTAGTCACTTAAGGCAGGAACTTGAAGTAGAAACCATGGAGAGATGCTGCTTGCTGGCCGCTCAGGCTCATGCTTAACAAGCTTTCTTATATGCACAGAGTACCTCAGGGGATGGTACCTTCCACAGTGGGCTGGGGCCTCTTGCATCAATTAACAATCAAGAAAATCCTTCAGACATGCCCACAGGTCAATTTGATCTAGGAAATTCCTTAACTGAGGCGTCTTCTCTCAGATGACTCTGGGCTGTGACAGCATGACAGTGCTAACCAGGACACGGCTCTTCTTCCTTCTTCCAGTGTCTGTTGCAGACTGGTCTTTGAACTTGCTGGGTAAGAAATCTTCCATGTTTGCCATGCATTTCCAAACATGTTTATGTTGCAGCTGACTCCTGCCGGGATATTCTGGCAATGAGAAACTATGTGGCTTGGAGGGGACAGGAGTGCCACTGTCCTGGCTTCCACTTGCTCCCTTAATCCGACCTCCTTTGCTCAGCGGCCTCACTGTCATGCCGAGTCTTAGCTGGTCCCGCTATCTTAGTCTAGATAGTCTCATTGTGTTTTCCTGAAACCAGTGAATGCAGGGAACGTTGGCATTCCACAGCGCTGGTAAGAAGATCATCTCCAGTTTTTCCTTAAATGACTTTGCTACCTAAGAGGCGGAAGTCTCAGTGTTCCTTTGGTACTGCCTCCTTTGGTTTAAAGGGCTGCTGCAAATGACTAATGCTGAATAAGTGGAGATAGTCTTTCTGGCTCAAGACCTCTTATCCTAAAGACATCTCAGGCCTTGAACAAAGCCCAGGTAGCATTCAGCTGTGCTCTGCCATTCCTGCAGGGAAGGCTTACTGAGCTCACCCAGGGGAGTTAGCTCTTATAGTCTCTGAAATACATAATGCTGTCAACACATCTCACCCTTGTCCTATTTGCTTTGCCTAGGAAGCCCTTCTGTCCTTGTTTTGTTGGGAACGATGGTGTCCTTCAAGTGGTGGGCTTAGGAACAGCTTCAAAGAACCCTTACAAAGAGGGCTTCCGTTGACCCCCATGAATACCGTACCTTGGCATGTCACTTACCACAACACATTGTGGTTTGTTTGTGTGCCTCCACTCTCTTCTAGACCACGAGCTCCTTAGGACAGGACTGAATTTTGTCTTTCTCAACATAGCGTCTTGGCACTGTATCTGAGATATGACTGCTGCTCAGCTAAGCTAAATTCTCACTCGAGGAGCTGAGTACCACATTACAATATATATGCAGTCTATGTCATAACATAATGTATACCATATATAGTACACATATATTA
Organism: Nannospalax galili; assembly: GCF_000622305.1. Classification (NCBI taxonomy): domain Eukaryota; kingdom Metazoa; phylum Chordata; class Mammalia; order Rodentia; family Spalacidae; genus Nannospalax; species Nannospalax galili. The sequence continues at coordinate 3,554,823 of NW_008341422.1, read as the reverse complement.
CAATTACAACATATAAAACATGTAACACCTATAGAATGCTATGCATATATGATTATGAATATATAGTATACATAAAAATAGTGTGTGAATTCATGTGTGTTAAGTGGATATATTTGTGAGGGAGTATGCATCTTTGAGAGCAGATGTGTGTACACATGTGGGCCGGAGGGCAACGCTGGGTATCTTCCTTGACTACTTATCAGCTTATATTTTGAGATAGGGTCTCTCACTGACCCTGGAGCGTATTGACTTGTCTAGATCAATGAGCTGATGGGCTCCAGACTCCTGTCTTGCTCCTTCTCTCCCCTAGTGCTGGTGCTAAGGTTACAGGTGTTCCACTCATGCCTGGCTTTTACTTGGCTATTGGAGATCAAACTCAGGTTTTTATGCCTGTATGACAGACGGTTTACTAGCTGAGCCATCTTCTCAGGCCAACACATTACCATGTTATAGGGCTTCTTACTGATAAAGAGGTTATTCATTTAATTTTACTCTATGTTGTCAAAACAGTCATATGTTTAAAAGCGTCCAGGCTTCATTATTCTGCTTGGAGAGGAATAAAGTCAATGAGAAAGCAAAGCCATGGAGAAAAACATTTTACAATAGGTGCAAATTAAAACACCTAGGTAAACAGCAAGACAGGCACGGTGGGAGATTTTAGTGTGAGTTCCTCAAAACATATTTGTAGCTAATACTTTTAATTGGTATTTTCCTGGAGCTGTGGATGTTCTACTGTGTGGCTGATTTGTTTCCATCTATTTTTACCTTTCAGCTGGTTTTATCCTTGCATAGATTATCTTCTCTGATTCCATTTGATTTCCAGTTGCTCATGGTGTGCCACCAGGTAAAACAGTTGGGGCCCGTTGGGATTTCATAGCCATTTGATTCAAATTTATTCTAGGGAAACCTCTTTAAAGGATGGCGCTCAAAACCTCAAGATAACCAAATGAGAGGAAGGAATAGTTCCCTCTTGGAAAACAGACCAGTTTGTAAAACGGTTCCCTAGATGTCTTAGGAGGAAGAGGGGTGTTCTCTGAGGCTTTTCCTAGCAGCAGGGCAGGCCGTGTGCTAGAGGTGACCACCCTGGGCAGTCCCTCAAGGGCTGGCTCAGCACAGAGGTCTTTGAAGGCTCATGCGTGCTAGAGCTACACATGTTGATGTTGGGAGTTCCTGTCTCTGAGGGAATCTCTTCCTCAAAGACTTTACATGAAGAGGGAAGCTCTTCCTGCATATGCCTTTTCTTCAGGTGAATGCAGGAGAAAATGACTTCAGTGAAGGAAACACAAGATGGAGGAACCGTCCCAGGCCACCTTTTTTGATAAATTTAATTTAATTTAAAAATATTGGGCTGGGAGCTGGAGAAATGGCTCAGTGGTTAAGATCACTGGATATTCTTGCAAAGACCCAGGTTCAAATCCCAGCACCCATATGGTAGCTGACAACTGTCTGTGACTCCAGTTCCAAGGAATTCGATGCCATCTTCTGACCTCCATGGGGATTGCATGGCATGGTGCATTTACACACATGCAGGTAATACACTCATACACATAAAATTTTAAAAATTCAATAAATGATTTTTTTTAAAGACCAAAAAAAATCACAAAAAAATTGGGCTGGAGAGATGGGTCAGTGGCTAAGAGCACTGGCTGTGAGCTGGGTGTGGTAGCGCATGCCTGTAATCCTAGCATTCCGGAGGCAGAGGCAGGCAGATATCTATGAGATCAAGGCCAGCCTGATTTACATAACATGTTCCAGGCCAACTAGGCTAAATAAATAAATAAATAAATAAATAAATAAATAGCACTGGCTGCTCTTGCACACATGTGCAGGCAGTACACACATGCACACAAAAAAAATTAAAACTGTGTGTGTGTCTCTGTGTGTGTGTCTCTGTGTGTGTGTGTGTGTGTGTGTGTGTGTGTTATACATGTATGTAGATACCTGCAGAGGCCAGAAGAGGATGTCAGATCTCTGGAGCTAGAGTTACAGGTTGTTGTGAACAACCTGATGTACATGATGGGAACCAAATTTGGGTCTTCTACAAGAGCAACAAGTACTATTAACCTTGAACCATCTATCCAGCAACCTCCCTCCTTTTAGAGACAGGGTCTTATGTTGCTCAGGCTGGCCTTGAACTCACTGTACAGCTGAGGATGACCTTGAACATCTGATCCTCTTGACTCTACCTCCCAAGTTCCGGGATTATAGGTTTATATTACCATGTTCCATTTTTTGCAGCACTAGGACTTGAACTGAGGGCTTTGTACCTGCTAGTCAAACACTCTACCAAGTAAACTACATCCTCAGCCCCCTAAAGTTTTAATAAAGACAATTTGACATAGGACACACACACACACACACACACACACACACACACACACACTGTTAGGACCAAATGCACCTCCCAGTTCCTTCCCTCCAACTCTCCCAGATACCCCTCTCTAGATCTCTCTCCCAACTTCATATACACTTTTTATTTAACCACTGAGTGCACTTGAGGCTGCCAGTATGTCCATAAGTGTAGAGTCATCCACTGGAGCATGGACAACCTACCCAGGGCCACATCCCTGAAGAAAACTGACTCTCCATCTCCCAGTAGCCATAAACTGCCAATAGTTCCTCAGATAGGCGTGGAACTTCATGAGCCCCTCCCCCATCCATGTTGGAGTTTTGATTGGCTTGATCTTATGCAGGTCTTGTGCATGCAGTCACAGCAGCTGTGAGCTCATACGTGCAGTAAGCCTGAACTGGCAATTTCACAATTGTGCATGGTCTGTAATGTTAGTGAAACATCTTCTGGAGACTTTGCTGTGTTTATTGATTTGTGTCAAGATCACTGAGTAAAGACAATGGACACACCATGAAGGGTAACTCAGTGTGACTCTCCAGGACCCCTCTACTGGTCAGTTGACCATATCTCACCACTTTACTGTAGACATTCAGTTTCCCAGACATTTGGAAAGCCCATACCTCAGGAGAGTCAGCCAGAGGCCACCAAGGAAGAACGTGGGCTGTGTGCCCAGGGGTGTGGCTGGAAGCTGCACCATGGTCCTGTAGGAAACAATGCCTATCTGCACTGGGCTTTAAGTCATGATTACACAGAGTGAAATTCACATTGGTAGATGAGTGGTTCTGTGAATTTTTACATGTGTAGCTACAACACCACCATGATCCTGACTATTTCTAACAGCCAACACTTCCAAGTTATATTTTGTGGTCAGTCTTCTGTCACAGTCTCAGCCCCTGAGGATCACTGATCTCTTTGTTCCAATAGTTTTGCTGCTTTCAGAATGCCAGAGGAATGAAATGACATAAGATTTAGACCTTTCAGTCTGTCTCCCTTGACTCAGCAAAATGCTGATATCTCTTCCTGTTATTCTATGTATAGGGAGCTCATTCTTTATCATTCTTGAGTAGTATTTTATCATGTGGACATTCCACACTTGGACTATCCTCTCACCAACTGGACATTTGGTTTGTTTCTAGTTTTTATGATGATCTTGCTACACACATTTGCAGACAAAGCTTTATGCAGGGCATCAGTGTTCATTTGTCCTGAGCAGGATTGTGCATCATGTACTAGAGATATGTTCAACTATTGCCAACTAGTTTCCAAGTGCCATCAGCAATGGGTGAGCCTGATTTGGCCTTTATTCTCATCAACATTTAGTATTGTATGTGTGTGTAGGGGGTGCGTACATACCTCAGTATGCATGCAGAGGTCAGAGGACAACTTGCAGAAATCTATTCTCTCCTTCCACCACGTAGTTCCTGGGGATTTAACTCAGGCCATTAAGCTTGGCATCAAGCACCTTTCCCTGCTGTGCTATCTTGCCAGCCCATGTTTGTTTGTTTGTTTTTGATTTTAAAATCAGAGACCTTAGACTAGTACATAGTGCTGGCTTGTCACTCTTTTAAGGTACATACCCCTAGTGACTAGTTTAACATCTTGTTGGGGTTTTTTTGAGGCATAGTTTTACCATGTAGCTCACGCTGGCCTGGAGCTCTTGTTCCTTTTGTCTCAGCTCCCTGCGTGCTGGGGTTGTGGGTGGGCAGTGGCACACCCAGCTTGCTGAAGATCTTTCCAAATGCTTTTTGTCTTCTATAATTCTCCTGTGGTGAAGCATCTGTTAGAATCTTCTGTTTATTTTTCTTAAAAGGTTGCTTGTTTTGTTATTATTAATTTGTGAGTCTTCTTTACATATTGTGAATAAAAGCTCTTTATCAGATATGTGTACCCCAAGTATTTTCTCCCAGCCTGTAACTTGCCTTTTCATGTTCTGAACAGTAGTTTTAAAATAGCAGACATTAAAAAATATTAATAATCCAAGTTATGAGTCTGGGCAGGTGGTCCTGAGTTATATAAGAAAATAGGCTCAGCAGTTAAGAGCATTGATTGCTCTTGCAGAGGACCTGGGTTCGGTTCCCAGCACCCACATGGAGGCTAACAACCATCCGAAACTCCAGTTCCAGGGGATCTGACACCCTCTTCTGACCTCCGAGGGCACTGCACGACATGAGTGCACTTACCACATATAGGCAATATACTCATACACATACAAAATTAAAAAGAAGCAAAAGAAAATAGAATGAATGCAGGCCAGAGAAGCAAGCCAATAAGCAGCCTTCCTCTATGGTCTCTGTTTCAGCTCCTGCCTGCAGGTTCTTGCCTTGAATTCCTGTGTTGGCTTTCCATGATGATGGGCTGTGAGCTATAAGCCAGATAAACCATGTCTTCCACAAGTTGCATTTTCATCATGGTGTTTTATCCTAGCAACAGGAGACCAAACTAGAACATTGTGGCTTCCTTCATCCAATGCAAACCCACCTTTGCTTCCTGTGAGTGCAGGATCTGCCACCTCCTGAAGCTGTCCTTGCCTATCTGGGTCTCAATAAGCCTCCTCCTCAGCCCCTGAGGTGTTCCACATCCCTGGGTCTTTTAGTCTGCCTCCGGCCTTCTCCTGTTTCCTTCGAAGTAGTTCTGCTTCCAAAGCCGTGTAACATGGTAGTGGGGAACGCAGGATTTGTCTCAAAATTACTTGTGTGTGTCTCTGTGTGTGTTATGCATGAATGTGTTTATATGTATGTGCATATGTGTGCAGGGGTATGTGCACATGCATTCATATGTATGTGAAGGACAAAGGTTGACAATGATTATCTTCCTCAGTCACTTTAGTTTTTGTGACACATTCGCTAACTGAACCTGAAACTCCAATTCACCTAGACTGGCTGGCCAGTAAGCCTTAGAGAGTCTCCTGTCTCCACTTTCCCAGTGCTGGGATTACAAGCGCATATAATCATGCCCAGCGTCTTTACCAGGATTCTTCCCATGACCCCCAATAAAAATGATCTGTTTATTCTATATACTTAACATCATTTCTGCTACATAAGTAGGTGCTTTCAAGCACTCTGTGAACCTTATTCTCACTTAAAAAGAATTATATTAGTTAATATTAGATTTTAATTATAAAATAAAAATTATAAATTATACATATAATCATGCCCAGCGTCTTTACCAGGATTCTTCCCATGACCCCCAATAAAAATGATCTGTTTATTCTATATACTTAACATCATTTCTGCTACATAAGTAGGTGCTTTCAAGCACTCTGTGAACCTTATTCTCACTTAAAAAGAATTATATTAGTTAATATTAGATTTTAATTATAAAATAAAAATTATAAATTATAAAAAGCATACATATACATAACTAAAAGTTACTCGACAAACAACAAAGCCAGACAGGTGATACCTTCAGTCGAGTTGTTGGC
>NW_008341422.1:3477816-3548190 GCF_000622305.1 Nannospalax galili | reverse complement strand
ATAAAAATTATAAATTATAAAAAGCCCAAAGTCATATTGCCTTAAAAGTTTAATTGTTTGGGGGCCAGAGAAATAGCTCAGGGGTTAGAAGCATGTACTTCTCTTGCAGAGGACTTGAGTTTCATTCCCAACACCCACATCAGGCAGCTCACAACTACCTGTAACTCCAACTCCAGGAGCATCAGAAACTTGTGATCTTCTGGGCACCTGCACAAATGTGCACACACACACACACACACACACACACACACACACACTAAATCTTAAAAAGTAAAAATAATGTTATGAGTTTAAAAGATGTTTAATCGTACCACCGCAAAGGGATGCACAGAAGAGAAAGTCTAGCAGTGGCACAGTAAATCTACCAAATGCCCAGGGACCCTGAATCCACACAGCCCTCTGATTAACCACGCCTGGGGTGTGATCATTAACCTCATGGTTTGAAGTAGCAACTAGGGCTCTAGCTATCACATCCATGTTCTAAGAAGCAAGATAAAGGAAGAGACAAAAAGACTATTTGTCCCCTCCTCTAAGGGAATATCCTAGAAGACTCATATGACCATTTTACTTAGATTTCACTGGCCAGAACTTAGTTATATAGTCACATTTACATGCAAAAGTATCTGAGAAATATGTTAAACTGATGAAGCAAAAATATGTCCAGATGAAATTCAGGTTTCTGCTTTTAAAAGAAAGGATGAATGGTTATTAAAATAGGCAATTAGCAGTTTATGATTTTAATTTTTTTTTGACAGGGTCTCCTTAGCCTACCTGGAAGTCACTATGTGGACCAGGCTGGTCTCTACCACCATGCCCAGAGTGATTTTATGATTTTGAGATAAGCTTATTTACTCACTAAATCGTGTTAAGGGTCAAATAAGATAATATATAAAAATAGCATCCAGTAAGTGGTAGTTATTGTAATTATAAGCACAGTTATAATATATCTGCCCAGAATAGAGTTGATACATATTTAAAATAAGTCAGTAAGGAAATAAGTGTTGATCTGAATTTAATTACTTCATTATCTCATTGTTTATTTCTAATCATTAAGTATTAATTCTTTGAGATATTAAAAGTTCCATTTCTTGAGCAATCCTTATTAGCTGATATTTGTCTGGGGCTGTTTTTTTCCCACGGTGTCTTGCTGAGCTCTAGGTCAACTATATGGATGGCAGTAGGACACAGGCCTAGGAAAAAGGAGGAGGGAAAAGGGCAGGGGATTAGAAGGTATGATATTTAGCTTTAATTGTCAACTTGACACAACTTAGAATCATCTGGAAAGAGAGTCTCAGTGGAGGAACAGTCTGCACTGGATTGGTCTGTGGCCATTTCTGTGGAAGACTGTCTTAAGTTAAATAATGTGGAAATACCCAGCCCATGGGTGGCATCATTTCCTATGCGGGGCCTTCTGAACTGTATGAGTAGAGAAATCCACCTGAGCACAAGCCAGCGAGCATGCATGCATTCACTCTTTCCCTGCTTTTGGCTATGGCTGTGATATGAATCGCTATTTGGAGCGTGTGCCTTGACCTCCCCCAAATGGATGGGCTGTAACCTTGAATTGTAGGATGAAGTCCGCCCCTTTCTCTCCTGCTGATTTTTCACAGAATTTTATTATAACAACCGAAATGAAACTAGGACACTTGGGAAACACGCAAATTAGTCCAAACTCTGCTGCTAACCAGTCATGCAGCCCAAGGATCACTACCATCTCGGGAATTTTGACATCCTCAGCTGTCAGACTCCTTTTCAAGGCCTTTGAGAAGATGTGTCTTATGCATAATGGCACCTTTCCCCACTCTTGGATGATATTTCCTCAGGCCTTCACAATTGACCATTCCCTCTTCTACATGATATTGAATAATAAAGGGAACCTCTCTCACAGGAACCTAATAATCTACCAAACTTGTCAGTTTACCTCCCCATCTTATCTCTAGGCTAGTGATAATCCTTTATAAGAATAGGAACCTTCGTGGGCTGGGGAGAGGTGGTCAGTTGGTCAGCATGGCTGTGCAAGCATGAGGATCTGAGTTTGAATCCCCAAGGCCCAAATAAATCTAGGCACAGTGGCATGTCTGTAATCTAGGCACAGAAGCTAGGGGGCCTGCTAGCCTGGTGAATGCAACCTAGTCAGAAACCAAGAAAGAAAAGGGAGACCCTGCCTCAAACTAGAAGGTGAGGCTCATCATCCATGTTCACATATAGAGATGTGTATCACATACATACATACACACATAGAGCACACACACAGACATATACACCTTTTTAAAAAAAATGAATAGATTTATTCATATAGTCATAGAGGGTATGCCACATTTGACTTGCTTTGTAAGTGCTCAACATGCTAACTTGAGGGTAAAAACACCAGTCTCACCTGTATCTGGTGGAACAAGCTTGTAATCCCAGATATTCAGATGGCTGAGGCAGAAGGATCACAAGTTCAACACCTGCCTGGCCTACAGAGCAAGTTCAAGTCTAGCCTAGGCAAATTGAGACACTCTCTCAAAAAAAAAGTGCAAAAAGAGTTAGGGCTATAGTTCACCTGGCATGGACAAAGTACTAGGGTTTAATTCTTAATCTTACGCATACACACACCAAGCATACCAGCCTAGGACAAAGCACCCTTGGTTTACTGTCCTGACTTCATTGCCAGTAATCCATAGGAACTTGGTTGTATCACCTGCCCTTTCTAGACCTCTACTTTCTTAGCTTTAAGATGAAGGGTTGGTGCTGATGGCACTGATGTTCTCTGAGAGCAGAAACTAGCCAGCTTCATATTTCTACTGTTTCTGTAGAAATCAGTCCATTACGCAGGCCACCCTTCACCTTATCATCTTAATGAAGCAGTAAGAATACTGGTCATGTCTAATGACTCAAGCAGTTGTCGCTGGCTATATGACTCTTAGGAGTCAGCGAGCAGCCTTTGTCCCAGGCCAGTGTGTAACCTCTGGGTTCTTTCTCTCAAAGCAGCCCAAGTCTTGAATAGCTCGGTGCTGTTCTGCATAGTACATCTTTACTCATGTCCAATACCCCATTTCCAGGCCCATGGAACAATTCAAGATGGAAAACTTGGAGTAGATTCTCTTGAATTCAGATCCACTCTGTGTAACATTTATGAACTTTAACTTTGTAATTATAAGTCATTGTGATATGTAGTGCGATATACTGTGGAGGATTCTGATGATTTTTGAATATGTGGATAAAAATTCATGGCACAGAGAAGCTCTTTGGAAATAACAATAATATTTCTAATACTACCATTCAGAGCTTCACTTTCCCTTCCAAAGTGATAAAAAAGATTTTAAAACAGGTTGACAATTGATCTCTAGAAAAATGGGAGCAGGTAACCAAGTTCAAGTGCATCTGTATTAACATGTATTCGTTGTATAGATAGGTTGTGTATTTCATGTACTTTGACCACAGTTATCTCCTTTTACCCTCTGCTGTCTCCTTTCTACAGTCCCTTCCTTTTCCAAATAGTGCCTTTCTACTTTAATGCCATATATATATGTATATGATTATATATGCACATATGAGAGAACATATGTATTTGTCTGAGTCTGGCTTATTTTGCTTAATGTGATGATGTCCAATTCTATCCATTTCCCTGAAAATGACATCATTTTGTTTTTCTTTATGGCTGAATAAAACATCATTTTGTATGTAAACCATATCTTCTTTATCTATTCGTCAAGCTACTAAACCATTTCTAAGCAGAAGCCTAGGTCGATCCAGGTCCTGTGGTCGAACAAACAGGGAGCCTCAGATCCTTGGAGTTTTGCCTTTTGAAGTGTCATGCAGGCAGATGGGACAGTATCTTTAACAAATCTAGTGCAGGCTTGTTGGTGTCCTCTGGGAGTATTAACAGGCACCCCAAATTGTTCCTTAGAGTAATCAGTCAATATGATCTCCTACAGTCACAAAAGCATTTCACAAGCTGAGGAGTAAAATAATGAGAAATCTTACTAGCGTAGACTTTTCAGAGAGGTGTGTTTTGTATCACTGTGAAATGGCCTAGCACATGCCAGTCTCAGGAGGCTGGTGGCGAACTTTAAGCAACCTTGAAAAGGTCATCAATAATAAATTTGATGATAGCATTATGTACATCCTAAAACACCCTCCAAGAAGAAAATAGAGTGCTGACTGTCCCCACTGGCTTAATAGTTTGTTGTTGCTATTAATTGGGTAGTTTATAAAATTCATGATTCCTTGCTGGCCAGTAGAGTCTTCTTATTAATGAACATAATAGATGTAATTTGAGTTTTAAAACAAAAATGGAGATAAAGCCAAAAGCTCCTAAAAGACTAGATATCAGAAGGATCCTTGTCTGAGGTTGCATTTCTGTCCTGGGAAGAGATGGGGAAGAGGAGATCAGTGTTGACTCAAATGCTTACCTTCCCACAGGTCTCTGTGGGTAGAGCACAGGAGTCCTGCCTTTCCAACACCCAGGGGGCTGCCGAGCCAGAAAGGAGCAGTCTGGAAGCGGGGAGGCAGTCATCCTATTTTCTGTGCTGTGCAAACATAGAGACATTTTCCCAAAAGTGGGAAGATTCTTTGTCTATAAACAACAGGATTGTTTATCGGTGTTCTAGAGCCACCCAGGAATGCCAAATGACCACTATAAAAGAAATACACTCTGACCTTATAGGTCTCACTGAGGCAGGGTTCTGATACTGACCCATTTAGGGGGTGCCATTTGCCCCTAAGCACATCTTCAGCAGCTGGCACCATAGGCTTTAGAAAAGTTCCTCCTCAGTGGAGAATCACCCTTGCCAATGTGGGTCATGGGCTCTAGTGCCTTCTGGTATATCATGCAATGGAAGAGACAGAGAAGGCTCCACTCCTCCTGGACAGCCATTCGAACGTCCCTTCTGGCTGCCACCTTGGGTGAGATCTTCATTTATCAGTGACGATCAGTCATCAAGTTGAAGCAGCAGAGAAACAGAAAGGACAATTTCCTTCTCCTAAAAGGCCACCAGCTCCCTTGGGCCATGGCCTCATGGTCTCTGACTTGTGGATGTTTTGGCTCCTAGACCAGTGCCTGGCACACTACAGGGACTCAGTGTTTGCCAACAGAAGGTCATGTCCAGCAGTAAGTTATAGTGGAAAATCACCTCTTTGTTTGCACCTGACCTGATATTATCACCTAAAATGGACTTGTGTTTTTGCTTCTCATTGCAACAATTGAAAGGCATGTCTAGGTGAAAACCTTGGAAGATGGTCAGGATGCCCAGGAGTACCTCTTCTTCAATTCCTCTAATAATTACTTTTCTTCATCTTCCAATGGGACCAACATACATGTGGACCACCTTCTGAAACTGAAGATATAACTTACAGAAATTTGTTAACTGTGAATTGTATACTAAAATGCTGATAAAAAAAGATTAACAGAAGGAATCTTTGCTCCTAAATTGCTCATGGTCCAGTGCAGGAGGCAGGCACTTAAACAGATGTGCCCAATGAAGTGGAAATAAAGACCCAGGAGAGGGATCTGAGTGCCAACTGGGTGCAGAGGAGAGATTGGCAGGGGAAAATGGGAACTGTTAAAAGACATGACGTGTGAAGTAGTTCCTCAAAGATATGCAAAAGTTTTCTAAAGGGGACAAGAATGCTGATTCAATATGAGGACCAATCTGCAAAATTTTCCAGGAATCTTAAAGGCCATGATAGTTTGAGAAGAATCAAATGTCTTTATGTTAGAGCATAAGGGTATGGTCATGGATAGAGCAGAAAGGGGGGGGCATATGATACATAATAGGGGCCATGCCATGCAAGAATATGAAGTAGGGACTTCATCCAATGAGCATTCATTCATGAACTTAACGTTTACTAAGAGTCTGTCATGCATGTGCATGCACTGTGCTAAACACTGGAGTATTTCATGAGGAAAAGAAACTAGGACCTTGTTCTAAGGTACTGATATTCCAATTGGGAGACAGACTATGGGGATGACTGAGCAGGGAGATATGAGTGGCTAGAATGGAGGCTAAGGAGGCACTTAGTAGAGTAATAGAAAGAGAGACTGGGGGAACTTCAGATACAGAGCAAGGGAAGTCTTTCGGGGAATGTGGGTAACATTTAAACTATGTTCTGATGCAGTCATTCAGCTGGGATAGATGGGATAGACAGAAAGAGGGAGAAAATTGGCATGAAGCACACTCAGGAAGCAGGTTGGCTGGGAAAGACTTAGACAAAAGTTGTACCGGCTAGATGTTGCCGCAACAAAATACCCAAGAAAAGCAACTCAAGGAAGAAAGTGTTTATTTTTATTTCTTTAAGATTTGTTATTTTTTATGTGTGTGTGTGTGTGTGTGTGTGTGTGTGTGTGTGTGTGTGTATGTGCAGGATCCCAGAAGAGGATGTCAGATTCCATGGTGCTGGAGTGACAGGCGGTTCTGAGCCTCTGGGACCCGAGCTCAGGTCCTCTGTAAGAGTACTACATGCTTTTAACCACTGAGTCATTGCTGCAGTCCTCAGGAAGGGTTTATTTTGGCTCACAACTTGCGAGTAGAACTCATTATGTCAGGGAAGGAAGGCATGGCGGCAGGAGTTTGACACTGCTGGTCATATAACTTCTGCAGTCAGGAAACAGACAGACGGATGCTGCTGCTCTGCCTGTTTCCTCCTTTGTATTTAGTCCTGAACACAGAATGGTATCACTTACCTTTAGGGTGGGTCTTCTCATCTTAATTAACCTAATCTAGAATCTCCCTCATACCCATGCCCAGGGGTTTGTCTCCTAGGTGACTTTAAAGTCTGTCAAGTAGACAATAGGTACTAACCAAGAGAGGGAGCATATATAAATATTCCAATGGGAGATTTTATAAGACTTGGTACATAAGTGATGGAGAGGCCTATCTCTACAAAGTCTCTAAGTCATGAGTAGGTAATAGCATCTTTCAAAACAGATGCAGGGACAGCTAACTGTGGAGCTCAGGGGAGGGAAGGGAACTTGGCAGTCCATACATAGCCATCATTTCAGATGCTCTTCAGGTGGGGCCACACCATACTTCACACTGATACCTATCTTGGCTGTTGCATTACAAGCTTTTATTTGTTTCTATCTTAGTTTATCTTTTGCCTGCCTCTGTGATAAAATACTCTAAGCAAAACAAATTAAGAGGTAGGGATTTATTTTGCTTTACAGTTTCAGAAGGGATACAGCCCATCACGGAGAGGGCGGCACGGTTGTGGGAGCATGAGGCTGTCTTGTCACTGCAGAGAGCAAATAAAAAATTGGGCTGAGCTAGAAAACCTCAAAGCCAGCCCCCAGCGATGTATTTCCTCTAGCAAGGCCCCACTTCCCAAACTGCACTACCATGTGGGGACCCAGTGTTCAAACCCGTGAACTCAATGAGAGACATTTACATTCAAATCATAGCAATTCCTTAAATATCAACTGAAGGAGACCATTAAAATGGGGGGAGGTTGGTGCTAGGGATGGTGTGATCTGACTTTCTGTTTTCAGATCAGAGCCAGGGTGCTATTAGTAATATTAGCACTTTTTAAGAAAATTTCATTTATTTTTATTTTATGTGTATGCATGTATTGCCTGCATGTAAGTAAGTGCACCTGTGTCATGCAGTGCCCACGGAGGACAGAAAAGGCTGTCGGATCCCCTGAGACTGGAGTTATGGACAGTTGTTAGCTGCCATGTGGGTGCTGGGATTCAAACCCTGGTCTTCTGCAAAAACAACCAGTGTTCTTAACCGCTGAGTCATCTCTCCAGTTCCAATATTAGCAATTTTTTAACAGAGTGGGAGTCCTAAGGTCTGTAGAGATTGGATGGCATATTCAACAATATCAGGCACAACAGTGCATGAGCAATAATTGTGCTGTTTACAAAGTTCTCTGCCACACTAATATGTGTGCAGTCAAAACAAGCAGGGATCAACTCATCCATTCATTCAGTCATCTATTCAATAAGTGTTTGAGTGCTTGATACATACCAGGCGCTGTGGGAGTCATCAGATATTAATTAATACGTATAATTAATATAATATAATATATTATATAATATAATTATATAATTACATATAATTAATATATATCCTAGAGTGCCAGAGGCAGCTGACTTAACTGTACAGACAGGAGCTCCAATGTCCTCTGTCAGGGTGACTTGGATGAAGGTGAGCTTTGCCGTAGCATGAACCTCCCTCCTGTGGCCCCATAATACCCTGGTAGCTCTGAAGGTGTCCTGATGCTTGGACCTTACCCAGCAGTTCTCAGTTGGTCATGGGCAGAACCCAGCGTTTTTACTTTATTTATTTATTTATTTATTTATTTATTTATTTATTTATTATTTTATGTGTATGAGTGTATTACCTACATGTATGTAAGTGCACCCATGTTGTGCAGTGCCCTCAGAGGTCAGAAGAGGAGGTCAGATCCCCTGGAATTGGAGTTAGGATAGTTGTTCGCCACCATGTGGGTGTTGGGAACTGAACCCAAGTCCTCTTCAAGAGCAGCCAGTGCTCTTAACCACTGAGCTATCTCTCCTGCCCCAATCTAGTCATTTTTTAAAATTACAATTAGTCAATTTGAATGTGTAACCAGGATTAAGAACTATTGTTTGTTTCAATTACTGTCTTAAGATTTACAGGCAGGATGAGGAAATGGCTTAGGACTAAAATGCTTGCCTCACAAGCGTCAGTACTGGAATTTGGATCTCCAGAACCCATGTTAATGCCATGTGGGTGTGGCAGCTTGCCTATAATTCTAGCCCTAGGTGGAGAGAGGGACTCTTAAGAGGACATGGGCTGGCAAGATTAGACATATTGGTGAGCTCTGGACTTGATTGAAAAGCACTGCTTCAAAGAATAATGTGGAAGAGTGATCTCTATGTCACACATGCCCTCTGTAAGCATGCATGTGCACCCACACATGTATGTACTACATACATGCACCTATATACATATAAACATGGATGAACACACCACACACACATAGCTCCTGGCAGACATGAAAACAAGCAAACAGAAAGACTTATAATCCATTTGTATTAGTCACTTTTCTGTTGCTGTGATAGAAACACTGACTCAAGCAATTTATAGAAGGAAGAATTTATTTGAGCTTAAGGTTCCAGCGGAGTTATAGTCGGTCTTGGTGGGGAGGCATGGCGGCAGATGTGGCTGGAGAAGAGGAGCTGAAGCTAAGCTCTACGTCTTCCAGCAGGCACAGGAAACAAGAGGGCGACCGGAGATTGGCAAGGCTTAAGAACTCTCTAAGCCCACCCTCAGTGACGTGCTTCCTCCAGGAGAGCCACACCTTCTAAAACCTCCCAAAACAGCGCCATCATCTGGGGACAAAATGTCTAAACACTTGGAGCCTATGGGGGACGTTTTCATTCAAACCACCACACCATTACTCCTCACGGTCTATCAAAATGCTGACAGAGGCCAGGCATAGTGCCATGTGCCTATAATCCCAGCTATTCGGGAAGCAGAGGCAGGATTATCTCTTGAACTCAGCCTTTGCATCATATTAAGAGCTTACGTTAAAATGAAATAAAATAAATGTCAAGTGTGGTATACATGTTTGTAATCCCAGAGCTGGGGAGGTAGAGACAGGAAAGATCATGAAGCTCATGGCCAGCCAGCCTAGCCTATTAAGTGATTTCCTGGCCAGTAAAAGACCCTTGTCTCAAACAAAAAACAAAACAGAAAAAGAAATGGCATCCAAGGAATGACACCCAAGGAATGACACTCAAGGTTGTCCTCTGGCCTACATGTGCACACACACACACATACACACAGACCTGTACACATATACACATGCCTATATGCACATGAATAGCCACACACATGAACACACACAGACACACACACAAATATGCGAACAGGGATTTACATAGTCTGGAGTTGTGGGGTGCCTTCTGTGTCCCTGCAGGTGCAGACTTCCTTAGTCTACTTTCTGGTTTCTGGAGTCTGTTAGAATTTCCAAAGGTCATAGATAATATGTGTCTGAGAACTAGGTGATAAAACTGAGAAAACACAGGGAGTAATCAAAACCCGAACTTTTGTTTCAAAGACAGACCCAAATCACCCTCTTCCCCCAAACACTGTATATAGCTTGGCTCTTGGAGCCTTTGAAATAAGACTGGTGAGCTCTGTCCTCCCTTTGTCATCCCCTCCCTGCCTGCTCCTGAGCAGCTTTAGGGGACACAAGCAGGACAAGGACTCCCTTAGGCTGTCTGAATTCCATTCGGAAGCAGGGATGATTCAAGCCATGTGCCCCAATCCTTCCCACTTCTCTTTCACCTGCTTTTATAGCTGAAAGAGTCTTTAACGTACCCTGTGTGTTCAGCTCTCTGCTTTCAGCCCTTGGAAACATTCCTTCTCTGAGGTTCCTAAGGAAGCCTCTGCTTGGCTCCATAGAGACTCTCCAACACCCCCTACTTGCCCAGAGTCACCCCTCGCCATTGCATTCTGTCTTGTGCACAGCAGTCTCTGTTCTCTCTTATGGTGATCCTTAAACTTGTCTTCTGCCACAAGGTTTAGCATACACTTAGGAAAACATTGAGCACTGCCCTCATTTGTCATTCATTTGAGTGATTTATTCATTGACTACACGCTCTGTCCCCACTAAATGACAAGATTTCTTTTAAAAATATTTTATTTATTATGTTTATTTTATGTGTAGTGTATCGCCTGTGTATAAGTGAACCTGTGTTGTACAATGTCTGTGGAAGTCAGAAGAGGGTGTTGGATCCCTTGAACTGGAGTTACAGCCTGTTGTTAGCTATCATGTGGGTGCTGGGATTTGAACCTGGGTGCTCTGCAAGAGCAGTCAGTGCTCTTAACCATTGAGTCATCTCTCTAGCCGCCAATGACAAGATTTCTAAAGGCAAAAACTATAGCTCTTTATGTCTATCAATGATCTCTGACAGCTACTACAGTGCCTGGCATCGGCAGGTGCTTAAACAAACATCTATTGAATAGATAACTGAATGAATGGATGAGTAGATTCATTCATTCATTGCTGTAATACCCGTTTCTTGTTGAGATAACACTGGCAAGGCCCAAGCATTCCTTGTGTTATGGAGAAAAGATTCTAATTACCAGAAGACTGTCACTGTACCTGGACCTGCAACGTCCTTTTTAACCTTCACAAGGGCTCACTTAAGGAAAAGGAATGGATCCTAGAAACAGGTAATTTTATCCTCCTCTGGATGAGTTCGTTGAGATGGGTTCAGAAGGGAATGCCACATTTTCAGTGCAAAGGAATGAATGCCAGGAGCCCTCTGTATTACTGTTTACTTAATCTTTGCAGTGACTCTGAAGGAAGACATTATTCAACCTTATTGAAAATGGGGAGAGATTAAGTAATTTGCTCAGGGTTTCACGGTTAATACAGACTAGAATGTGTCTTCTTCAAGTAGAGACTCCAAACCAGTATGTGTCTGCTTCCAGGACTCTTGATCTTGACGCTAGCTGCCTAAACTGTTCTTTAAAAATTTTTTTTTCTCTTGAGACAGGAGCTCATGTAGCTCAGGCTGGCCTTGAACTCACTATGTAGCAAAGAAGACCCTGAACTTCTGAGTCTCCTGTCTCCACCTACAAGTGCTGAGATTATAGATATGTGTCATTATCCCTGGTTTAATACAGTGCTGGGGACTGAACCCAGGGTTTTGTGCATGCTAGTTGAACATCCTACCAACTGAGTCACATCCCCAGTCCCTGAGTCTTTCTTTAGTAAAACCCACGTGGCCCGCTCACAAATATACCTGGAAAGAAGACATCTAAACCACAGGTTCTCCATAGACAGGATGTCAGAACCCAGAGACTCCAGTGATACCCTCTCCTCTCCATCAGAGTAACAGCAGAAGACTGCAATGTCTCTGGAGTCTTGAACCCAGATCTTGACTATCCCAGCTAATGATATTTAAATTATGCTTGTCTGACATAAAAATACCTCGCAACTTGCTAAAATCATACACTGCCTGATGGTAAGTGCTGTCGGTTGCTTCCATTTTGGTCTTTCCCCTCATCTTGTTCTATTTCATGTTACTCTAAAAGATGCTGCAGAGTCCCATTAAGCATTTTTGACATCTGCTACTTGAAAAAGATCTTCTCTTACTGTTCTATTAACATTGTTTGATTGTACAAATGTGGTACAAAAATTCCAAATGGTTCAATAAGGCATATAGGGAAATGGATCTCTGTTGCTGTAGATTCTCTCCCACTAATATCATCTTTTTGGGCAAGCTGCTAGAAATATTTTATATAGATGCAAATATGTATATGTGTATGTATATGTATGCATATGTCCTTATGCATATATCTTCTAATGGCCAAAAATAATTCTGTGTTTTGCCGAAGCAATAATGTATATCATCAAACATTTCTCTCTAATCCTACCCAAATTCTTATTTCAAACTCCTAATTGCCTTCTATTTATTTATGTGGTTGGGATTCATTACTGGAGGTACAAGGAACTTGGCAGCACCCAGGCATTTGGCAAGAAACCCTTTCTTCCCTTATAGTAGTAATTAAAAGCCTGTTCCAAAATGGAAATTAATCTGGTCCTTCAAATAAGCAGATATTTATTAAGCTACTGGAAGTGCCCTGGTGTGCTAGGACAGGCACAGGAAGCTGGATTTAGGTAGGACCTTGCTGGTCCTAGGCCTTGATAGGTCACTTCATCTCTCACAGATTCTGCCTCCCTCCTAGTA
This sequence comes from Nannospalax galili, assembly GCF_000622305.1. Lineage (NCBI taxonomy): Eukaryota > Metazoa > Chordata > Mammalia > Rodentia > Spalacidae > Nannospalax > Nannospalax galili. The sequence continues at coordinate 3,535,514 of NW_008341422.1, read as the reverse complement.
AACTGAGAAAGCTAGGTGAGGTATTTTTTTATTCCTTATTCTGTCGTTTTATAACCATGTGAATTCTAGTTAAGGATGTGCCAAGCCAGCAGCTGAGTGGGTAAGAGTGTTTAGTGGGCAAGCATGAGGACATGAGTTTGAGACCCCAGCATACACATAAAAGCCAGGCGTGGCCACACATGTCCGTAATCCCAGTATTAGTGGGGTAGAGACAGGTAGATCCTGAGAGCTTGATAGTCAGCCGGCTTAGCCAAAATGGCCAGCTTCTGGTTTAGTGGGAGACCCTGTCTCAAGAGAATAAGGTGAAGAGTGACGGAGGAAGACCCGCTGTCCTGCTCTCATCTCGGCACACACAGGTGCACACTCCCACACACAGGCATGTAAAACATCACACACATCACACACAAAGAGAAAGGTACATTAACATGTATATGAAAAGACTGTACCAAGCTAGAAACAGAGATCCTGCCAATTTACTGTATAGTAACACATTTGTCAATCAAATATTTCGACCTGTTTTAGGTACATAGGATTACACTCCCTCTCTTTTGAGGTCAGCCACAGCCATGGGACTTACTGGTGCTCTGTAAAATGGGATTGGACATAAATATAAGCTGTGTGAGCAGGACATGACTCTCCGTGTTCGTTTCTCTGGACTCTTCCTTGCCCTAAGTCCCTACAGGAAGACATTGTAAGACAGCACCAGCTAACCCTCAAAGGACTCAGAGTGCAAGGAGGAGACCTTCACTTCTTAAGTCAATGACATACGATAGTCATTTGCTGTTGACGTTCACCTGTCTTTGATGACCAAAGCATTATATGCTAAATGTATTTCTTGAAAATCTGAAACTACAGAGCCAGGAAAGCCCGCTCCCAGCATCCACACAACTTGTTGTGAACTTTTGAAGGATTTTTCAGGATGTCCCAGGCCGTTCTTAATTCTTGGTGGAATCTGCGGTTCTCTCTCTTCCCTGCCTTTCTCTCATCTTTCTCTTCTTTTATCCTTTTCTGTTCCTGTTTAATCTATCGCCCACACTTTTGACCTCTTTCCCCACTTTATATTCCATCTTCTGAGAGTTTGCTCTCTCCTCTCCCATTCCCTCCTGTGTCTCTCCTTTTCGTACAAAGCATTTTCCTGACACTGAGCCCCTGACGATTGCTTCCCTGGGTCTGCCTTTCAGCTTCAGAAAGCCCCACGTGGCCTCCGCTTCCAGCCTCTTTCCTGCTTCTTTCCCCTTTCTTCTGGATCCACCTTAATCTGCTTCACCTGATTTCTCTAATCAGACTAACAAATACAGTGACTTTCATTTCTGGGAGCACTTCCAAATCATAGATGCTCACTGATATTTCATTGTATATTTTCTAATTCTTTACCGAGAGGGTCACAGTACCAGCAACAAAGAGACCTCAAAGCTATCTAGCAGAAAGGGTAAGGCTGAGAGGTAATGAAACATGGGAACACCAGAGGTGTTTCTGGAGGGGACAAGCCAGATTCTTGAGAGATGTGAGGGTCATTTGCCAATCAAGGTCTAGCTCTAGCTACTGTTAACCCAGCAATTGCCAAATATCGGGTCAAAGCACAGCCGGAGCTAAGTAGGAACCTATGTGAATCAGAGCTGTGGGCAGGTATCAAGGGCAGAAATTTACAGAAGCAGAGAAAGATGAGGGGTTTTGAGAAGGAGCTGAGGGAATTTTAATGGTTGGAGGTCTATAAATCTCATTGGAGAGCAGAAGAGCATCGGACTTAGAGACACCACTGAAAAACCCACATGAACATCCACACAGTTCATCCTAATGCAAAGTGCACTGAGGCAAACTGCCACCATCTTGGAAGGGACCTGAGGGCGGTTTGTAGTGACAGTAGAATGAAGGGGGCATTCTTTCTGACAGGCAGTCATGGGATTATCAGGGGAAGGAGGCTTCACAGAACATTGGAGAGCCATGGTCCCTACCATGCAGAAGCTTTAAGGAAAAAGCAGGAGATGAGGTCTCAGTACATAGAAGCCTGGTATGTCTTTGTGGACTTTCATGAACCAGGAAGAAAGGCAAGATGAGAGGCCCAGGATGACTCTCACAGTCTTCCTCCCGAAAATCCCAATTTTTCTCTTCTTTGAGATCTAATTTTTCCTAGATAGTGACTTTAAGCACAAATTTCCTTAAAATGAAGGAAGTTTGTAGAGTGGTCAAGAGTGCGACTCTGAAGTACACAGCTCATTCTCCTTACTTTGCCATTCGATAAGTAGGTGCATTGTTAGTTGTTTTGGTACCTGACCAAAACAACTTGAGAAAGGAAGGGTGCATTTTGGCTTCCAGAATCAGGAGATACAGGTAATCATGGCAGAGAAGGCTTGGTGACAGGAGCAGGAGACAGGGGCAGGATGATCTGGTCAGAACACAGACATCGCGAGTGCTAGTGTTCACGCCCCTTTCTGCTTTTTGTTCCGCCTAAGACGCTAGACCATGGATGATGTTGCCCACATTTAGTGTGAGCCTTTCTACCTCAGTTAACCTAATCTAGAACCCTTCACACTCATGCCCAGAGCTTTGTTTCTGTGTTGATTCTCAATCCTGTTAGGAGCTGGGCCTGGTGGTACATGTCTTTAATCTCAGCACTTGGAAGGCAGAGGCAGGCAGATCTCTGTGAGATCAAGGACAGTCTGGTCTACATAGCAGCTTCCAGGTCAGCTGGAGCTACAGGGAGACACTGTCTCAAAAAGACAACAACAACAATAACAAATCCCATCAAGTTTATTATCAAGATTAACCACCACAGGTAGGAGATCCCAGGAAAGCCACCTTAGCTCCCTAATCCTCCATTTTTCCCATCTGTAAAATGATAATAGTTATATTATTCTAGTAAGCATTGAATGAGATGATGTCTAACATGTCTCCTGGCACATGGCAAGTGTTCAATAAATTATTTTTCACTATAACTAAATGTATCAGTGATACATTTAAGAGTTAAGGCAGGTGAACAGGAACAACTCTAGATATTCCAGACAAGGATTAAACACAGACATTAGATGCTTTTGAAAACTTTGCAGGGACAAAGTGGGTGAGTGTAAACAAAGGAGACCTTCACTAGCTTTTAGGTTTACCACTGTGGCTGTGACCCTGAGAATCTGAAAGCTTTCTCCACATCTTGGTGGTCAAGAAACTACAGAAAGAACATCATAGTCAGAGGTCGTAATCTGGCCTGCAATCAATTGTGAAGGCAATTGTTAACTTGCAACCAAAGCCATAAGGTCAATAGCTTTGCCAGGGAAAGAATGGTTTTTGCTTCCCTTCTTATACTCATATAAATGCCCCTCACAGGCAGAATTGCAATCACGTAGGAACTCTAGTGGCACAGATGTCTGGGAAGTACAGCAATCCACTATCATCCCTGAGACTTTGGGAGGGCATCAACAAGCAATACCGAGCACACAGAGGTTGAATGTGATCTGACATTCCAATGATGGGCTAGAATACTCCATTCTGCTCCTCTCAAGTGTTCTGTAGGTGATACCATCGAGGAATGGTGACAGACATCCTTACTTTGAGCTTATGTAGAGCTTGAATACATGCCTGAGTTGGAAGAGTGGGCCTCACCTGGCTGCTGTTGGTCTCTGGTGAACTTCGGCAGCTTCCCCACCATATTCAGAGCTGTTCCCACCTCAGAGAGGTCAGATTCTTTTGGTACTCCGTGCCAAATGCATTCACAATGTTTTGGATCCAGCTATACAAACTTTGGGCTGGAAGGGAGACAGTTTTAGCTCTCAGACTGTTTCAGCAACATATGATTCTCCTCCACAGAGTGTCTCCCATATGTCCCAGCAGACTTCACACACTTATCTTTCCTGTGAAGCAGTTTAAGTCAACTGAGAGGCAAGAGCATTCTGTCCCCATTGGCTGTGGGACCCTGAGCAAGTTGCTTCCCCTTTCTTGACCTTCATCGTCCCAAGCATAAAACTGGGGTGCTATGTTTGATGGTCTCTGGGTTCTCTTCCTAGCCGGATACTATGTTATTATTGGAGTCAGGAGAGTACAATGCTTGGAGCATAGCCTTGTGTGGGATTAGTGCTGGGGAAGCCTCAGATACTGTATTATTATCTCCATGGGGTCTATTGCCCCCTGAATACCCATCCTCCCACTTTGGAAAGGACTCTTGCATCTGAGTCCACGAGACAAACACCTTACCCGCAGGTGACTTTGCCACAGCGGATATACAGCTTAGACACCACTAGTGAATACTCGTGTATTTGTGCAAGGGTCCAGGCACCCAGGAGAGGCTGGGTAAATCCATGTCAGGACAGAGTTGTCATGGCTCATTTTTGCCTTTGGGGCTGGTTTAGTTTCGAAGGTGCTTGTTGTCTAAGGGAGCTAAATTTAGCCATATTTTGTCAGCTAGATCGTTTGCCCTGAAGAGAAGGTTAGCAAATCTCTGCCATGTCACCCTTTATTAGTCATGCGAGTACTCAGAAGTGTGCTAGGAGAGTGGCGTCCAGAGATGGGTTAGCAGCACTGCAAATCGCTGCACAGACTCTCAGGATTCACCTCCAGCAGCAGGATGTAGGGGGAAGTGTGAAATACCCTCAACAATGAGTGGCTTCTTTGCTTTCTCCTAAGACTGATGAATGGGATATTCAAACGGGGAGATGTACAAAATGGGATAGATAGTGTTTGCAGGGCCTGTTTCTTGGGTACCCCATCCAACACCATCCCCCCAACACATACAGCTCACTTTGAATTCAGAAGAACTGTTTAGTAGCTGAGGCTTGTTAGACTCTGAGGTTCTGCCTGGGAGAAAAGCTAAACTTTGTTGAGGACTGGCTTTAGAGTTGATGCTTTCTGCTCACCAGCATCTTTTCCTTTAGCTCTAAAAATGCTGTAATGAAGGAGCGGTGTGGACTTCATTTTTCAAAAAGACACAGTTCAAACTCAGTGAGGTAAACGTGAATGCAGTTTGCCTAATCCCAAAGCCCAGGTTTGTCCTCCAATTAGGTTCAGGGTAGGTACAATGAAGAATTTGAATTTAACCATGGCTTTGAGACTGAAACATTCCTGCCTTGGCCTTGACTTCCTTCTGCTTTTTCAGTCAGGCTCTCAGGTAGCTCAGTCTGGCCTTGAACTCACTATGTAAGCAAGGATGACCTTGAAGTTCTGATCGTCCCACTTCTACCTCCTATGTGCTGAGTGCTGACTGAATACATCACTACATCTGTTTATGTGATGCTAGAGAGTGAACCCAGCCCAGGGTTTTGTGCATGCTGGCAAGTATTCTATCAACCGAGCAACATCATGCGACAGCACCTTGACTTTCTCTCCCAAGGTACACTGCTCTCTGTAAGTGCCGTGTGTTGTACCAGCCATGTCCAAGACTCAGAATAAATGTTCTGGCAAAAACTGTATTTCCTTTTTGATGCTGGGGCCATGTTGATTCTGCAGTCATTGAACAAAATCATCTGTCTTCAAAGAGGCATGTGTCTATTCTTCTAGGGAGGCCCATAAAATGCAAAAGCAAACCCCTGTGCTCCCCACGGGGAAAAGGAACTCCCCACAGCCTTTGTCCTTCCATGCTTTTGCGGCAGGTTGACAATTTAAACTCCTAACAAGTCCTTCCTGTAACATTTCCAGAGTTTCCAAATAAAGACAGATGCCTGATTTGATATGACAAGATGCCTCCAAGCTTCTGGCGGAGAAGTCACGTCAGTGTCTTGACTCTCATGGTGCTGCCCCTTCTGTGGGAATTAAGGGCCCAATGGAACCAGCAGTCTCCATTGTCAGAGGTCTTCTCTTCCCTCTAGGACAGGAGGGTGTTCAGACCCTCTTTGGAATGTCTTTTAAAATGCTAGTGTCAGAAGTCACTTTAAAGAGGAGAAAACCAGGGCCATCAGGGCCATAGCAGTGAAGTGATCTGTTGTGCAACATTTGACTGTGGATACCGATACCTGGCTTTCTGCCTGACAGGCTGATGGCAGTGTCATGGTAGAGCTGATGAAGGAAGACTCTGCTCTTGTCTCCCAACAACAAACTGCATGATCTCAGGGCACTCTTAACCTCTCTAGTCTCACTTTCCTCCTCCAAAACAGCATAAAGCACTCTAGAGAGGATTTGTGATCATTAAGGACCCAGTTTAGTATCATATATAGAGTAGATGCTCATGGTAACTGCCGTTACTAAGGGATCAAGGGATGTGGCGGTTCAAGGAAAGAAGAGATGAGCCTACCACGGCGGTAAGGAAAGCTTGCTTTGGAAGAGCACTGAGTTAGGCCTTAACCTACCAGCATCTAGATATGAAGTCAGAGTCTGTAGGACATTTTTTTTACAATTCATTATTTTTATTTTATGTGTATGAGTGTATTTTCTGCGTGTACGAAAGTGCACCTGTGTTGTGCAGTGCACATGGAGGTCAGCAGAGGGTACCAGATTCCCCTGGAACTGGAGTTATGGACAGTTGTTAGCTGCTATGTGGGTGCTGGGAATTGAACCTGGGTCCTCTGCAGAGCAGTCAGTGCCCTTAACCTCTGAGCCAACTCTCCAGCCCAAGGGGCATTCTTTCTTAAAACTATTTTATTTATTATTTTCTTAATTTTACGTCTATGAGTGTAATGCCTGCCTGTGTGTAAGTGCACCTGTGTTGTTCAGTGCCCATGGAGGTCAGAAGAGAGAGTGTCAATTCCCCTGGAACTGGAGTTACAGTTGCTAGCCACCAAATAGATGCTAGGAATTGAACCTGGTCTTCTGCAAGAGCAGCCAGTACTTTTAACTGCTGAGCCATCTTGCCAGTCCCCAACTGTAGGGCATTCTTTTTTTAAAAAAATTATTTTATTTATTATTTTTATTTTATGTGTATGAGTGTATTGTCTGCATGTATGTGAGTGTACCTGTGTCATGAAATGCTGTTGAGATCAGAAGAAGGCTTCAGATTCCCCTGCAACTGGAGTTAAAGACGGTTCGTAGCTACTATGTGGGTGCTGGGAATGAATCCGTGTCCTCTGCAGGAGCAGTCAGTGCTCTTAACCACTGAGGCATCTCTCTAGCCCCTATAGGACATTCTTAATAGGGACAATGAAGTAAGTGAAAGCTTATAGGCAAAAAAGCAAAGTACCAATTAAGGACAATGAATTAACTTGTTTACCTGGAATAACTAGAAAATGAATTGTTTGGAGCTCAAACTGCAAGAGTTAGATTGAAAAGCAATTTGAATGTCATGCTACAGAAATAATCCTGGACAGGTAAAAAGTATGGAGTGGGGAAACTGAGGAAAAGAGCCATGAGATGTTGGCAGTTGTGTCTGCTGACAGTCACACTGCTCCTTCATGTGTGGATACACATTCTTGAAGCTGCAGTTAGGTCGTTCCCACTATGTCAAAAACTAAGGCACCAGGGCATTCTCTCACACACACTGCATTAATGAAAGTCTGCATCATCAGAAGACCTGACATTATAATAACATTACTTTGTATTGTGGTTTTGATCCATCCCCTTTGGATGTTTTTCTAGAAATGCCTAAAAGGGAGACCCAATTATCTAACCCACCATGATCTGGGAAGGGAAAATGGATCACTGAACCTCATAAGTACTCCTAAAAACTTCTTTAAAATCCACAACAGAGAACCCACTGGCTTGCATCCTGCCTTGGGGGAAGCCCACTCCAAATTCTCTTTGTAGTATTTGCTTTAATTAGCTTTGCTAAGTAAACTTCAGCTTAAAACAACTGGTCAGTCTTCCCCTCAAGAAGATGGGAACAGAGAGAACATCGTAACAGAAGTTGGACCATAGGCTGTTGGAGAACTTTAAAGGGTCTTGACCAGAGGAGTGAATGAATATAGCACACTTATGCGTTAGTGACCCAGAGTATAAGCAGGAATAGGGAGAGGCCCGCAGTCAGGGAGCAGTGGGAAGCTTCTTGTAGCAGGCCAGGCAGAAGAGGAAAAACACAAGTGAAAATTGTGTGTGCTGGAACGAATAGGAGAAGAAGAGTGTGAAGGATATTTTAGAGGGAAAGTTGGCAGGAACAACCAATACCATAGCAGGAAAGAGAATTTAATTAGCCTTGTAAAGTGCAGAGGGAATATTCATGGCTTGTTGGTTGAGCACACTATATTTTAAAGAAAAGGTGTCCCAATCCACAGATCTAAGAGAAAAGGAGTATGATAAATGATTAAGCCGAAATGACTAAAAGACTTCAAGAGATGATAAAATGGAACACAAATGAAGATTAAATATGCAAGATTCACAAGTCTTGGCTGAAACACAGCTCCTTAGGGTTAACTTTCAACAGGCATCCAGTGGTTCCTCAGTGTTTCCACTGTGGCTGAGCAAGTTGCAGAAAACGGGTAGGTACGTACCAATTCTGCAGTGTGCAGAGCCTCTGCTACACCTTCCCTTATTTCTAGGAGGTTCCTGTTGTCGGTTTGAGCTTTCCTTAATGATCTTTTTATCTAAGTTAATGAAAATGCCCAGAGCTGCCTTTATCATAAGTGTTTGGCAGAATGCTGGTCCCCCAAGTTGTTCTATAAAGGAAAGATTCATACATGGATTGGTTGAGGAAATATCTTGTATCAGCTAGAGGTCAGGAAGGAGATAGAAACCCACCAGTTATTTGTCAAAAATTAATTCAATGTAAAGACATAAGATTGCCAGCTATGTTATTAAAAAGCCTGAGGAACCCTAAGTTATTGAAAGACAGCAAATGCTGAAAGCTGCAGTCTTTCTCAGGGCGAATACTACTAACTACCCCAGCTGGTGTCCATAGGGATGGTCCCATTCAATTTCTAAAAGCTTACAGGAGGAACATTGAGGGCCTGAAACTTAGATCTCAGAAAAAGGATGCTATTTGAGGGGTGTTAGACATTGAGCTCAGTGAAGTGGGAACCCCAAGGACCTGAGATCCAGTGCTCTGAAGAGGGGGTGCCAGTCAGCTGGTGCTGGCATCTCTCCTGCAATGAAACTGGTTTTGCAGGTGTTGGGAAAAGAACAAACTGGATGCAGCTGCTGCTATGCAGAGTAAGTGCAGCCAACATGAAGTGCTAGGAGGGGGCTGCCCAAGGCCACAGGAGCAGGGTACTACAGGGAGGCCCTCCATCCTCCTGGCCTCCAGCCTCCAGCCTCCACAGTGCTCCCTAGTGGCCACATCTAGCAGGGAGTCACATGGCAATCCCAGGAATTAAGGCAGAGTTAAGAGTGTGGGGAAATGCAAGTGAAAACTGTTTGTGATTCCAGGTCTGGGGAAATGCAAGTGAAAACTGTTTGTGATTCCAGGTCGCCTCACATAGAATCACTGCCATTGAGAAGACGAATGGCAACAAATGCTGGCGAGGACGTGGGGAAGAGGCCCCTGTTCACTGCAGCTGCAAATGTCAAGTGGCATAGCAAGTAGGAGCACCAATACGGAGGGAGGCTCCTCAAAAACTAGAAATAAAGCTGCCATAGTTTTTCCATTTTCCAAATTAAAGAAAAGAAAGAAGAATCGGGGCTAAGGATAATGAACATCAGGTCAAAGTCTAAAACGAAGCAATGTCTACAAATCGGCTGTATTCAGATTCTTCACTATCTATCATGGAAGTGACTGTGTGTGTTTCATATATTTAATATGTTATTTCAGCCTGATAATGCTGTTCTGATACCTATTTTTAACTAATTTAGTTTTAATTTAGTTTTCTAATACTGTTCACTTCTTTTAATAGAGGCTTTGGCTGAATTATATCCTTTCTCCCAAATTCCTTTTTAAAAAGATTTTATTATTTATTTATTATTTATTTGTCCCTTTCTTGAGACAGGGCCTCCCTGTAGCCCCAGCTGGCCTGGAACTCTCTATGAAGACCAGGCTGGCCTTGAATTCACAGAGATGTGCCTGCCTCTGCCTCCCAAGTGCTGGGATTAAAGGCATGTGCCACCATGCCTAGCTTTATTTTTATTTTTCAAATTATCTGTGTGTGTGTGTGTGTGTGTATGTGTACGTGTGTGTAGGTGTGTGCATGTGAGTGCAGTGCCTATAGAGGTCAGAAGAGGGCACCAGATCCTCTGGAGCTAGAGTTACAGGTGGTTGTGAGCCACCAAGCTTGGGTTCTCTGCAAGAGCAGTAAGTATTCTTGGTCCCCGAGGTATCTCTTCAGCCACTCTCCCAAATTCTTATACTTGAAATCCAAACTCCAGGACCTCTCAGGGTCTCAGAAAGTGAAATTGGGGCCTGTGATTGAATTTGGAAATGGGCCCTTGGAAGAGGAGATGAAAGTCAAATGAGACCTTCTAGGCCCACTCAGGCCAGGGTCCTTATAAGAAAAGGAAATTTGGATTTATAAAGTGATGCCCTTCGTGCCTGCACATGGGCCTAAGGGCTCCGGAGTTAGAACAAGAAGGGGGCCCTAGGAGAAACTAGCCCTGATCACATTTTGATCCTGGACTTCCAGCCTCCAGAACTGGAAGAAAGTAAGTGTCTGTAGCATCAGCTACCCAGTTTATGGCATTTTGTCCCAGTGGCTCAAGCAAACATCCAAGCGGATCCCTGTGTACCATGCTTGCTTACGTTATCTACTGGTTCTTGGTACATAGTAGATTCTTTGCAAACATTTTTATTACTTCTTGCTTTGATCTTCTTTTTCACCCATTTTTCCAAGCACTCTTACTTGAACAGCATCTTGGGCCAGTAGTGGTTATAGATCTTGAGGTGAAAACAATGACCCAAATAAGAAAAATCTCTGCCCCTTGTGAAACTTGGCTAGGGGAGGAGGTAAGAAGCAAGGCCAAAAATTAAGAGGGACATGTGTTTATGTAGAGATCAGTAAAATGTATAATATGCAAATAGTGATACATAATAAAGAGAGGCAAAAATGTCAGAGCTAGGGAGAGGCTACGGAACAGGGAGCGGAGGTGTCTGAAATCATCACCAAGTGAGGAACGCTCAGGTCAGAGGCCAACCTCAGGTCTTCAGGTTCTAGCCACCTTGATTGATTTTGTTATTCTGTTTTGTGAGACAGGGACTCTCACTGGAACCTGGGGCTCACTGATTAGGCTAGGGTGGCTGGACAGTGAGCCCCAAGGATCCTTCTGTCTTCTTAGCACTGCAATTTCAAGGATGCAAATCCAACCCTATCTTTTTACCCTGGTGTTGGTATTGAATTCAGGTCCTCTAGCTTGTAAAGCAAGCACTTACAGACTGAGATACCGTCCCAGCCTCTGAGTCTTCTAAAACTCAGCAAACATGAACTTCCTGATGCTTTTCTTAAGCTAAACCACTTTGGAGTAGGTCTAACCAGCTAACAGATGCACAAGTCAGAGACCCTACTCTATATAAAAGAATATCTAACATGCCAGGGCAGTGTTTCAGGTTCAGAAACACTCCTCTTTAAAGCATTGTCAGGACAATCCCTCCACCATCTCTCAATAAAAGGGTCAAAACTGGAAGTGGCAACCAACCTTTGTTTATATCCAGGCTAGTGAGGACCTAGGGGGTCTTCTGTTTGCTCACACAGCTTCCTATTTCAGCAGCAATAGAAACGGTGAAGGGAATCAGTGGGAAAAGAGCAGAGACAGAATCATTTAGGGGATTTCCTGGTTTGCTGGCTGACCGCCACTCAATCTTCTTAACCTCTCTTTCTTCACACTATATCAGGGATAAAGAAATGAGTGGTTTTGATCTTGTTATCAGATGTTTAGAGCTGGCAGGTGGAAGGGACAGAAGCAGGCTACAGCATTTGCATAGTATTTTCATTCCACTTCCTCTCTGAAACTCGGACTCAGAATAAACTCAGGACAGGCATTCTTCTCCACAGCCCTCCTGGACCCCTGAGGAAACAAGCCCCCTGACCTCTGGTTCTTTTACTCTCTGGGGGATACCCACTGCTTGAATCTTGTGGCTGTGAGCTCAGTTGAAAGTAGCCGCTTGCAGTGTATACTTGCATTAGCAGAAATTCAACTTCCTTCTGTCTATTGGAACTCACTGGCCAATGTAAGTGATGAGAAGGAAACCCAATGGACAGGGAGAGGGAAATAATTTCTCAGAATCTATTAGGCCACCATGGTTACCTGGAAATAAAGAACTTGACCAAAAGAGTCAACCTCTCAGGTAGGACCTTGTGTCCCGGTACCTCTCTTGGGTCAGGTCATAAGACTGGTAGAGGTCAGTGTTTCTTGTGTAATAACTGTGGACTGGAAGCAGTAGCTGTGGCCAGGAGCTGGTGCCCTGGGACTCCAGCATAGTAAAGGCTGTACAAGAAAGAGCTCTCCTGATGGAGGCCTGGAGGCTACGAGCAGCTGTCTGGATGCCACCCGCCCCAGGACCTCATCTCCTGTGCCAGACCCTTTTAAGATTTCCCCAAATGACAGATGGCTCTTCTTGATGGCCAGTCGGCACAGATGTGATCCCAGCCTTTAGATAAACAATAGCTCTTGCTGGCATGCACAGTAACCTAAATTTCTACAATTATAAATCCAGCAAATGCCACAATCTTGGACAGACCCTGATTCTAGGCCCCATGGTGAAGCTAAGGACAGAGGCACCACAGAGACTGGAAGACAGACTTACCTGCCAAAGAAGGCTGAGCTCTGGCCCAAGCTCCTCCCTCCAAAAACCTGAGTGACCTTGGCCCAGGTACCTCCCCTCTTGGAGTATCCCTATCTCCATCTGCCTTGATTACAGCTATGAAGCTTGAAGGCCCATCAACCATGCCAGGCACATGTCAGTTTCATTTACCTGCCCCATGAGAGCTGGCAGAAGTTTGAACTCCATTCTGTGGTGGTGAGACTCTATCCTCCTAATTTCTGGGGGTCACAGCGAGCGGGTGAGGTGCATGGATGAAATCCCTCACCTCTGCTTCAGAGCTCCTGCTTTTGGTCAATTCCGAGTTCATTGTTCACAGGTTAAGACACCTGCTCTGGCCAGTGTTGATCTTCCACCATTTCATCCATTTCCACCAGTGAGCAATAACATACACAGATTCGTTGCACGGGATGTGGGGCTGGAGAGATGGCTCAGCAATTAAGAGCACTGTTCACCCCGGGGGGGGGGGGGCTGGGTTTGGTTCCCAGCACTCACATGGTGCCTAACAACCATCTGTCTGTAACTAACTCCATTTCCAGGGGATGCAACACCTTCTTCTGACCTCCACAGGCACTGCACAACATAGGTATAATTACATACATGCAAACATTACAGTCACACACATAAAATGTAATAATAATAATAATATTTTTAAAAAACATTGTGGAGGAGGATGAAGGAAACTCGAAGACTTGATACCAGACGTCCTGGCACCAGAAGTCCGTCTGTACCAGTTCAGGCTCCCAGCACTCATCAGAGGAGTTGGAACTCATTTTCTATTCCATTCATATCCAGAGAATCCACTACTTGCTGTGCCATTGTCTTTCATTTCTACATTTCCTTTTAAATCTAAATCTAAAAGCTTTAGATGGTCATTCTCATATGGTCCCAGTGATGTATTTTCCTCAATGTGATTAACTTAAGCAGAACTCAGGAGCTAGCTGTTAGGTTAACTGCAAACGAAAAAACAAAAACAAAAACAAAAACCAACTCTCACTTCAAAGGGAGTAAGAGATAGTTTGTTCTGAAGCCGAGTATGAGTGACCACGGCCTGGGAACACAAGTTTGGTCACCCCAAATTCCATGTTTCATTGTGGTAAGTTTGATGAAGGTTTATAGTAAAAGAACAAAGAAGGTCACAGGTAGGTGAGTTACAGCAAAGTGGGGGAAACTCTGCTAGAGCCCTTAGATGCTATCTGACAGTATTTTAGCACTTTGCTTGGTGGAAGCTAGGAGTCCGTTCACACATTCCAGTGGATTTATAATGGTCACAAAAGATGTTAGGTTAGGTACAGATGAGGGTAATAAATGACTATCAAGAGGCTAAATATGCCCTAAGATAGGGGCTGGAGAGCTGGCTCAGTGGCTAAGAGCACTGGCTGCTCTTGCAGGGGACCAAGGTTGGGTTCCCAGCACCCACATGGCAGCTAACAACTGTCCATAACTCTAGTTCCAGAGCATCTTCTGACCTCCATGGGCACTGTATGGCATGGGTGAACTTATACACATGCAAGCAATATACTTATACAGAAAAAATAACAAATAAAAATACTTTTAAAGGTGCCCTAAGATAATTTGGCACTTGCTACTTTTTAACCTCTCCGTATCATTGACATTTGGTTAACCATCTTTGCAGAAGGTGCAGTGAAATGTACAGCTCTTTTTAGGAACTTTTATTCACATAACACACACCAGACACCCACACCCCACAGGTTCCCTCCATACTTGTGAGCCCTCGACATCTAGATTTAACAAAAACAAGCACCTACTGAGATTGCACAGAGCTTCCCACTATGAGGTCTAAAAGACTGATGGATCCAAACTGACACCTACCCTGTGGGAAAGCAAGATTAAAATACACAGGGAATTGATTACAATTTAACTGGCAAAGTGTGCCCTGGGAAACTTAACAAAAAGAAAGAACAAGCTGCTGAGGGAGGTGGGCACACAGATAACACCTGTGTAAAGGGTCCAGCAAGTCAGCTTCTCTGTACTAGGCAAGTATTTCTAGAGAAAAGGACCATTCTGAGCTGGAGAAACAGTACCCATCCTCTCAGAGGTGGAGGGCTCTGACTCAACCTTGTATCTGGGTTGGGAAACTCCACTCCAGTTGGTATGGGATTGATCCTTTACAGGTGGCTGCAGACCCTCACTCAGACCTCTCTGCCCTCCCACTTGAGGGCTACTTGCTGAAGAAATCAGTCACTGGTCTATATCCAAATCCTCATCCTCATAGAGTTCCATTCTAGATGGCTTACTGATGGAAGAGGTGGGCTTGCACTTAAGACCTGGGCTTAATTGAGAATGGGTACTTTAAGTCTGGCTGTCAGCCCTTGTATTTCTATCTGTGGCATGTGTGTGGGAACATGATGTGGGCCGAATCAGATCAATGAGTGTGGAAACTGAGAAAAATGAATCTACACGCAGGGAGTTCTTCCTCTCCTTCATCCTCCCTGGTCATTTATAAAGTGGCCATTGTGTGTCAGGGGAAAGACAAGGATCGCTCCTGTAGGAACCCCATCCCTGGGAACTTGTCCATTGTTCAGATCCTGCTGCACCCAGCTGCTGTGGTAGAAATGGGTATGAGAGCTTAGAGCGCAAACAAAGAAGAAATTAACCTTGGTAGAAAGGTCCGCAGAGAAGCTTCAGAGAGGAGTCATCTTTGCAAAATAAGTAGCATCTTTCGAAGCAGAAATGGTGAATACGGAACCCACAAAAGCCTTAAATGTTAATCCAGAATCTCCCAGAAACAGAAGCTGCAAATGGTTGGTACAATGTCATGGAAGTGGAGTGGACGAGGGGGAGGGAAGAGTTAGCGACAGGGCTCGAGCGTGCAGTCTTCCTAAATACTTTAGGCTTTTATCACACAGTAATAGAATACTACTACTAGAGATTTTAAACACATGGTTTCAAATTCTCCCTATTGCTTGGGGAACTCTAGTATTGATATGAAGGGTTAACCAACTAACAAGAGGCTGCTAAACAGGTGGGAAGGGATTAGCCGCCATTGCCCCAGTGCAATTTGAGGATGGACTGAGCTCACAGACCACTGTGGGAGAAATCTGAGGCAGACTTGCTCTGGTATTGCTGTTGCTTCATAAAATTAAAACAGCATCATTCAGGAGTGAGGGGATTTGGTATCAGTGTGTTTTAGGAATTATACCCCTGATTAAAAAGACAGACACTTGTTCTGGGCACTCCCCTTGAAGGTGACCTGCAAGGACTAGTGCTAATGGCTGCTGGGGAGTTGCAAGCTGGTCTGAGAGCCTCTCTTCTCCTGCAGACATTGCTTGAAGATGTATCTGGTTGCCGGAGAGATCGTGGAGAGATCGTGCTTTTGCTGCCTCTCCTTAATACAGTGAAATCCCCAAGCTCTAGGGGGAAAAGTGGGCCATTCCATGCGGAAGTGATTATAAAAATTGTCTTTCGTGTGGTTTGTAGGTTCTCTGACATGCCTCCCACCCCATGGTGTATGAGGAGAGTAAGTGTGACAGGTCTCACCCCGAAGGCAAAGGCACGGTGCTTGCTGGGAGCTTCTGCCAACCTGGCAATCTGGTGCTATGGCCAAAGGTGTCCTCTAGGAAGAGGGAGCCGAAGGACATTGGGGCTGGGCCCTTTCCTCCCACCTCTGAAACCTGCTTCTCAGTAGTTAGCTCTATTTTGGTTCCTCTAAATTGTTCTCTGGTTCTACATCCTTAGGTGTGAAATTGTCTTGCAAGTGTCTCTAGATTTTGCAGCTGGATTTTGGGAAGCCATAGAGAAGGAGTCCAATAAACTCCCTCATTTTAACCCACGAACAACCATTAAACAACTGTGCCTGCACCTGGAATGGCAGAAATTGCTTGGAAATCTTCAGTCTGTAGCTGTAATTGCTAGATCATACGTAGAAATGTGAAATTTGGGAGTCATTATGGAGCATAGTGAAATGACCCATTTAATGCCCTTTCTTGGCTAGAATGTTCTTTGAGTGAGTTTTCAACTCATTTGGCTACAGTTATACAAGACCTAAACAACTGATCAATGGAGTCCCATCTCAGTCTATTTTTGTTCTGAATAAGATGAAGATGAAATAACAGAAAATTAATCGGGAGAGTAACTAGTTTAAGTTCTGAGGAGTGCTGGGGATGGTTATCTACACAGTCCCAAATCTGTTTTTAGGAAAATTCAATCAATCCCTCTGAACTGAGTAAGTGTTTTCACCTTTGCATTAGGGTTTCCGAGTATTTAGGTGCTATTCTGATTGTGCTGTGTTAGCAATCAGGAAACAAAGATGCATTCTTTTCTGACTCAGATGCTTAAAAGGTCAAAGAGGTACTCTCCAAAATTCTTCTACCTTTTGATAGTGTATTATAAATAACCAGGACCTTAATCAAGTGTATTAGGTACTTTTCTTATTGGTGTGACCAAATACCTGACAAGAAGCAACTTAAAAAGGAAAGGTTCAGGGACTGGAGAGATGGCTCAGCAGATAAGAACACTGACCATTCTTGTAGAAGACGCAGGTTTGAATCCCAGCACCCACATAGCAGCTAACAACTGTCTGTAACTCCAGTTCCAGGGGATCCGACAGCCTGTTCTGTCCTCTGTGGGCATTGCATGACACGGGTGCACTTACCTCCATGCAGGCAATTACATGCATACACATAAAATAGAAATAATAGATAAAATATTTTTTTTTAAAAAAGAAAAGTTCATGTTGGTGTAAAATACAAGGGATACAGTCCATCATAACAAGAAGCCATGGAGACAGAGGCAGGAACTGGTCACATTGCATCCATACTCGGAGAATAAACAGGAAGTTGAGGCTGGGTTATAAAACTCCAAAGTTCACCCCCAGTGTCATGTCCTCTAGCAATGCTTCAGCTCTTGAAGGTTCCACAACCTCCCAAACAGCACCACCATCTGGTGACCAAGTGTTCAAACACCTGTGCCTGTGGGAGACAGCTCACATTCAAGCCACAATTGTTAGTGATGTTCAGAACCAGCTGCAGACTTTGGATCTTCTCCACCAAGCATGTTTGAGTTATATTCTCTATTCCTCTTTCATTGACTGCCAGATAATCTGTCTTTCAAGGTCAAACTGTTTCAATGGGTGAATTAGCATTGAATTCAGCCTTTACTGTGTAGAGAGAGTATTGTCCTACTTTTATTACCCGACTTAACCCTAACCCTCAGTGTAGCTACTGTTAGTCCCACTTTGCAAAGGGAGGAAACCAAGGCTTAGGAGGATCACCTGACAGTGCCAAAGACACATAGCTCCTTGTGTTGTTGCAGAATTGCAAAGCAGACCCTACATGCAGGTGGCCCCCAGTTACAGGCTCAGCCTATGCTAATGACCCCCTCACAGCAGTTTCCTTGAACTCACTATGTATCCAGTGAAGACCTTGACCTTCTGACCTTCTCCCCTGCACTCCCTAGACCCCTACACTGGGATTATAGATATATACCATCACCCCTTATGCAGTGCTGGGGATCAATCCCAGGGCTTCCTGCATACTAGTTAAGCACTCTACCACCTGAGTTCCACCCCTAGACTACATCATGAACTTCTCACAGCTTTTATTTATCGTGAGTTCCTATTTAACTCAGGTGCTTTGTGAATTTTCTTCTCAAATATGTTTTAATTTGGGAAAAGTACAGGCCATGCTTTGAATACTTATGCTGTGTCCTTCCAAAACTTCGTGAGGAAGGAAGGGTGACAGAGCAGGCAGACAGCCCTTAATGTCCTCATTGGCTGGTCATCTGCCACATGGAAGCTGAGCTTGTTTGGAGGCAGGAAATACATCCCTTTTCTACACTTGAGGCTCCTGTATGCACAAGTGCTGTGAAACCTCACGATTCTGCTCTGAGATGTGAGCTCTGATTGAGGAATGATATTTACCCACCTCTTGGTGATAGCTAGGACACAGGAGTCTCTGACTTGAATGTTGGGATTTTAGAAAGACCCTCTCACTGATGAGTATGAAGCAGGTCTTCAGAAATGGGGAGACAGCCACTACAGAAGCATATACGATTTTTTTTTTCTTTTCTGGAGATTACACAGAAAATGCAAACAGAACTTGCAAAGTGGCTTCTATGTTCTTGGAGTTGTCATTTTTATCACTCTATTTGGCTGTGAAGCTGATTTTCACACAGGCCTGGTGGTTGTGAAAGTAAACACAAGTATAGTATTAATATCCCCTGCATATATTTAGGTAGAACTGACTTCTAGTTGAAGTCAAGAACTGGTTAGCTCACTCATAGTTCTTGGAAGCTAGACACATACTGACTTAATACTTATGTTTCCCACGTAGACTTTCCAACTAACAGTCTCTTCTCCTCAACTTTTACAATTTTATTTTTACAAATTGAAGCACACACAATATGCTCAAAATATCAAGTGAGTAATTTGCAGCCTCTCTACTGTGAGAATCTGCCAGGCCTACTCAGAGCAGGCTTCTAAAATATTTCACTCTGGAAGCCTTGGGGGAATTTATTCAGCTCTTTGGATTCATAGATCATGAACTGCTTTTAAGTAGATGTGTGTTTCTTCTAATTAGTCACCCTTATTGTGTAAGAGGCCTCACTGAATGGTTGAGTTGACTTTGGCCAGCAGTTCCGGCACGTTTTAGGATGGAGGAATACCTTAGCCAGCATAGGCATCGGTGATTGCTCTGACTGACTGAAGGGTCACACCAGTCCCAGGACTGTGGTTACCATGCAGATGTCACATTGCTCTGGCAGCACCTGTGTTTAATTTTCTCAGCTGAGAGTAACAGAATTTTTTTCTGTAGTCATAACCTAATGACAACTTCATAGTCTGACATCTCCGTAGATGACTACTGCATGTTAGATATTAAACACACAAGCCTAATCCTTGACTTTGAGGCGTTTGCAACCTATTTGGGAGGGTACAATGAAAGAGTCAACGATGTTAAGTTAAAAATTCAACCTTTATGCTATAGAATTGAGGAGATAACTCAATCAGTAAATGCTTGCTGTGTAAGCACAAGGACATAAATTGAATCCCTGTAACCCATGAAAAAAATCCAGGTGTGTCGACAGATGCTTGGCATCCCAGTACTGGGCAAGGGGCTCCATAGGGCTCATTGATCAGTCACCCTAGCCTATCTGGTAAGCTACTGGTCAGTAATCCTGTCTTTAAATAAAAGGATAGATAGCACCTGAGGAATGACATTTGAGGTTATCCTTTGGCCTCCACATGCAAACCTACAGGCACATGTGTACCCACACACATGCGTATGCACACACATGAATAAAAAGACAAATAATTTCTCAAAATTGCACAGTAATGATAATTGTAGGCACAAAAGGGTGTTCACTCTGGTCTGAGCTATGAGGACCTTCACTAAGTAACAACAGCAAGTGGCCTGGCAGGCATGACATGTCTCCTCCACACCAAACCATGAGCTGTTATTCTCCCTCATCTCATGTTTGAACAGAATTCAAATCATTTTCACCAGTAACCATTTATTAATATTTTTATTGAGATTGCACAAAGTCTATAATGCTTCTTAATGACTCTACCAATCTACCTATCTCACCACCTGCTCAACTCATCTTTTGAACCACCTGGCAAAGTACATCACTCTCCTTTGAGCATCCTATTTCTCTGTGACTTTTTCCAGGTACTTTATATGTCCAATGCTATCATAGATGGGATTGTTTTCCTATTGTGTGGTCCAAGTGGATAGTGTTTAAAAGCTGCTTCTATATTGATCTTGTATCTGACCCCTATCTCCAACTCCATTCCTGTTTCTTTTCATCGTCTTGAATTTTCTGTTTAATGAAAGACCATCTGGAAATAATATTTATCTTCCTCATCTATAAATTAGTCCTCACATTTTGTTTTCCTGATGAATGCATTGCCCACATCTTTTGAAACAACGATCAACACTGTGATGGTCTCTTGTTTCTTATCTTCTAGTGTCTGCTTTGTAGAAATGCCTCACATCAGCTGGTTTAGTGCTGATGCTCTGTCATGTGCAACTTGAAGTTAGGGAAGGATTTCAAGAAACAAATTGAAGTAAATCAATTTTATAGCTTTTACTTTTTTAAAAACAAAGTCTTACATTGTAGCCCACTTTCCCTTGGAACCCACTACTATGTAACCCATGCTGGTCTTGAACTCATGAGAATCCTCCTGCCCCAGACCACCAAGTTTTAGGATTACAAGCACATGCCACCATAACTGGTTAGCTACCACCACTATGGTGTTTGATATCTAGTTGTTACTGTAGCACTGCACTTACAAGTTCTGTACTAAGCACTCAATGTTTGCAAACAGAATGACAGCAGAAAGACCAAGTAACTTACTGCAGGTCTCAGCTAGGAAAATGGGACTGATTCCTAGGGTGTTCTACCTTACGGTAGAGGAAAATTCTTTCAGGAGCTGTTGAATTGGATTAGTTTACATTTCTCTCAAGAGTGTTCTGTCTGACTTGATCTTTGTCTTTGGTCTATAGGTAAGAGAGATGTGCGAACCTCTACTACATTTGGGTGTCATTGTTTCTTCATTCAAAAGCCAGACTGTGTGACTTTTTGTTTTTTCCTATGCTCTGGAGCAAACCGTGTGGTGGTAGAATAATAAGATGTGGGTGTTGGGAGCTGAACTTGGTTTCTCTGCAAGAGCAACAAGCTCTCTTAACCACTGAGTCATCTCTCCAGTCCTGAAATCATTTTTTATAATGAGGGGGATCTTAGAGTTACGGCCTGCAGTTTGTTATTATTGCAAACTTAGAGAAAAAGTAGAGAGAAGCAGAAGAAAATCATCTGCAGAGTGGTTACTGGGCCACGCCCCACAATTACTGTGAATGTCACCACATTTTTTCACTTACAATTTAAAATTTATATTGCACACATAATTTTGTATTTTGTTCTCAATGTAGGTGGTACAATAAGCATTTTGCTTTTATTCTCAAACATTCCTAAAGATTTATTTTATTATTTTATTCGTGTGTGTGTGTCTGTGTGTATATATATATACACACTTGTGTATTTGAGAGCCCACAGAGGCCAGAAGAGCGTATGAGAACGTTGGAGCTGGAATCACAGATGGTTGTGAGCTTCCTTATGTGAGTGCTGGGATCTGAACTCTAGTTCTCTGACAGATAACCATGACCCATCTCTCCAGTTCCTCTAATGATGTTTTGTTTTGTTGTTGTTGTTGGTGGTGGTGGGTGTGTGGGCGTGTGTGCCTGCGTGTTTTTTGACAGGGTCTCCCTAGTCACAGCCCTCTTGGAAGTCACTAGGTAGACCAGGCAGGCCTCAATCTCACAGCGATCTGCCTGCCTTTATCTCCTGAGGGCTGGGGTTAAAGGCATGCACCACCAAGCCTGGCCTCAAATGCTGTTATAAACTGTTGAATAATGCCTTTATTTTCAGGGGACTGTGTCTGGATTCATGTTTTGCATCCTGGCTTCCTGCCTGCATTCTTTCTTAGCTAGCTGTGGGATAATATGTGTGAATTGTCATTGCAGGTCATTCTGCTTCCGGATGCCCCCTGACAGTGAGTGCAAGTGAACCAGCCTCAAAATCTTCTGTGCTTCCACTTTGACTCATTTCTATGTTAATACTGAATATCCAGTTGAATAACTCGCTGTACACTTAACGCTAGGATGCAGACATAAGCAGACCATTGACTGGCGCTGCTGGTCTAAGCGAATGGTAGGTACGTTTTTCTGGAATAGGAGGCATTTTTAACATGTTTTAAGGGACAAATAGAAAATTCTAGAATGGTAGAAAATAACTCAAGCTCAGAGGTCTGAAGTAAAGTGTGTGGGAGGAATTATCAAGTGTCTGAAATGCATAGTGAGGAGGACAAGGGGTCGGGAGATGACTGAAGGAAGCTGCAGCTGAGGTCGGCGGTACGGTGCGTGGATGCTGAGGGCAGCCGGACTCTCCAGCGCAGCCATAGTTACCAGTATCCTCCCAGACTTCAGACGCTGTCAAATTGCCAAGTGTTTTTAAAATTTTTAATTAGATATCTTTTCAATTCTGATTCCTCAGACTTTGAGTTAGTAGGTAATTATTTCCTGCCTAGTTGGCAATAATTGGTTGGTGTGTTATTTTGGGTTCCCCTAGACACAGACCCTAAGACAAAGATTTGCACACAATTAATTTAATTGCTGGGTGATTCCCAAGAGAAAGAGAAGTGGGGGGGGGGACAAGGAAAAAAAGGCAGCCAGTGCCATTGCCGTCGTGGGTTACTGGAGCTTTATATACTAGCTGGGTGCTCTAAGAAGCTGTGGAAATATGGCCCTCAGACTCTTCTACCAGAGGGACCAGGGAGTTGGCTTATGTACCAATTTCTGCTGGTCATTAGTGACAGATTTCTGAGATTCAACAGCTGACTTGTCCCTTATAGGTCTCATCTGCTGTGCAAGTAAGCAGAGGGACTTTGGAAGCCAGAGCAAGCTCTCAGATGAAGAGGTGCAGATAGAAGCTGGGCAGATAGCTCAGTCTGTAGAGTGTTTGCCTTGAAAACATGAGCACCTGAATTCAACCCATAGAGCCCACCTAAAGAAAAAGCTTGGCATGATGCTGTACTTGTGATCCCGATTCTAGGGAGGTAGAGACAGGTAGGCAAATCCCTAGGGTTTGCTGACCATCTAGCCTACTTGGCTGGGCGATTTCCAGGTCAGTGAGAGATACTGTCCCCTCCCACTCCCCAACCAACCAACCAACAAAACAAGCAAACCAAAACCAGGGTGGATGGTACCTGAACCCAAGGAATAACCTTCAAGGTTGTTCTCTTGCCTCTACGTGCACATATGTGTACATAGCCCTCCCTACATACACATAAATACACACACACACACACACACACACACACACACACACACACCACACACTTCAGACAGAAGTTTGGCCAATAGGTACTGAAATACAAATAAGAAACTGTCAGCCTCTGTTACAGATAGATGTTTTGTACCATAGACATCATAGAGTATCTTTAAGTGCTTTGCCCCTATAAGCCTTCATTCCCTCATCTCATACTGCAGAATCTCTGGAGCCTTGGCATATGGCTGGGTATGGTGATGCACGTCTATAATCCTAGCACTTGGGAGGCAGAGGCAGGCGTATGTGAGTTTGAAGCCAACCTGGCCTAACTGGTTCCAGGTCAGTCAGGGTTACATAATGAGATTTTGTCCAAAAACCCCACAACTACTTATCTTGTTTCAAACTCTTTGATCCCATGTCTACAGATGTCCTTCTAGCTTCATTTGAATCCCAGTGATTTGCCATGTCTTTCTTTCTCCTAAGGAAGCCCATGACCTCTCTGGATGTCTGTTTTAAACTGCATCTCCTGACAGTCTGCAGAAACCAGTCCCTATCCATTGGTTCCTGGCCACTTATTTAGAGAACTTAAATTCTTATTTATATGGGTTTCCAAACTGGCTATTTGCCAGACTCTCCTAGGGAGCTTTTAAAGTATGCTTTGGGGTCTGCTTAGGATGGAACTGAAGACTGGAGAGTCACATTCAGGGAATTCTTACCTGGCAAGTCAGCTTGGATCTGTGGAATAGTTTGGGACCAGTGCTCTGCATGGCATCTTTTAGTCAACCGTCGGCAGTCATGACATCCAACTCAGGCGTCCTCCCCTAAGTGTTCTCCCCCCACAGGCAAGCTTTCCGGTTCTTGCAAACTTTCCTAAATGCTGGGTCTGAGTCCTTTCAACATTCCATGCTTTTTTCTAAATATAGTTGCATCTATTTTTACATGAAAATGTCCCACTAAGAACTGAACTGAATTATGATCTAAGAGTGTAGAGCACATGAAAATAATCCCATCTCACTTTCTAAACATTATAATGCAGTTAATACAATGTCAAGCTGCATGAAACTTTCTGAGCATGAAGTATATGCTCAGAATGAACTAACCAGCAATGATAGATCTGAATCTCCTGTCTTTGTTTTGCAAGTTGGATTTTTAGTTTGACTTGTCATCACAACACTTGCCATAAGACAAATATTCAGAGGATATTGGAGTTGATAGAAGTTTCTATTTATTAAGACTTGGGGAGGGGATTGGGGAAATAGCTTGGTGGGTAAAGCACAAGCCTAAGGACCTGAGTTCAAATCCCCAGAACCCATGTAAAGTTGGGTGTGGTAATGTACATGTGTAATCTCAGTATTCTTTCGGTGAGATAAGAGGTAGAAACAGGAGAATTCTAGAAAGCTCAAGGCCTGGCATAAGAAATGTTGACAAGACCATGTCTCATACAAGGTGGAAGGTGAGAACCATTACTGAGGGGGTTGTGTTCTAACCTTCACATATGCTTTGAGCACATATATACACTCATTGAGAGAGAAAGGAGAGAGAAAGAGAAAGAGACTTAAAGAATCATAGAAGGCAAAGTAATTGTAGTAGTCAGGGTACGAAAAAGTGACAGATTCAGCTTTGCCTACAGGGCTAGCAGTAGATCTGTCTAGCAGCAAGTACAAGCTCGAAAAGCAGATAAGAGGCATAGGCTTGGAGCCCAGTGGTTTCTAGTTAAAAGCTGTGGAACTGTTCTTCCTAGAGCAGGTTATTATTCACTGATTTTAACAATGTGTTTTAGTTACAAGACAGTCATTGGGGAGAAAACACAATATAAGATTGCACTTGGCTCAAAAGACCATCCTCCAGGTCATCGCTTATGACCCCGAGATCTCTCTCCATTGCATCCATTCAGGTAGGCTCAGATACCTTGTCAAGTTTCCAAATGAAGTTAGATGTATTGCTTCTATCTCATTTCCCTGATGTCCCAGATTAATAACCAGGTATATGGAGTAAGGTCTGATCTCCGAAAGAAACATTAGCAAATTAAGTTTCTTTTATAATTCTACTCATAAAGATATTTGGTCAGGTTTCAAGCCTGATGGCTTGATCAGAAGCCTTTATGTATGACTTGTACTCCAAACCTGGCTCCCTTTACAGTTTCTTAACCTATTGGAAGATATTTGTGAATCAAACATAGTTTGGATTAATGATGAAAGATTTCTCCTGATAGAAATCTTTAGGAAACACATGCATACATAATTCATTAATTTAGAAAATAAAGGCAAGGGGCTGGAGAGTTGGCTCACCAGTTAGGGGTACTTGTTGCTTTTCCAGAGGCCCTGGTTGGTTCCCAGTGCCCATTTATGTAGCTCACGACCACCTAAAACTCCAGCTCCAAGAGATCTATGTCTGGTATCAACTCACACATACACATACTCACACACACCCACACTCATCACTCCATGCCCTTCCCCCATATGTACACACACATAATTAAAAATACAAAATAAATCCAGGTCACATGTAGTGGCACATGCCTTTAATCCCAGCATTTAGGAAACAGAAGCAGGCAGATCTCTGTGAGATCGAGGCCAGCCTGGTCTACAAAGTGACTTCCAGGCCAGCTAGGACTACGTGGAGACCCTCTCTCAAAACAAAAAAAAATCTTAAAAAAAAAATAGAAAAATCATTTTTGGGTTTCGTTGAGTAATTCATCCCTGGGATTAAATTATCCACTGACAGGGCTGGAGAGATGGCTCAGTGGTTCATAGCACTGGATGTTCTTGCAGAGGAACCGAATTCAGTTCCCAGAACCTACATGGAGGCTAACAACTGTCCCAAACTCCAGTTCCAGGGGATCTGACTTCCTCTTCTGGCCTCTGTGGGCGTTGTGAGACACGGGTACACTTACATACATGTAGTCAAAACACTCATACACATAAAGTAAAATAAGTAATTCAAAAACAAAAAAGCTTTAAAAATTATCCATTGACCCACATTCAGAGCAGAGCTGAGCCACAGTCCAAGGTTCTCTGGGCTTTCGGTGTATGTCTGATCATGTCTTTTTATGAACCTCTTTTAAATTGTTTCCTGTTCCTGTTCACCTAATTATTCTTTGTGCATAAATCTCACCCTCAGATAACTTATGTATAAAGGAATCTGCAAGAGGAACAGAGCAGGCTCACCGAGTGTCTCCTGCACATTACAAGGAAATGAATAAACAGGAGTACCAACAATCGTTCTTATCAACAGAAGGGGGTGGGTGATTTTTTTTTCTGGAGAATTCTAATAATTACTGGGGGATTAAGGCACTCTTACCACTGTGAGGCTTGGCAGAGCATACAAAAAAAAATCAGCACAAATACCTGGGATCTAGGTGTGACATTATTTTCTGCTATAAGAAACTTCTTGACAGTTTATCAGTGATGTTAAGCTGGTGGAGGGAGCCCAATTCTCAGAGGATATAAGGTGGAGTTGGGAGTGGACAGGTCCTGTTGGGGTAGTTT
The DNA here is from genome assembly GCF_000622305.1 of Nannospalax galili. Lineage (NCBI taxonomy): Eukaryota > Metazoa > Chordata > Mammalia > Rodentia > Spalacidae > Nannospalax > Nannospalax galili. The sequence goes on along the minus strand of NW_008341422.1, from coordinate 3,508,721 downwards.
GGTGACTGGTCATAAGACATGATTTAGGGAATTGATGTAATCTCTGCCTCAGATTATTGGTAACATAGGGCCACCCCAGCTGAAGAGAGTGACCATCCTTGCTGAGCAGGTGTCCTACAGATTCTTTTGTCTCTTGAGCACAGTACATGGATGCTGGCTTTTTCCTCCTATCAATCATTAAGAGTCAAATGCTCAATCTGTTGTCTAATTTTACTCCCACATGTAGATTGCTCACTCAGTGTCTCTCAGATGGTAAAAACTGATAGCTCCCAACTTCCCCCTTGGCATCAGGGACTCATTCTGATAGTGTGTCTTGGAGGGTGGTGGAGGAGGCTGGATTTCTTCCCAGTACAGCAGATGCTGATGAAATGCTAGCTATACATGAATCACATCTGACGTTTAGACCCATTGTGGAAGTAGTGGTGCCCCTAACCCCCCTACAAAAATAAAGGATACCACTCTAGATGCTAGACGTGGTCCTAGCAGGTTCCCCCAGGTATCAGCCCTCTTTAGGGGATACTTTGGTTGAAGAAAACTGCCAAAGATCACACCTCTTTCCACAGGCAACCTTGTATCAAATGACCTGTTGACCCAATAGTTTGAAAAGCATAGTCCCCTCCCTAACTCAAGACAATTCTAGAAATCCAGCCCTGTTCCCAAGCTGTTGAGGATCCTGAGGGCTTTTCCTAGGACTTCAATAGAGCTCAGCAACTCCTTCTGCCTAATTCTGGTTCCATCCTCTCCCATAGGTACCAGCTCCATGAGTCATCTATGATCCAAAACTGTATTCTTGGGCTTGAGAGATGGCTTAGTAAGGTGTGTGCTATGTTATCACAGGACATGAGTTCAAGTCCCAGAACCCACATTAAAAACAAAAAGCTGGAATTGGGCTGGAGAGATGGTTCAGCAGTTAAGGTTAATTGTTGCTCTTCCACAGGACCAGAGTTTGGTTCCCAGCACCCAGATCAGGTAGCTCACAATCACCTATAACTCTAGTTCCAAGGGATCTGACATACCCTTCTTTCCTCCATGCATACTGTTTATACACATACACACACACACACACACACACACACGTATACTTACAATCGCAGATCTGGGGCTTTCTAACCAATCAGCCTAGCATAGTTGGCCAGGTCAGTGAGAGATCCTGTCTCAAAAACAAAAACAAAAACAAAACAAAAACCCCGAAGGTGAGTGGTGTGTGTGAATGACAGTGAAAGCTGTTCTCTGGCCTCTGGCCACATTTATATGCAAATAAGTGAAGGTACATTCATGAAAACACACAAAACCGGCATGCTAACCTACATATCAGAGTCAGCCATTCAAGGAGGCTACACTTTTGTGCATCTTGACTTTATGCTATTGTATCGATAATATTTCCACCCAGCTTTTTCCCAAAAATGTCTAATTCAGGTCAGGGCAAAGTCAAAATCAATGAAACCTGGTGTCTGTAGGTGTTGCTCAGGGCCTGAGATTTTGGCTCATATATATGCGGTTGAACATCCAAATGACAGGGAACGCTCACATTTAGGTTCTCAGGCCATCTTCAGTGGGATTCTGGGGTCTTGGGATCTGTCTGCATTTGCTTATCTCACCCCCAGGATTCTGAAGAGCAGATCTATTGGGAAATCAAAATCATGGACCACCTCCGTATATTGAGTTATTACGAAGAACCCATGGCATCAATACCACCCCCCCAAAAAAACCCTAGTTCTCCCCTGACCCTGGCAGGAATGTGAAAATTATTAATAATTTCAAAATGGATCACTTGTATTTCTTCTTGGCTCTCAGAGAAATGTGTCTCTGGGAATGGTTCCAGGATGGTGTTAGTTCTGCCTCTGATGGATCTGAAGGTCCAGCCAAAGCTGATGCATACTTCAGATCTAAGTGTTCTAACATCCCCAGTTCTGAGCTGGACTTAGAGGACAAGTAGAGTCCTTCATCATACAATGAGGCCACAGAGCTCAAAGAGATGGGCCCAGGTTTACCAGGTAGTGTGTGCAATGAAGCAGAATGCGTGGACAAACTCTTGGGAATGTTTACGGACTAGAGAGGTCTTGCCCAGCCTCATCATGAAGCGGTCTCTGGAAGTCCACTGGACACAGTTCTAGGCGGCATGTGTCTCCCAACGCAGGCTTATCTTTTCGGTGAAGATCAGTAAAATGAGTAGCTGGATCAAATGTTCATCTCAGCGTTCTTTTGAGAAAATTGTTGGAAGTTTGCAAATGTCTCTCAAGGCTTATCTACTTCTCACCAGGAGCACATCCTCTCAGCTACTTTCCTATTGCTGTGATAACATCATACCATGACAAAAGGGCTTATTACAGCTTACATTTCAAGCATATAATCCATCATGATAGGAAAATGGCTGCATGAGCTTGAGATAGCTGCTCACACTGCATCTGCACTCAGGGAGCAGAGAATGAACAGAAAGTGGGATGGGCTATAACCCCGCCCCCATAACCTACTTCCTCCAGCAACTCTCCATCACCTAAAGGATCCACAACTTTCCAAGCAGCGCCACCTGCTGGGATCCAGTGTTAAAACATGAAAGCCTATGGAAGACATTTCACATTCAAACCCCAACAAACCCCCATCCCCCAATATCATCCAACCCTGTTGCTTTATCTCATGTTCAACTGTGTAAAATCTTGACTTAGAAGCTGTAACTGAACCTTTCCCCAAGGAGACTTCAAAGATCTTTGGTGTTAAAACTTCAGTTTTAGTCATTCCACTAGAAGAGTTTTGTTTTGTTTGTTTGATTTTTAGCACATCATGACTTCCTATTTCTCTTTCAAATAGCACAAGTCACAGAAGATACTGCATGTCCAGCTCTGAAGCTGCCCCAAGAAGGGCAAGACAGTATGTAGGTGACTAAATTGCACTGGCCACAGGATTCACTCAACAGACCTGCACTACAAGGGTGCAGTTGAGCCAGGACCCAGCTGCTTTCTTTGATATCCTTGTCTACCTTTGTGTCTAGGCCAGGCCTTCTGGGTCATCCCCAGCTATGGACGGAATGTGGCAGTGATGTCAAAGCAGGCCGAGTCCCAGGAGACATCAAACTCCTGTGACAGTCGACTTGGCTGGAGAACTGTACAATGGCCTCACCTAACCTTTTGTGCACTGTATGGCAATCGGGGGGCTTCCATTCAACTCTTTCTGTCTCCCTCTCCTTCACTGGTGATCCAATTTTCAGGGCAGTCTGACTGCTGTCCAAGCTCTCCCAGCTTGGCCCTGTTTTTGTCCTCACAGGCACTTCCCCTAATAAAATCCTAGAACACTGAATCCCTTCTTGGCTTCTGGTTTTACAAAACCTAGATTCATAGATTGGTCCTCTGTCTTAGCTGCCAATGTTCCCTGTTTACTAATTCACTCCTTCCACCACTGTGAGTCCCATCTCAGATGAGCTAGAAATAGTAATTCCCAAGACTGAGGAAATGGTGTAATCTGTAAAGTACTTGCCTTAAAAACGTGAAGACCTAAGTTAGATCCCAGAATCCATGTAAAAGTGCTAGGTATGGTGGCGTGCTCTTATAATATTGGCACTGGAGAGATGGAATCAGGCATATACTTGGGATGTGCTGGATAGCTATCCTAGCCTAATTGGTAAGTTCCAAGTCAATGAAAGACCATGTCTCAAAAAAAGGTGGATGGTACCTGAGGAACCACACAAGGTTGATCCCTAGCATACACACATACACACAGACACACACACACACAGACACACACACTCAGGCATACACATGCACCCCCAAACCCCTAAGCACACATGTGCACATATATACACATACACATGAAAAGAAATAATATACCCCAGATAATAGCAATGAATAACAGTTCCAATAGCTTTAAATATTAGGAAGAAAAATCTTTTTAAAAGTTCATTTTAAAAATTTTATGTGTATATCTGTATTCCTTCATGCGTCTATAGCAGTCACTACATGCATTCAGGTGCCCACAGAGGCCAGACAAAAGGATTGAATCCCTTGGAACTGGAGCTACAGGCAATTGTGGGCTGCCATGTGGATTCTGAGAATCAAACCCAGGTCCCCTGAAAGAGCAGTAGATGCTCTTAACCACTGAGCCATCTCTCCAGCCTAGAAGGAATGTTCTTGTACCTTTTCAGCCTTCCTGCCTGCTCCATGACAGGAACAGAGAGAAGAGCAAATTATGTTGCTGCAAATATTTTTCATAAGAACATGAGGTGTAAAGATGAGGAATCTGAGGTGTGGAGAGGCACGTCATTAATCCATGTCAGTGTAATCAGGAGATGAGCTAGTATTCAAACCTAAGCTTTCAGAACCTCAACATTCATGCCTTGAGGACTTGGGGAGGAAATAAAGGCTGACACTCCAGCCTTTTAACAGAGGAATGAGGAGGGGTAGGTAAGTGCTAGGTTCATTTTCTGGTTGTAAAGATAAGCCAAGGGTGAGCCCTTTGTGGTCTCTTGGGTGTCTCTGTACCAGAAAATGTTCCTCCTGGTGTCTCTAAACCAGAGCTGGTGGCTTAGGCTCCCTGTAGAAATATTTCCAGGATTAATGGCAAAGCCTGGCACAGGAGAGCGTATGAGCCTGTTCCATGAATAGATGGAACTGTGAGAACAAGACCAAGAAACCAACAGCAAAGGTTTTATCTGGAAGGGCAAAGCTGTGCCCTCTCTAATTGTGGGGATGACCTCTCGCAGTCCCCCAGGCTCCTCCCTTTTATGATTCACTTTCCCCAGTGCTCATCCATAGGCAGGCATGAATGGGATTGGACAGATTGGGGAAATTATGGAAGGGAGGCATAGGCTCTTCAATGCCTAGGACTCTTCTCCAGGTGGTAAAGTTTTGTATGCCTCTGCAGAGGAGCATCTCATTTAACCCAGTGTGAAGTTCAGTTCCCTGGAGAAATAGGATTCTGGAGGTTAGGAGGAAGTTGAAGTGTTCTCAAGCCAACTGAATCTGATTCAAGTAGTCAAGGGATCTGGAAAGACTTCTGACCCCCATTAGATACAAAAGTTATTCTGTAACAAAACCAATCTAGACCTACACTTGGGAGTTCCTGGAGAGGTTCTGAATCTGCCCTTTACTACAGAAGAACATCATACCAACGTCTTTTCCATCCTGCAAGTCCTTCAAACCACAGCGCCTCATATGAAATCAGTTTCTAGGGTAAGAAACCATATGCTTTTGAATGAGTGGCCCAAAATATGAAACAAGTTGTGATCCCCTAGTTTAATTTCTTTTACTTCTGTGAATACTTATTAATTATGCAAATGTGCTATTATCATTTGCTAATAGTTAAAAACACATATGCATTTGCATCAAGGTTTTTATTCTTTTAAAGATGTGTTTGTTTTTATTTCATGTGTATGTGTGCTTGCCTATATATATATATATGTTGTGAGCTGTGGGTACTAGAAACCAAACCTGAGTCCTCTGTAAGAGTAGCAAGTGCTCATAAGCACTGAGCCATCGCTCCAGGACCCCCTCCCCCACTTTTTAAAAGGTTCCTGAGACAAGGGCTCATGTATTGCAGGCTGGCCTCCAACTCACCACTGAAGTCGAGGCTGACTGTGGACTTGTAACTTTCCTATCTCTACCTCCTGAGTGCTAGGATTAGATGTATGTGTCACCACACACAATTTATGCAGTGCTGGGAACTGAACCCAGGGTTTCATGCCTTTTAGGCAAGCACTCTGTCAGTTGAGCTACATCCTCAGCCCTTGCATCAAGTTTAAGCCAGCAGATATAACTCTATGTTTCAGTTTATTTTTTTTTTAAAAATCAGGTTCCAGGATTTTATCTGACCTCTTACTATATATGATGATGTTGTCATTGTTTATGTCCTATAAAAGGCCTTGCTTTTTCTTGGAGTAGCAGCAGCCCAGGTCTTTCTTATTTCCATTTGTATACCATTAGTATATCTTATCTTTTGTGAGACAGTTCATGAGTCTCTTGCTTTTCTGCCTGTCTGGAAACAGAGGCTCAGACAGCTTCCAGTCTGGACTGTCTTTTCAAGGATGTTTGCATAGCAAAATGCCTTGGAATACAGAGTTGGGCTCCCTCTGGAATGGAGAGAAGCCTTGTTTGCCATCCAATTATTGTAAAGATAATGCCTTCCTCTGGGGATACAGTTAGCTGGGTTTTTTCAAAGTACTATTATAGAACATTTGAGCTTCCTTCACTTAGGATTTTTTAGCAAGGACACAAGCATTTCATGGGCAGCCTCCCATCTGTGGTGTCCACAGTGGTTGTTAGGACTTGGGTAGGGTAGCCAGATACATGTGAGGTTCTTGTTGCTTGCCTGACTCTAACAGTCTTTTGTCTATTACCCAGGGGTCTTGTGTCTTCTATCAATGTCCATGTAATGTGGCAAGTTAGCTGGCTTGCACGAGTAGGTGAAAATCTGAGACCCTGTACAATTTTCCATAAGATCACATATGCACGTTTTTAAGTAGAGCATAAATCTTTTCCACACATTTGAGTATGTTATTTAGTTTGGTTCAAACTATATAATATTGTCATTCTCATTCACCCAACTTGTACACATCCTGACTCATCTCAACATACTGGCATAACCAGGGTAAAGGATCTGATAGACCTATCTTTATTATTAGGAGCCAACACTTTCCCAAAGATGATTTGCTTACATCTTGCATCTCAGGTCATTTGTATAGTCTGATACACACACAGAGGGAGGTGTGTCTTAATCCATAATTGATTGATAATATTATTTTCTCCCCTTCCCTTCCCTTCCCTTCCCTTCCCTACCCTTCCCTTCCCTTCCCTTCCCTCCTTCCTTCCTTCCTTCCTTCCTTCCTTCCTTCCTTCCTTCCTTCAAGACAGTCTCATTATTGCTAAGGCTGGCTATCTTGAATTCCTTACATAGCCAAGGATGACCTTGAACTTCTGATCCTTCTTCTACTTCTTCAGTGTTGAATTTGTACAGCACACACCACCATACCAAGTTTATGTGGTGCTGATGATAGGATCCAGGGTTTCCAGCATGTGAGACTAGTTCTTTACCAATTGAGCTGAAGTCCTACCCCTGACAGAACTGATTTCTTTGAAAAGAAATCATGCTGTGTGTTCTCTTCCTACACCCAGCAAATGAGCTTGGAATGACTTTGGACAAGCTGCTCTGCTTATTTCTGTATTCTTATAATGAACAGCCTCCTAGTATTTACTGGGTGTTTAGAATGACCCCGTCACTCTCCTAAACCCTCAAAGGAGTGTCCTTTTAGCCCCATGCTACATGTGAACTCTACTATATCTAGTTTACATGGGCATTAACTGTGCTCTAGATGGATTAAGTAAATGTTCATGTAAGTCTTTTGCAAAACAAAGTGTGTCATCGCATCTAAGCACTGTTTATACACTGTTGATGCGTCTGCTTCACATTTGTCAGTGTGTATGTAGGTGCACACGTACATAAAATGTCCATGGAGGTCAGAAGAGGGTATCAGATACTCTGTGTCTGGAGTTGTGGATGGTTGCTAGCCACCAGGTGGGTCCTGGGAACCAAATCTGGGTCCTCTGCAAGAACAGCCAGTGCTGTTAACCATTGAACCACCTCTCCAACACAATATTAGAAAAAATTGAAATGTAGTCTTTGTGTTTTGAACTTGGATTTGAAATTTTTATCTTCTGGATCTGTGGGGAAAGAAGGTGGTTAGAATTGAGGTAGGGAGAAACATTAGAAACCAAATGGTAAAGAAACCAGGCCCACGGGAGCTGGAGAGATGGCTCAGTGGTTAAGAACACTGGTTTTTCTTGCAGAAGACCCAAGTTTGAATCCCAGCACCCACATGGCAGCTAACAACTGTAACTCCAGTTCCAGGGGATCCGATGGCCTCTTCTGTCCTCCACGGGCATTGCATGACATGGGTGCACTTAACTACATGCAGGTAATACATGCATACACATAAAATAAAAATAAGAAATAAAATTTAAAAAAAGAAACCAGACCCATGGCTCTAACACACTCATGGTAAAGTCCATACATATGTGTGTATTAAACAATCAATCCTACTGCTTCCACAGTTGAGGAGTAATACATTGTTCCCTGAAAGGGAGACTCTGGTGGGTCAGATACCTCAGACCCATGGCTGTGAGCATGGCTACACTTGGTGCCTGATGGCACCAGACTCAGACTCATCTCCCTGATGTGCCACCTTCCACAGAAGCCACCTCCAGCTCCCCCAACTCACTGCTGAGTTTCTAAAGCCATATTTTACCTCAATAAAACTCAAGTCCTCAGGAGTTTCAGGAGGAAGATCACCTGCTCTTCCAGAGGTAGGAAGCAGGCATCTGCTTACATGTATGGAAAGGAGAGGAGAGGGGCAAGGGCGAGAGAAAGGGGAGAGGGGAGAGTGACAGAAAGGAGAGAGGAAGGGGGAGAGGAAGGGGGGAGGGACATGTGCACTGGGAACAGCAGAGCACAGGTAGTTGGTGAATGGCCGTGGCCCCCATCTATAAGACCCACTCAGGCATGGCATTTGTACTCCAAGGTCAAGGCCTACCTGGAAGTCATTCTGAGAACTGAATATGTGTTTACTGGAGGTTGCAGAGACCCATGGCAGGCAGATTCCTGAGGAGGGAAGGAACAGTATAGGTGACAGAGGACCAGGCAGGTAGGACCTGTGGGCCAGGCAGCAGTTATAGTTCTAGAACGATGTTATTTGTGTTTCACGTTCTTTGGAAGTACTATGCCAGTTTGTTCACTCTTTTTTCTTGTCTCTACATTCCTGGGGTAACCCTGTCTTGTGGGCCTATCTAGTTGATGATGATGTTATAAGACACCCATCTACCTTCAGAGACTGTCTCTCAGGATACTGGCTACATATTTTTAGACCTTCTTTGGAGAAGGAAGCAGATTTAGAAAAGATGCTGAGGGCTGGGGATGTAACCCAGTTGGCAGAGTTCTTGCCTAGCATGCATGAAATCTTGCATTCCATCCCCAGCACTGTATAATCCCAGTGTAGCAGCACACACCTGTAATCATAGTCCTCGAGCACTGGAAGCAGATGGATCAGAAATTCAGGCTTGTCCTTGACTTCATAATAAGTTCAAGGTCAACCCAGACCCTGTATAAAAAAAAATGAGATAAATAAATCAACACACCTATAGTTCATGGCATGTAAGTGATATGTTTTCTTAACAAATGATTGGGAAAAATTGAAAATAGTAAATAGGGCTTCGCAATTGAAATTCCTTATTAATAACTAGGAAACGATAACCGGAAATGTTGTCATTTCCCTATTCTTAGGATAAAGCCTGTTTTGTTTCCGACTGTCTATCACTGTTTTCCAGCTGCAGGCTAGAAGCAAGTATAGTGAGATCATAGAGTTGGCTTGTAGCCCAGTTCCTCGTTTTACAGAAGAAGACATTTAGGCTCAGAGATAGAAAGAGACACACGAGATCACCCAGCGCTCAGTACCCAAACCAGCTCTTGAACACAGGCTCTTGAGATGCCAAAATCAGGTATTTTTTTAAATGCATTTTCTTCTTGAAGGTTTAAAAGTAATTCTCTAACTTCTCGTCCCAAATAGGTTTTCCCTCTTGGAGGAGAAAGGCGGAGAACTGATGCCCTGCGGGTGCTGGGTAGGCAGAGGACACAGAAAACAGATTCAGGAAACCTGAAAGCAAACTTGGTTGGTATTGTGAAGAAGCACACCCTCACACAGCTGTGTCACCCAAACTCTGCCATTCCTGTCAGTCTTCTGCTCAGATGTCTTCCTTGGCTCCACCACCATCTGTAGAATAAAAGTCAAAACCCTCAATGACAGCAGGCACAGTCCCTTTCAGATCCATGCCTCCTCTGTGGCCACCCAGGCACCTGCTTTATCCTGGACACCAATAAGATACAGAGAACTTGGGGGCAATGACCAAATAACCTCCAGTGACAAAGAGTGACTACTGCAGTGATGGGCCTGGGGAGTCCTAACTACTTTCTCTGGAAAAGATCTGTGGGCTGAGATCTGGAGGCACTGATGAGCTAGACCCACAAAAAGAGCTAATGGAACTTTCCAGACAAAGGGAAGCAGCATTGGATAGTGGTGGCAAGTGTGTGCCGGGCTCAGATGTAGGTTTAACCCTCTCTTCACCATGTGCAACCTGAGTGCCCCTCAGCAAGTGACCCACGTCTCTGTGGTTCTGTTCCCATATCTTTAAAGAAGCTAAGATAACTTGCCTTGGAGAATTACTATGAAAATTAGTGCAGTGTTTCATCTAAAACACTCAGTAAATTATACGTAGAAGTAAATATGTGTTGGTGATTATGTACTTAAGGCCTATCTCAAATCACACCTTCCTTATAAATTTGCTGGACAACTCCAGCCCCCAAAGGAACAATTTCATTGGACCTCTTAGGTTTCTGAGCTTGAATCCCCTCCACCCCAGCTAGTACTTTTTGAGTCAGTATTCTCTTGTAGAATGTATTGTATGCATTCCTCTCCCCTAGCAGGCTTCGAGGCCTTCTCACCATAATCCTGGCTGTCCTCATGCTGCCTTGTGTCCTCACAGCATGAGTACAGGTGGCCATGAAGGTTCGAGAGAGGACCTCCAGGTGCTGCCTACCACAGGTTCACGGCCACCATCCGACTGTGGGGACAGACTCTGAGATAGCCCCATTCGTCTGTCTCTTCTGCTACTTGCAGCGTCACCCACATCGCTCCAATTTGGTTCAAGTGGGACCTGTGACTTGTATCTCATCAGTACAGGATGCAAAGCTGATGAGGCCATATTCAAGGTCAGGATGTGCGAGTGTGACTTTGTGTTGCTGGCAGACTCTGTCTTTGATCAAGCAAGTCACCGTGCCTTGGAGATGACTGTGCAGCACAGACTTGAGCTTGATTTCTGCTCGACAGTAAACAAAGAACTAGATCTTGTTCACAGACAAGCAAGAGCATGGGGGACTCTTCCTTATGTAGTCTTAGAGGAGGCACAGCCATGGCTGACATCATCTCTGCAGCCTGGGGAGGCAGAGGTGCTGAGCTGCTCTCTCTCTCCCTCTCTCCCTTCATTTTACCTTCTTTCCTTCTCCCTTTCCTTCCGATGCTGCTTCTCTCCTCCCCTCACCCCTTCCTCCCTCCTTTCCATTTCCTTCCCCTTTCCTCCTTCTCGGTCCCCTCCTCCTCTCCCTCCCTTCGCCTCTCTTTTCTCGATCCCCCTCTGTCCCTCCCCTCCCTCCTTCCTTCCTCCCTCTCCCTTCCTCTCCTCCCCTTCCTTCTTCCTTTCCTGTTCCTCCCTCCCTCCTTCTCTCTTTCTTTACTTCCTTCCATGATATTAAGGTTTGAACCCAGAGCCTGTACGTGTACTTACTCTACCATACCACTGAGCTCTCCTTCCTGTCCTGCCCCTTTATATCTGAGCCTCAAAACCTGTGAGATAATAAACATGATGCTAAGCCATTAGCAAGTATTTGTGATGTGTGTGGTAATTTTTTTGTACCCAATAGGTGACAAATACACTCACCTCAGGAAGGGATCTTCACCCCTGAACTGTTGTCTCCTCACCAAGGACCTTCTTTGTGCTCATCCCTGCAGTGGAAAGCAAGTCTACAGCGGCAAGTGAGCTAGACAGGCAGCCTCCAGCCCCCATGGTGCCTCCTGTCTAACCTTAGTTCATAGGCTATTGTCATCACTGTTGCTGTACAGAGAACTTAAGTGAGATTCTAGATCTTTCCATTAGACTGTCAACCAAAACACTAGGGAGAGCCACTTTGGAAGCTTTTAGCAAGGGAAATCAGATCAGACCATTGTGGGCTTTCAGCACAAGCAGATTCATTTAGCTCCTTGGTTTTCTTTTAAAAATTACTATGCTTTTAAAATCAAGGCAAATGTAGGGCTCCCTCTACAAAAGGAGTCTGTGACCTGGGAAGGCATCAGTAACCAATGCACATTCTGCTGATGTCCAGCCCCAACTGAAAGCCCTTTGCCTTTTCAACAAAAAAGCAAACTGCAAGCACCACTGAGGCAGTGAGGACGGGAACAGCTCAGGGCATGGAGACAGGGCCCTGCTAGGGGCAGGCTGCCCTTCAGCCAGTCAGTAAACAGAGACCACTGCTTGGAGACCCACCTAGTATCACTGCCTCTGGGCCCCTCAGACCCTTTGTGTGATTTCCACATTCTGCTCATCCTAATTCCTGTCTTTTTGAAACGCCCCTTCCTCTGTTCCCCTCTTGGTTAAAGACTCTCAGGACCCTACCTTTGTGTATACCCGCAGCAGGGTAACTCTGGTTGAAGTAGTTAGTGGAAAAAGATGGTGAATGTTCCTAACACAAAGAAATGACAGCTGTGTGGAGTGGTGGGCGTGATGTAACCCAATCTCCTCATTACACAGTTATACACGTATTGAAGCATCACACTGCTCCCAATAAAGATGAATAACTTCATGCTGATTTAAACATGCGTGTGTAATCTGTCTTCTCTTTCTCTTTTCACAAACACACACAAGTAGCCATAGTTGACAGGGTTTGGAGAAGATAACATTAATAATTTTCTAATCATACAAATTACTTGTTGCTTCATTTCTCTCTGGCTTTCAAATAAAATTCCAATAATCTCTCTCTATATATATACATGAAATATACATATTATATATGTATATGTGTGCATGCAAAAAGGCCCAGATAAGGATAATACATGCCTGCCTTCCTATCTTTCATCTACCCATCTTTATGCCTCTATCCATCCATCCATCTATATATAGGAAAGGGAAGGTAGATCCAAGGAAAACAATCCACCAGCCTTCAAATGCAGTATCTCATATCAGACTTTCATGTCACTGAATCACATGAGAGAGAAAGAGAGAGAGGGGGAAGAGAGAGACCCATTGATTATATTTATAATCCTAGTTTAGTGACTTATAGCTGTGTGACCTTTGGTAAATTACTTATCTCCTTGGTCTCTGTTTTGTGAGTGGGGCCACTAACAGCATCGTGTCATAGAGCTGGTATGAAGGACTCAGTGAGAACTGGGACCTGACAAGCACTTATACATGTCAGCGACTCCTATTAATATAGCAAAGAGAGTAATGTCTCATTTTGAAGTATTTTCACTTTGATGAGGAAAGTTGTCCGCTTCATCTGGGGAGAAGCATGCCTTTGTCCTTGAGTCTTGTTTACTCTCTGCTCATCCTGATTCCTGTCTTCTTGCAACTCTCCTTCCTCTGTCCCCCTCTTGGCAAAAGACCCTCAGGACAATGTCTTCCCTGAGATCCCTCCCTCCAAGCCTTGGTTTTCATTGTCCCATTTCCCCATCACATCTCTCCTCATGTACGTCCTTGTCCCTAGGGCTTTCGCTAGCATCTGATCAACTAATTTGTGCCAAAATGTTAATCACTCTTGGTTTAAATCAATTGTCCTCAGGTTTTTTTAAAAATATGTGTCTCCACACCATGCATATGAAATACATAAGAGTTCCGATTATCAATAGTGTCCTTCACCCCCTGTGAGTCCAGCTCTTTGTCGGGAGGGGAGATACACCTGGCAGAGTATGAGCTAGACCCCAGAAGGGTCTTATCCCAGCCCTTCAAGCCACTGGGGATCATAGTGAGGACAGCTTCCAGGTCTATGACTATGGTTGATCATAAAATGTAAAGCACTGGAAGAGGTTCCTTGATAGGCAGTTGGGGGGGCACCACTGATTACTTTATAATCACCCACGGTGCCTCTCCTCCACCCACCTCCAAAAAACAAAATACCTGCGGCCTCAGCATCACATACTTCTGGATTTCAAATGTAATCTTGCATGAGACTAGATTCAAGGCCCCTGTCAGCTAGTACATGCAGAGTGGGCCCTGGGATGAGATGAGAAGGAATGGAACGATGCAGAGACCCCTCTGGCTACTATTCAGGGCAGTGCACTGGCTGGTAAGGGAAGTCTCCTTGATGGAGGAGCTCTGGCTGACCAGTCTGGGTGGTAAAATTGGTAGGAAAGGCCAGGCGGGATGTCTACTCCTTTCCTTTAGACAGCCAGGGCAGAACACCAACCTGCTCTATTTGTAGTGCTCTATTCTAGGATGCTCTATGTGTCCCCAATCCATAGTTCTCATTGGATGATCCTAATATGCAAAACTATGATCACTGAGCAGTGTCTGACTATGGATTATGGAAACAATCACTAAGTCAGATCCAATTGCAAGTGTTTATGTGTGCATGTAAGTGCCACTGTGTATGTGGGTGAATCTGTACATGTGCACAGCACACAGGTGGAGAGCAGATGAAAACCTCAAGTGTCAGTCTTCAGGTTCCTTCCATGTTTTTGTTTAAGATAGGGTTTTCTGGGGCTGGAGAGATGGCTCAACAGTTAAGATCACTGACTGTTCTTGCAGAAGACCCTGGTTTGGTTCCCAACACCCACACAGCAGCTAACAACTGTCTGTGACGCCAATTCCAGGGGATCCGACAGCCTCTTCTGTCTTCCATGGGCATTGCATGATACGGGTGCCCCTACCTACATGCAGGCAATACACGTATACACATAAAATAAAAATAATAAAATTTTTAAAAAAGATAGCGTTTTCTCACTGGCCTGGAATTTGACCATGTAAGCCAGGCTAGCTGGCCTGAGAGCTTCCAGGTTGTTCCTGTCTCTGCCCCCCATCTCCCATTGCTGCAATTACAGATGTGTGTGGCACCTGGCTTTTGATATGGGTTCTGGGGATCCAAACCTAGGTCCTTACATTTGTGAGACCAGTGCTTTTCCAACTGCGCCATCTCCCTAATTCTCAAGTGTTTAATTTTGTTTCCATAAAACCAGCTGAGATGCTTAAGTTTTGTCCAATGTTGTGTGAGAGGTGGTTTTGTGGTGTTGCCTTAAGATAACCTACTATAATATAGTTAATACAGTTAATTGTGTGTGTGTGTGTGTGTGTGTATACATAGATGGATGGGTATATTAAAAGTCTACTAGATGGATCATGCCAAGTGAGGTTCCTGCAAATGATATTTTTAATTCTTGTTGATTATGATATGCTGCCAGTTTGAGAACCATTTGCTAGAAAAAAAAGATTAGTTTGAACAAATCAAAACACAAAACAAAACAAGATTTCAGCCTCAGTGAAATCTTCGAAGCTCCGTCAGCCCTAAGTTTCTATTATTAAATAAACATCTTCTTACTATGCAGAAAGAAAAATACATCTTCCAGAATATCACTCATATCTATCGATTGAAAAAATATGAAGATAAAAAAAGAATCTTTGGTTCAGAAAACATAATCCCTAGACAGGCAAACTTTAGGCTTGCTGCAGACAAGTACTGAGAATTTCCTAATTCACCTATGGGGTGGCACTGCCTCCTGGCGTGCAAACATTCTTAGAGGTAAGTTTAATTTCTCTAAGGAACATGGAGAAGCATCCAGAAGTCAGATGGAAATCAAATTCCTGGGTTGCTCACTGAGGCCTGATTATTGTGTTTGTGTGGTTGGGAGGTCCTGGGACTTGGTATAGGCTATCCTAGGCTTCATTAATTTCATTTAAGTTGAAAGTCTCCAGAATATATGGTCCCAGTGACAGCTGTTTCCCCAAGGATACGGCTAATGGACTTTGAGGTCTTTTCATCTCAACTGAGGCTTATGAAGTCTCCTCACGTCTCCAAGTACCTATAGCTGCTCTCTTCCCTCTTAATTCATCCTCTGGGCCAACATTCAAGTGTATTGGAATGTCTGTAAGAACAAATAAACCTCTGAACTCTGATACATAATCACCCCAGATGCACCCTAGAACTCCAGACTGTGCCCAAATGCCACTGAGCCAACCTCAGTAGTCATCAGCGTTTCCTGTAATCCATTTGCCAAATAAGCTGCATTTCTTATAGAAGTGGTGGCCAGTGGCCACCATGTCTTCCCTCTGATAATCGGGTGAGAGGTCCAGGGAGACTCTGAAGATGGCAGATTTGTTCAAGAAAATACAGTCTTTTGAGCTCCCAGGGCCCAAAGCTGAGTCCTGCCTTATCTACCCTCTTTTCTCTTTCCTTCGTCTTTGTTTTCACTCATGACTAGGCATGGAAGACCTTGCTGAGGACAGAGACACAGTTCAAAGCTCTTTAATCAACTATTAGATCTTTAGCCTCAGTATCTGCCTGTATAAAACAGATGATTCCCTCCACACCTGTCTCTACGCTAATCAACAAAAGAGGTGAAAATCGGTTTTTGTTTTTGGTTTTTTTTTCCGATAATCAAGCAGACACCTTTCTGACTCCACTCCCCCTTGACAGACAGTGTGTGGTCTTAAAGATCTGCGGACAGCTTTCCAAACTGGGCCTAGGCTCCATGCTTGGTGGTGGTCCAGAAAGACCAAGAACTTGCAAGAAGAGCTCAATCCATTCTTCCCACGTTCTCAGCAAACTCAGAAAGCAGCAGCTCTGGGGAAGCTTCTCCCTCTCATAATTACTTGGGAAGCAGTGTCATAGCCTCAAGCGTAATTAACAGCATTTTAATTCATTCTCTCTTTTTAGGCTGTTCGCATACTTGCTGTTGCAAGAATGAGCACAGCATTCTGGCCTGTTACCTTTTGAAAATGAGGCCAAAGACACTCAACTATGGCCATCCCCCTGTGGAACCTTGAACTTAGTTGAAACCCAGGTCGGAGAGAGCATTGTGAGGTCCCGATGAAGTGCAGCAAGCCCTCAGTGTAGCCTGTGCTCACAGAATGAGCCACAGATAGCACTTAGCTATGTTTATCCAGGGAATTGCCCGCTCATTATCTGGCCAGCAGGGAGAGATTCCACAAATAAACCACCCACTGACAAAGTTACACAATGCCTCTGGGGACACTTTAGTAAAGGCAAATGTGTAAGCTGTCCTCCTTCCCCTGATCCTGTTTAGTACTGTGGGCACATTGCAAGTCCACCCAGTATGACACTCTTATTCACCCTCTTTGGAGCAGGTTTTGTTTGTTTTTTTGTTTGTTTGTTTGTTTGAGACAGAGTCTCCTTGTAGCCCCAGCTGGCCTGGCACTCGCTATGTAGACCAGGCTGGCCTCGATCTCACAGAGATTCACCTGCCTCTGCCTCCTGAGTGCTGGGACTACAAGCGTGAGCCACCATGCCAGCTCTGGATCAGGCTTTAATGATACAAAAAGGACCCTAGGGCTGGGGAGATGGCTCAGTGGGCAAATTGCTTGCCGTGCAAGCATAAGGACCTGTGTTCAGATCCCTAGCACTCACTTAAAAAGCCAAGCATGGTGGTGAATGCCCATAATCCCAACTCTGGGAAGGCAGAAACAGAAGACCCCCAGGGGCTTGCCAATCATGGAGTCTAACCAAAGCTTTGAGCTCCAGCTTCAGGGAAGACCTTGTTTCAAAAACCATCAAGGTGGAAAGCATTCAAGGAAGACACCTGATGTTGACTTCTGGCTTCCATACATACATGACACTGAAAGCACACCTACACCCAGGTGCACACACACAAATAGGCGTACACACATGTAAAATTTCCTATGTATTTGCATTTGAAAGACACTACAGGCTCACCCATAAACAAAAATTTGTTTAACTCTTCCTTGAAATGTTTTCAGTTCCTTCTGTACCTTCTTTTACTTACAACACACACATGTGCACACATGTATGTACACATACATGTATGCACAAATACATGAATACACATGGACTTCACAGAAGCAACTGTCTTTTAATGTCATCCTTGATGGAAACAAGTTATTTCAAACAGAAGCAGCAAAATTGAAAACTGACATTTGTTGAAATTTGTTTCCCTATATATTATTCCTGCTTCTAAAATATTCATAACCACTTAAAGATGATTTATAGATGTATATCTAGAATTGTATCCTGATAATAAATTCTTTACATATTTGTACCTCTCAGAATATAACTATGTTTGGCAGCATTCAGAAGCCAAGTTGCAGCAAAATATTTACAATATGTATGTTAATTATGCAAAATAACATGCCACACATGCAGCATATATATAATATATAGTATATACTATATATGTATACATGCATACACTTTGTTAGCCAAAGGTGTACAATGAGAGATACCATGTTAAAAAGCAGTTAACTGTCAAGAATCTATGAATAAAAATAGTTTTCAGCAATAGAATATTATCAAGGCATTCCTAACTACATTTGGCATTTTTGGAGCAAGAAAAATGCTGGAGTTTCATTAAATCACAGTGCAAAGGAAATGCAGAATTTGGATCCTATGTGGAGAATGTCCTTGAAATGAATAGACAACATAGAAATGCTGAAAGTATGTTTATGCAAAATCAACCCCTTTCCAAAAAAAAAACTCTATTTTTAAGTGTCCAGAAATTAACAGAAAAAAACACAGTAAATAATTAAAAGTATGTTTAAATGTCAAATACTCCATTACTCATGATGAAAGTGAAGTTCATAAAAGATTCACATTTTCTTATTCATGTAACATAACAAGATCAAACAGAGCAAAAGCTATGTTTTGTAATCTATCTCAATTGTGCACATTCTTATCAAGTTCTAAAGAAGTTGTAGATAATGTTTGCTGTAAGAAAAATGTATTTTACCCCCAGTGAAAAAAATTGCTAAGGATACATAACAAATTGAAATTATTAAAAATTCATCTTATGAGACATTCAGGCACGATCCAGGTATATCAAGTGCCAAGACATCACCCCGGGTACCTCATATAAGCCAGTCAGTCTTTGCTGTTCTCAGAACAGAAGAAAGTATTTCTGGGAAATTCGCCATTTGAAATTCCAATGGTTGCTTATCCCCTTCTGAGGCTAATGGTGCCAGTTGCTAAGAAAATAGTGCTTTTTTGGTTGGCCCAAGGACATAGCTTACTCTCTGTTTTGCTATGGGATCAAGGATCAACTTTGAGACACTCATTATCTGAGAAAAATTAGTGCATTGTGAACTTTCACAAACTTGGCCTCCGGGAGGTATAATCCATATTGCTGGGTTTTAAATTTAACCCAGGGAAGGTTCTGGTGACAGTTCTGAAGTCAGGGAGCGTTCACTCCCAAGATGCTCATATTATAAAGAACTCGATCTGGCTGGCTTGTGAGATTCAAGGGAAGAATTTTTTAAGATAGAGTTGAAGAAGAGCTCTGTCTCTCTCTCTCTCTCTCTCTCTCTCTGAATCCAGGATGTTCCTCTGGCCCTGTGATGACAAGTCATGGTCCCACCTCCTTCCCATGCTCTATAGAAGGAGTCAAGCCCATTACCTCTTCCAGCCCATCGGTTGACCTTAGCTGCTTGAAGGGGAGGGACTAAGGGTATACAAGCTGGGAAAACCATGAGGCTGCTCTCTCACCATTTTGTGTGGCTGTCAGGAACCCACAGGATTTATGTTTGGGTGTGGAGTTTCAAGCACAGCCGTGAAGGGGGGCACCCACTCTTTTGTAAGTAAACCTGCACCCCAAGCTCAATTAGCAAGTCCAATAAACTCGTTATGATTCTTCAAATAGTGGTTTTGGAGAATTCTTACCTCAGGTTGTCATAAGGACAGCAGGAAGAGGGGATCAGATGCCATGTGCACCTCCCAGCAGTGAATTTGACTTTACACTTGCCATAGTTGGCAGGATATGACCAAACTGAAAATGAGTATTGGAAGAGAAATGGTGATGTCCTTGATATGGGGAAAGAGACCAACAACTGAAGTGGGGTGAGGGGACAGTGTGGGCTGAGGAAATGTTAACCTGGTGGGCCATTCCATAGGCTTGGTGGGGGTGGCTGCAGTGGCATGGTTAATGTGTCGACAGTGAGATGTGTAAGTAGGGTGAGACCACCTAAACAGTCAAGGTCAATGGGACAGATCCCGGGGTGGCGGCCATCTTGTAGATGGTACAGGGTGGCCCACCTGCTTGACTGGTGGGGGCTGCCACGAGTATGGAGAGGCCTTGAAAACAGCAGAAGGTCTAGAACAGATTTTTCAAGCTTTGGGAGTAGCACACCATGGACAGAAATGTCAACAAATGGCTGCAGAGGCCGTTTGGCTGCTGCTGTCGGTAATAAAACATCTTTCCCAGAGGCCTTAGCCCGAAGGGAAACTGAAGGTGTTAGAGAGGAATTAGAGCAGGAGGGCTATGAGGCTGGCATCATCAGTACTGGCCTCTGTCCTGGCCAGTGAATTAGATAAGCAAGAAAAGGAGATGGAGGTTTTGGCGTGCCATTATTGACATGTAGGAAATCAAAAGCGAAATAAAGCCCAGATCAGAATGATAATACAAGGCCCATCCTGGGATCCTAAAACCTAGAACCCCTGGGAGGAGTCAGGCAGTGAGGAAGAAGGAAGTGATCTAGAGAATAGTGGGAGATGTTCCTCAAGTCCAATCCTTAATTCATAGAAAGGGAAAATCCATGGTCCAACATGCTGATGGAGGTCTTAACAATAACCCGGTGCAGGAGACCATGGTAATCAGAGAATACTCAGCACCAGATCTGTTAGAACTAGGAAAGGCATTTAAACAAGGACATTTTGCCACCCAGCTTGTGAGGTTATGGGACATAGGGGCACTTGGGATCATTTTAAGTTCTACAGAAGCAGAGAAGTTAAGTAGCATAACCATTCACCCCTCTTTGAGACAAAGACTTCACAATTTAAGGCAACATGGGGGAAATCAGTCCATGATGGGTTGGCTCATAGGAGCCATTAGGGATGCGTGGTTGTCCCCAGCTAAGATTCTGATGAATCCTAGAGACTGGAAAACCATAGAGGAAGGACAGGCCCTGTTGAGGGAACTGGGTATGAGGGAAGCTGTATTTGATGCCCAGTTCACAGGCCAAGACAGAACTGTTTTTACAGGAGATTTAAGAAAGAAACTGATTCAGCAAGGTCATGAGATTGGTATGGAGCTTTGGTGGCAGTGCTAAGTCCCATGGTTGGGCATGACCTGTATGAGGCTGGCAAGGCTCTGGCAGATTTAAATGATTTACACCAATATGTAAACAGGGTTTGAAAGGTGCTAAAGCAAGTAGACACAAGGGAAAAGGGCCAGAACTCAGCAAAGGGACCCCTCTATATCTCCCGAGCACAGATGTGAATGGATCTGTGCAGAGCAGGAGTTGCTAGGGACAAAACTGATGGGCAACCAAACACTGTGATGGTGAGCCCATGGAGAGCTTTGAGACCTGACCAGCAATTCACCACGGAAGTAAGAGAAACTGGAAATCAGGAGGTGTGGGTAACTCCAACTGCACCCCCTGCTCCAGAGGAGCAGCCTCATTGGATAGGACCCCAATCCCCAGCCACTTCCTTGAAGGAATGGCCAAGGTTGCCCACAGGTGAAGGCCATACTGGGTGACCAGAGGCCACATGTCTAATTGAGTATTTATTGGTCCCCCACTAATATACAAAACACATGGGCCCTAGTGGATACTGGAACAAAGTGTACGTTAATTCATGAAAAACCCCCAAAACTCAGGGCCAGTGGATAGCAGTGGATGGGTATGGGGATAAAACCATATGAGTAAAGCAGACTAGACACAAGGTGTGCATCTCTCCCCTGTGAGAGAACATTTTAGGGTTGGATGACCTACTGGGTCACACCCTATATACTACCGTGGGAGAGTTTCACTGAGGGTGTGAACAGTAAAGGCGATTCAGGGGTAGGCAAGATGGGAGCCAGTCAAATTGCCCACCCCATGGAGGGTGGGGAATATCAAACAGTACCAGCTGCCTGGGGGTGGAGACAAAATTTCAGAAACCATCCAGGAACTAGAGTGGGTAGAGGTTATCCACCTAGCCCAGAGCCCATTTAGTAGTCCTGTTTGGCCTATCAGGAAGCCAGATGGCTCCTGGAGAATGACGGTAGATTACAGGGAGTTTTTAAGTCAGGGAGCACTCACTCCCAAGATGCTTATATTGTAAAGAACTCGATCTGGCTGGCTTGAGAGATTCAAGGGAATAATATTTTAAGATAGAGCTGAAGAAGAGGGATTGGGCATGCCCTCTCTCTCTCTCTCTCTCTCTCTCTCTCTCTCTCTCTCTCAGTTTAGCCCATGCTGGCTTGTACTTGGCATGTATCCAGCTTGAACTTCTGATCCTCCTGTTTGCATCTCCCAAATGCTGGGATTACAGGAATGGACTCCCAGTTTTATGTGACACTGGGAATTGAACTCGGGCCTTTGTGCATGCTAGACAAGGACTTTACCAACCAAGCTACATCCCTAACATTTCTGGTTGTTTTAAACCCCATCTTTCTTTATTGTCCAACTCAAATATTCTCTGACTTAAGAAATGTCCTCTTGAAGATGCTGCCCAAAGTTCACTCTTAGGAAATGACCTCCTTAATTTCTATGATGATAGTATATTGAATTTGGTCAGAAACAAAATGGTTGATTGTGGGACTCAATCATCATTGACTGCTCTCCCTCCTTATTCATTGAAGCCGAATCTGTCAATCAAACCCAAAGCTCAGCAATATGGAAGGTCTCATTAGCTGGCTTAGGAATTTCCTGTCTCTGTCTTCCAAGGCTGGAATCACAGGTGGCCTACCCAGAATTTAATTGAGTTCTGGTAACCTGCATTCCAGCCCTCATGCTTGTGCGGCAAGTGTTTTAGCCACTGAACCATCTCTCCAACTTGTCCTTCTTCCTTTGAAAAATAATAACGTAATTTTATCATTAATAAGTATTTATTTACTAAGAATCTATTATGTGTCAGGCAACATAGGTAGACTATCAGTAATGCTCACACACCATTCAAGGGAGGTAAAACTCTCCTCTTTCTAGAGAAATGAAAACAAAGACTAAAAGAAGTTAAGTTTATTATCCACTGCCATAAGTTCGTAGGTGGCCCAGCTAGTTTGTCTAGACACTGTCTACAATGTTAACCACTAACCCATATTCCAGCTGCAGCAGTGGCATATCTAAGACCTTTATTCTCACTTCCTTGTTCTATTTACCTCCAATAGCAACAGCCAAAGTCACCCCTTGCATCCAGTCTGAGACCACAGATCATGTCTATCTGATGCTAGAGACTCACTGTTTCCCACTAAACTGATACTGACCAGTATTAGCAGTCACTTGCAACATATGTCTGTTGAGCCCTTAAAATAGTGCCTCCTCAAGCAAGGGTGAAATCTATGTGTAAAATATATACTTTAGAGATTTAGTTTGACAAAAAGGATATAAAATCTTATTAATCATTTTTTAAAGATTTGATGTTGAAATTATAACATTTTAATTATATTGAACTAAATATACATTAAAATGAATGTTACCTCTGGCTTTCTTTTGCCTTTTTAATGTGACTCCTAGATACTTTTAAAGTGTATATATAATTCACACTATATTTCTGTTGAGCTGCGAACCTTCTGGCATCATTAGGAAAAGGCTCAATAAGAATTTGCTGATCTGCTCCAAGAAACTTACTCTCCCTTTTGATCTACCCTCTTATGCCCTGAATTAATATACCACCAAATTATTGTCTCCCATAAAACACTGAGAAGTCCTCAAACATCATGGAATCCCAAAGCTAAATAGAGACTTACAAATCACTTTGCTGTAGCCACCCAACTAGCTCTTACATGATCATTTTGTCGTGTGGTCCTTGTGGTAGATTAGGTCACTGTCCCAAAGCTAATCTGATCTCGAGGCTTCCCTGCCCCAGGGATGGGAAATTGGAGCTTAGGGCTTAAGGTTGTTCCTGGAGACAGATTCTGTATCTTCACCATTTTAACTCAGAACAAATCATGGAATTCACTTTGGTCAATGAAACACTTGCATGAATGTCACCTCTGAGCACACTGCAATCCACTTCTTGGTCTAGAAGACGGCTCAGTTGGTAACCTGCTTGCCTTGCAAGCATGAGGACAAGTGTCTCAGTCCCAGTACTCACATGAAAAGATGAATATGGTAGTGTATACTGATAATCTCAGTCTGACAGCAGATCTCTGGGGTTCACTGGCTAGTAAGCTTAGCCTAAATGTCAGGTTCCAGGCCAAGTAATAAACTGTCTCTAAAAGAAAGTGAATGAAACTCGAGGAATGACACCCAAGGTTGGATTCTGGCTCCTACAAGCAAGTGGCCTCAGATGCATTCACATATGCACTTACGCACACACAGAAGTGCGTGTACCCCCCCCCCACACACACCAAAGAACCCGTTCCCTTGACTGCTATGCCTCGTTTTCTGCTCTGATGTGAGATTCACAGTGTACTTGCAACATGAGAGCTGCCTCTGTCTGGGCCTCTGGGAGAAGATGAGGAGGAGGAAAGGAGTTCAGATCAAACCAAGACTGACATGTAACTCCAACACAGCTAAAGCTCGCTGTTGCAAGCCACTGAGGTTCTGGCCGCCTTTGGTATTGCACCTTCACTTAGATACAGAGCTGTTCCTACCACATCATAACACAATTACATGCGAATCCCTGCAGTGACTAAAATGATTGCTACTGCCTGAGACAGACTATCCCATCATTCAATAGCACTATGATAAAATTCTCCCCAGCATTGCACCAAGATCTCTTTCTGACACAAACTGCTTGCTGTGCTGCAGGAATGTGTCTCGGAACAGACTTCCTTCTACCTGTCAGCTGAGATGCAGGGCTTGGCCAAGGCCAGATACCAGTAAAGGCATAAAAGGTCACAAGGTTCATTCACAGAGTCACAGCAATGAAACTTGTGGGTGACCCACAGGTCCCTGGTCCCTGTAGAGGGGAAAACATGGAGCACTGAGTCTATGAGACATGCTAGGCTCAGAGCCATGGGGGCAAAGAAAGATGAAAAGCTAAGGAAGGCAGGAAAGTACACCAGTTGCTTTCTTAGAAGTCAGGCTGGCATGGCGTCATGACAAGATTACTGATGGACCTTCTGCTCCACACTGTAGTCCCTGGTACCCTGTGCTCTGAACCTGACATTGCATCATCCTCTGTCATTCACCTGCTGGCTTTATCCTTGGTCCACATTGTCTTGGTTTTGTTTCTAGCATGTCATCATACTCTGGAGCGTTTCATGTGAAATCTGTGTGCTCACATCATTATTCAGTTAGTAGGTGATAAAGTGCTTCAGAATTTGTATATCAGAGTCAAGTTGGACCAGGCTTCAGATCCCAACCTCTCAGTTGGTAGTGGTGTGATGACCTCCACAGTGCTAACTTCTGTAGGTCTCATTTGTCTGTCAACTGAAAATGCCCTCAACCTTAAAGGACTGTTTGTATATATGGGGTGTTGTACACGTGTGTAGGTATGTGTGCATACGTGTGGAGGCCAGAGGTCAACCTTGGGTCTCTGCCTCAGTTGCTATCCACCTTGTTTTACTTTTATAAAAAGAGAGATATTTATTTTTATCTATGTGTGTTTGCTTGCATGCACATATGTATATCACATGTATACAGTGCCCACAGAGGTCAGAAGAGCACATTAGATCCCATGGAACTGGAATTACAGATGGGCATGGGTGCTGGGAACTGAGCCTGGGTCCTCTGCAAGAACAGTGGGTGCTCTTAACTGCTCAGCCATCTGTCCAGTCCCTCCACCTTGCTCTTTGAGGCAGGGTCTCTCACTGGCCTGGAGTGGCTGACTAATGAGCCCTAGAAATCTTCCTGCCTCTGTCCCATCCCCATTCTGGGATTATACACACACAGTACCATGCCTGGCCTTTCCTTCTCTTGCTCTCTTTCTTTATTTCCCTTCCTTTCTCTCTTTCCTTCTCTCCCTCCCTCTTTCTTTCTTTCTTTCTTTCTTTCTTTCTTTCTTTCTTTCTTTCTTTCTTTCTTTCTTTCTTTCTTTCTTTCTTCATGGGTTCTGGGGATCGAAACTCAGGTCCTAGTGCTTCTACAGCAAGTACTTTACTGAGAGACCCAGCTCCCCAACCCCCTGTTGTTATGAAGAATAAAAGAAACACTATGAAGTACTTTCTACACTATCTTCCCTTTGATAAATGATACTTACA
Organism: Nannospalax galili; assembly: GCF_000622305.1. Classification (NCBI taxonomy): domain Eukaryota; kingdom Metazoa; phylum Chordata; class Mammalia; order Rodentia; family Spalacidae; genus Nannospalax; species Nannospalax galili. The sequence goes on along the minus strand of NW_008341422.1, from coordinate 3,482,896 downwards.
TATTGTCTCTGGCAAAACCAAAGAGAAAATGAGAAATAAAGGAAATGACATCGACAGCAATGCTGCATGCTCTGCGTCCAAGGACTCCGTTCGGCTCTGGCATGCCAGGTAATGACATTGCTCCTTCGCTGTTAGAACAAAATGATCTGCTGTTGAAATTTTGCCACAGGATCCTGAAGGTTCATTTGGGGTGTCTCAGAAGAAGCATGCATTCCTTCATGCTATTTGTGTCCTATTTTCTTTTGTATTTCCTTATCTAGTTTCTCCTTTTTATTCAACTGAAGGCAGTGCTGAGAATCAGCAGCATACAAGAGCATTCCAACAAGGGAGAGGAAAAATTCCACAACCAATTTCATATAAATATTTGAAAGCACAAGAAGCAAAAAGTGAATGCTTATCATGCCCTATGCAGTCATAAAATATCAGAAAGACCACAACAAACCAGCTCAGCCATCCAGATTCCTCAGGATTCTGTCCCTGGCACCCAAGGCCATCCTTCCCCAAGTTACTAGGAAAGCTTCAGTCTGATTCTGACAACTTGATGTCCTTTCACATCCTCTGAGATCCACTAATGGAACACAATGCATGGCAAAGGAAACAGATTACAAGAAAAGTTTCTGAAGCCTGAGGATATAGCTCAGTTGGTAGAGTGCTTGCCTAGCATGTGCAAAGCCCCAGGTTTGATCCCCAGCATTACATAAACCAAGTATTATGGCACATGCCTATAATCCCAGCACTTGGGAGGTAGAGGCAGGAGGATCAGAAGTTCGAAGTTATTCTTGGCTCATAGCAAGTTGGAGACCAGCCTGGGCTATGTGAAAACCTGTCTCAAAACAAAAATAAATGAATAAATAAATATATAAATAATAAATAAATGAAAATGTTCCTGTCAGTGTGTGTGGAGAGGGGAGAAAGAAGAGAGAGAAAGAGTAAAGAAGAGAAGAGAAGAGAGAAGAAGGAAAAGTAAGAGAGAGTAGACAGAGACAGAGAGAATCTATCATTCCTCTCAGAACCACTATGTGGTATTACCCTCTCCTTTTGTTCTTGATTTACTTTTACTTTTTAGCTATGTGTATATGTGTGTGTCTGTATAGGGCTCTGTGCAAGTGTAAATGCAGGTGCCCTTGGAGGCAAGAGGGGTTATTGGATTCCCTTAGAGCTGGAGTTACAGGCAGCTGTGAGCCATCAGACATGGGTGCTGGGATCTGAACTTGGGTCATTTGCAAGGGATATACACATTCTTAACCACTGAGCCATCTCTCTAGCTCCCTTGGTCTCCATTTACCAGGTCTACCCCAGTACCACAACCCTGTGAACTAGGGCCTGGCTAAGGCTGTCTGTTTCCTCAATCACTTTAGACATCCTTACCAGTGATTGCCAGAGTGCTTACATTTTATTCAGGCCAGGGACCAGTTATACCCTGGTGATGGGATAAAGTAAGGCTAGAGTTTCTCGCTTGCTGCCAATATGTGGATGCACACCTCATTCAGGGTACCACTATTTCACCTCATGGCTCTAGTCTATGACACTTTGTATACAAATTATGCATATGCCAAATAATATAGATGCAAATAAGCAAACATGGGTCCTATAATTCTGTGACTATACTGAGGATCTAATATTTACACAATCCATTTTGTAGTGTATTTCCAAATTTCTAACCCAATTTAAGTGTCTCAGCGCTCACCATTTGTTAACAGAAGTTATTCCCCAATTTATTCTTCTTACCTTCAGGGGGTGCGATTAAAGAAAGTGCCTACGTTTTTTTGTAAAATTAGGGTTTTTAATTCCCTTGTACCACCTTCAATTAGCCCATTTTCTGTCTTTATTCATTACAGACTTTTAAACTCTGAAAAATGGATATCCTGCGTGGGAGGTTTTGAAAATGTACTTAGGACTCTCTCTTTCTGACTTACAGTGGTAAATTGGATGTGCACAAGTAAGCCAGCTCTCGGTCCTGTTGGAATGTCTTTTAAAAGGAATAAAGATGGAAACTGGTGACAGAATTACAAGCTGGATTTGCCTCGGCTGGAAGTTTACACTGACTGAATCACTGATTGTAGCAGGACCCATCCCCAACCCCACTTCCCACACTCAGAATGACTGCCAAGTCCCAGGAAGGCTGTATTCACATGCAATGTGCTGGTGTATCCAGCACCACCCTGCCCAGGAAAACAGGAAGGTGCTACCTGATTGAACAATGATATCGAGCCCAGAATCCCTCTCTGCCCCTTTGCCCCCATCAGCAGTGATTTTCCCTCGTGCATTTAACCTCTGTATCTCAGAACTCTCAAGATGGAGGGAAGGAATAACTTATACCTGTCTAAGGAAAAGTATCACTGACAGGAGAATAGACTTTTGAGCAGTCAGTGTTGTTTCAAACTGTGGCTACTTCTTAAAACCATATCCAAAAAGCAAGTGTCAGATCAAGGCTCAACCAAACACATCTGGATAGAGTAAGGTTGTCAGTGGGGAGCCGGGAGAGGGCACTGTCTATCAAACTGATCTAAGAAGTGGGAGCTCCTGGAACCCAACTGGGCAGCAGGGAGACTTAGGAGGTCTAAGGATTTTCTGTTATTTTCTGTTGCTGAGAAACTAGCTCTGGATAACCTTTCCTGACTGCTTAGAGGAAGAGGGTACTTTAAAAATGACTTTCTGAAATTCAAATTAAAGCCTTTTAATACGTTTTTCTGTTTTCCATAAGAAAGAAATACAAGAAGGTAAGCAGCTTCTATGAAAGAAGAGCAGGTTATCATGGTAGAAAATAGCTAGATGAAGACAAATACATCAGAAGAGGCTGAGGAGATGGCTCAATGTGTAACTGCACTTGCTGCGTAAGCATGAGAACCCAAGTTCAAATCCCCAGCACACATACAAAATGCCAGATGTAGTAATGTATATCCCTTTAACCCCAGCGCTGAGTGGAGGGGCAGACAGGAGGATTGTTGGGGTGTGCTGACTGCCAGCTTATCCCCAATGAGAAACTCTGTCTCAAAGGGATAAGGCAGAGAGTGACAGAATAGGACACCCAGCATCCTCCTCTGGCTCTTGGCATGGGCACATGCATGTGAACCAACATATTCCTACAACACACACACACACAGAGAGTGAGAGAGAGAGAGAGAGAGAGAGAGAGAGAGAGAGAGAGACAGAGACAGAGACAGAGACAGAGACAGAGACAGATACACACACAAGCAGAAAGTAATGCAGGAGTATTAAAAATAGTAAAAAGAAAAGTTTGTGGTATGTTACTGAGCCCAGAGTTTTCTCTTAAAAAATATTTTATTTTTAATTGTGTGTGTGTATGCGCACACGTGTGCGTATGCATGCGCATGCATGCACATGAGTGCAGGTGCCCCCAGAAGCCAGAAAAAGGCATCAGATCCCTGGGAGCTGAAGTTAAAGGTCCTCTGCATGAGCAGTTCACGCTCTTAACTGTTGAGCTCTCTTAAGCCCCCAGAACTCTCTTTATATGTGAAGACAGTGACAATAAAAACAAGTCTGAAGTGTCCTAAGTACCTCTACAGAATAAGCTATACCACTCCTGCGAAACCAGAAACCGTTAAGAATTGGGATGTTCCTGACTAGAATGAGTAGTGTCCAGCACGGAAATCACAGAGATATAAGTGGGTGAAGTGCTCTCAATGTGAGTCTGTTTTCAAATTATCACACAGGTTCTGGCCCCCACTTCTGATCTCCTCAGTCTCCTCCTTGAGAGGTGCATCTTAGACATCTGTGTTTCCCAAGAGCTTCCCTAGAGACTGGAGTACACAGCCTAGGCTCAGTGTAGGAAATGAATCACATATTTTCTTTTTGACCTTCAGGTGTGTGTATGTGTGTGCGTGTGTGTGTGTGTGTGTGTGTGTGTGTGTACGTGCGTGTGTGTGTGTGTGCCAGGCTAGCTGGTCCAGGAGTTTCCAGGGATTCCCCTGCTTGTCTCTGCCTTCTTGCTGTCTCATTGGCATGTTAGAATTACAAATGCATGTGATTCTGGCCAGCTTTACATAAGTTCTGGGGATCTGAACTCAGGTCCTCATGCTTTCCCAGCAAGTGATTTACTGACTGAGACATCTCCCTAGCCCAGCAACGTTTTCTGAAATTTTCCTCTCAGAGCAATGGCAGGGTTAAATTTGCATGCTCATTAGCTATTGTTGCTTGTTTTGTGCATGTCTGGTAACATCTCTAGAAATATGGCGAGCTCTCTTTTGACCGTTTAGCCTTTGTGTTCTACAGAAGAATCTGAAGCACTTGTTGTTAGAACTGCAAAGACTTTCTCACAGTTTGTCATCTCTTTTTGCAATGTGTTGAAATATCTTTCCCTTCACAGTTAGAAGTATATATTCGAACCATTCTCGATTTTTGGATCTCTGTAACATTTTTACTTCTTTTATGCCTTTTCCCAGTATCTGACATCCATACACTAAGCAAGACAGATAAGGAAAACCCACACCATGTAAAATAGCCATATTGGATAGAGACATTTGAAAATAATTGGAACTACAGAAAATCAACATGCCAGGATGGCTCTTTAGACCACTCCATGCTAAGGAAGCACCGAATCCCCAGTAAAATACAGAAAGAGGAAAAGAAATCACTGCAAAGCCGTAGTTATGCACTATTTACCCCATTTTCAGTCTTAGAAGAAGATTCATGAATCCTCTCCTCTTTGGTTTTTCTTTGTATCATGTGTACAAAAGCTCTTTCCCACCAAAGATAATTTTAAAAATTAATCTCTATTTCCTCTAACTTTCTGAGTTAATTTCTCACCTTTCATTCATTCCTCCATCTGTATAACTGGCACATTTTCAACTTTTCCATGTTTTAAAGAATGACGTGGAAATTCGGGAATGATTTTAAAGCTTGGCTCAAGGTCAGGTCTTTTGAGTCTGAACCAGTTAATTCCCAAGAGCCCCAAAATGTGAACTTGATCTTTTAAAAAATAATATTTGGATTAATTCATTGGGAATTTTATACAATGTGTTTTGATCGTGTCCAGTCCCCCTCCCACTTCTTCTCAGACCCACCCCACCTTTCTACCCTCCAGCTTTGTGTCCTCTTTTTTTTTTCCATCTCTATTCAC
>NW_008341422.1:3461678-3476999 GCF_000622305.1 Nannospalax galili | reverse complement strand
ACTCTTGAGGTCATTTGAGGATCTGTTCCTCAGGGGTCCCATGGGCTTGGGAGGAGCCCCTGGCTCCTTTCTTTTACCAGTTCCATCTACATGAAGATAAGTCAAAGGTCCTGCTCAACCATTGTTGGCTTCTCTTGGAAGCATGGAGGAAATGATTCCTCTGTGTTGACCCTCCTCTTTATAGACTGGTGTGTCCTCTTTTTTTAAAGCCTATTAAGTCCAATTTTTTTGTTGCCCAAATTCTCTTAGGTATGAAACCATTTCCTAGAGCGCGAACAGCTTATCAGAGTCACATATAAATTTCCATGTGTTACAGCGTGCACAAGACTTGTGCAAGGTCAGGCCAGATAAAATCACAGCATGGAGGGGTGAGGTGGGCAGGAAGCTCCACCCCTAGATGAGGAGCTATTGGCAACTGATTGCTGCAAGGAGAGGAAGAATCAGTGTTCTTCAAGGCTGAATTTGATTTTTTTAACCATGGTAGCTTTATGCAAGTCCTGCCTGGCCTTTGGGATGTCATGGAATAAAGAAGCAAGTGGGCATTGTATCTGAGTCATCAGTCCTCAAGCATGTCAGGGTATCAAGCTACGATCTGCTCTAAGGACTGAGAAACTATTGCTGATGTGTTCAAACTTCAGCAGGCCCCTCTCCAGGTCCAGGAAGGACCTATGGAATCTTCTGGCCTTTTGCCTCAATTTTTCTGTATACCTTAGGTATTCACTAATGATAGTGTTCTCTTTCAAAAATAGCCAAGGAATTATTTTCATATACAGAGGTACCCAAGGAATGAATCAATCTCTGGTATGAATTGAACATTTTGAATTGTACTGTTTGTTCCAGCCTATTAAATAAAAATAATTATTTTGAGCTTTCAGTAAAGTGCTTATTTCAAGGTTGGGAATTGTCGGGAAATACTTTACCATGAACAAAAAATAGATGAAGTGGTGTCACAAGCTTGATTTAGCCTTTTCCAGCCTGGCTTTGTAACTCTGAGAGGCAGGAGCTCACAGGTGCCTTTGGACTAAGATTGATTCAATATTAAATGTGTTGATTTGTCAATACAGAAGTTTATAAAAGGACAGAGGAGGGATTTATGTATGTTGTATATAAAGTGGAATTTAAGATTCTAGTCAATAAATCCTTATTTGATATATTGGATTTTTATCAAGGAGATGGAAAGATTCTTATAAGCAGCCTTGATTAAAACTCAGTCCTAACAAAATTTTTTTCTTCTTTTAAAGCAGAAAAAAAAACATGGGGGGATGGAGGGATGGTTCAGTGGTTAAGAGTACTTATTGGTCTTCCAGAAGACCCATGTTCAGTTTCCAGCACCCCATCAGGTGACTCACAACCACCTGCAACTTCAGCTCCAGGGGATCTGACAGCCTTTTCCAAACTCCACAGGCACCTGCACTCACATACACAAACACACACATATTTAAGAAATACTAAAAATGAACCTTTAGAAAGGAGAAGAGAATGAACAGGGATACTCTATTTTATAGATGTCTATGTTTTCAATAGCTCATTCATAATAATATACTGTTCTTAACACACATACTTAAACTAATCACCTGGCTTTGAATGCTTTTTTTTAATGATAGAGGTAAATTAAATATTGTTCAGGACACTGTGTCTTAATAGCTTTCCTGCGAGCAAAGCACGTTTTTCTATGAGATGACTAAGCTAATTAAACTAGTAAGATGTGACTGAACACACCATGGGCAGTGTTGCAATTTCCTGTGAGTGGCCTGCACATCATTCGTTTGCTCATCAAATACACAGTGAATTCTTAGGTAATTCAGATGTTCTGAAGAATTTTGGAGCACAAAAATCCAGACAACTGGCCTCCAAGAGTTACAAGCTAATGAGGGTCTCTGGTGAATGAGATATGACTTGATAATCCCATAATGGAAGCAAGATAAAACATATAATGGATAAATCCTATAACGCTTGTGGAGGCCAGAGGTTGATATCAGGTGCTTTCCTTAATTGCTTTCCATGTTTTTTGTGGGGTTTTTTTTGTTTTTGTTTTTGTTTTTTGAGACAGGGTCTTTTATTAAAATTGGGACTTTTTGAGTCAGCCAGTGAGTTTCAGGGATCCTCCTGTGTCTGCCGCCTCAGCAACAGTTCTATAGGCCAGTAATCAGTATTGTTGCACCTAGCTTATACATGGGTACTGGAGATCAAACTCAACTCCTCATGCGTGTGGGGCCAGCATTCTACATGCTGAGCCATCTTCCCAGCCCTAAGAAGCAACTAGTCTTAAAACACAATGATAAATTTGGGGAATGGTTTATCTGATTTCAGGGAATATGAGCTTACATTTGGAACTGACAGAAAAAGAGATTAAAAATGAATCAACTCCTAGGTCAGCATGGGTAAACATTTTCTGCTGTAGAGACTGTGGCTATTTCTGGCCTTGGGGAACCCATTAAAGTGATCATGTGCAATCTATAAATGGATAGGTATGCTCAGGTTCCAATAAAACTTTATTTACAAAAAGGAGTGGGTCTAGTTTGTCAACACCTTGCCTAGAACATGACAGGTCTTTGGTGTTCTAAGCTTAGACTCTAGCTCATGGGCATCTTTAAGCACGGCGTGATAAATTCATGTTCTTACGGCTTTACAGTTGACTGTGTGGTTATGGAGGACAAAATGGACATAGAAACGAATGTTAGGACGGTGATCTGAGGGCTGAGGGGGAGAAATGAGGGAGGGAAAATGACATTTCAAGTGGCTTCAGAGTGAGATAGACAAAGCACAGAGTGGTGAGGGGAGCTCCGCTGATTTTGCCCCAGGTGCCCCACCCTGCACGTGCCTTAACAGCAGACACAGATGGGATTAGATCTTTCCCTTACAGCCATATTATCTTGACTATGAACCCAGAACATCAATCCAAAATTTCTGTATGTAAGATAGGAGCTGCATGGATTTAGGCTTCAATCTCACTCCAATGATCAAATTCTAAGGTAAAATTCTTCACACTGGGACTTACGGTGGCCAATCCCAAGACCTGAAGTCAGTGCCCTTGCTTAATCCCCACAGTGGATGATCTGTGCTCAGAAAAGACATGGCAATCTTGGAATCAGAAGATGGTATTCCTTCAGGGCTGGAGGGATAGCACAGCCGTTAAAGGCTGAGGCTAAAAACCGAAGTGTTAAAGAAAAAGACCTGCAATTTTATAGTCTTGTTTTGCATTCTTTTCATAGATATGAAATGTTTTGAAATGTTTAACAATATTTTAGATATCCAGAGTACACTGGAACTTCAAAAGTAAGTCACTACAATGACTCAGAATTAAATTTTACATATCATAAATTTCTCAGTAGTCTGTCCTGGGTAGCTGGCCTGTCGCCATCTATTTAAGTCCTGTGATTAACTGTCTGTCCTTCTCTGTTCTGCCTCTATCACTTTCGCTGCAACAGACAGAAGTCAACTCTTCTAGATGGACTATTTCACCCACCATTAATGCTTTGGCTTAGTCTCACAGTCATAGATCAACTTAGACGTTTCTCAAATCAGCTTTTGAGAACAGAGATACTTAACTTTCGTAGGCTTTGTTTTCAAAGCATGATACAACATGACTCACTTCTGGCTTAAACATCAGAATTCTCATGACAATACCTGACAGAAAAAACTTAAGGGAGAGAAGATTTATTTTTACTCACAGTTTCTGATGGTTTCATACCATCAAATCATAGTGGTGCTAGTGGTGGAAGAGGATGGAGCTGAGGCTCCTCGTAGCACAGTAGACCAGGAAGCAGAAAAACTAAGAAGGAACCATGGGCAGGGATAGATTCCAAAGGTACTCCCCTAATGACCTACCTCTGCCAGCCAGGACCACCTCCTAAAAGATCCACAGTCTTTAAGACAGAAAGTTAGGGGCTGGAGAGATGGCTCAGCAGTTAAGAACACTGGCTGTTCTTACAGAAGATCTGGGTTCGAATCCCAGCACCCACATGGCAGCTAACAACTGCCCGAAACTCCAGTTCCAGGGAATCTGACAGCCTCTTCTGTTCTCTACAGGCATTACACGACACAGGTGCACTTACCTACATGAAGGCAATACATGCATACACATAAAGTAAAAATAAAAAATAATAAATAAAATATTTTTAACAAAAAGACAAAAAGCTGAGAAAACAGCATTCAAAACACAAGCTGGGGCTGGAGAGATGGCTCAGCAGTTAAGAGCACTTGATCTGGTAGAGCTCCTGGGTTCAGTTCTCAGCACCTACTTAGTGACTCATGACTGTAACTTCAGTTTCAGGTGGTCTGGTGTTCTCTTCTGGTCTCCATGGGCACCAGACTCACAAGCAGTGAATACACATACATGTAAGCCAAACGCTCATACTCATAAAATAAAAATAAGTAAACCTCAAAACACGAGCTAGCAGGGACATTTCAGAATTAAATTACAACAGGAAATATAGGTTACCTCATTGCTTCAACATAAATTGTGACCATTAATATGTATAATATAATATGGATAGAATTTTTACCCAGAAACCCTCCCTCTTGTAGCTCCCTACATCTCAATCGAGAGACCATAGCTTATATGTTTATATGCAAGCACTGTTGTCCTAATTGGACACACAGAGGACACAGGCCCAGGAACTTATTTTCATAATCAAAGATAAAACAAACATATACTAGGGTGTTTTTAGTGTTGTTGTCCTTTTGGGTATATATGTATATATGTTCATGTCTGTGTAGACATGCATGTATGTGTGTGGGGGGGGCAGAGTACAATGTTGGCTGTCATATCTCAAGTGTCATCCACCTTTGTTTTTGTTTTGTTTTGTTTTGTTTTTATAAGGTCTTTCGCTGGCCTGGATTCTCCAAGTTGGCCAGGCTGGCTGGCCAGTGAGTCTCAGAGATTCACTTGGCCCTTCGTCCCCAGTGCTGGGATTACAAGCATGTACCACCACACCTGGCTTTTTTACACGGGTTCTAGGGGGTCAAAATCAGGTCCTTGAGCTTTGTTGACTGTTGTCTCCCCAACTGTAGGCTTTGTAATGCTTTAATTTGACTAAAACATTTATGTTGGTATATGTTTGAAGACTTTTAGGATCTTGCACAAAAATTTTTAAAGGAGCTATATAGAATTAATTATATAGTGTTAGAGCTATGGCCAAGTAATTTCTTGTTTGTAAAATAATGAGATTGGACTAGATGGTTAATGTCCCAACCAATTTCAGAAACATTTTATTTTTGCATATAATTACAATAACTTTTAAAATTTGGTAGCATGCCCAAGTCACTGTGGATCCTAAACGTTTGGCTGAAATCATCTAAAATAAAACCTAGGGGCTGGAAAGATGGCTCAGTGGTTAAGAACACCGGTTGCTCTTGCAGAGGACCTGGGTTTGACTCTCAGCATGCACGTGGCAGCTAACAATAGTCCATAACTCCAGTTCCAAGGGATCTGTCCTTCTTCTGACCTCTGTGAGCATTATGTAACACAGGTGCACTTACATACATGCAGGCAATACACTCATATACATAAAATAAAAATCATAAATAAAACATTTTAAAATGAAACCCAATTGGGGAATTCAAAATTGGGCTCCAGGGGCTGGAGAGATAGCTCAGATGGTAAAGTGCCTGTCTTATATCCATGAGGACCTGAGTTTGATCACAAAAACCCATGTAAAAAGCATAGCATATGTAGTGCATGTTTTTTTTGTTTTGTTTTGTTTTCTTTTGAGACAGGGTCTCCCTGTAGCCACAGCTGTCCTGGAACTCACTATGTAGACCAGGCTGGCCTTGAACTCACAGAGATCCACCTGCCTCTGCCTCCCCAGTGCTGGGATTAAAGGCATGCGCCACCACGCTTGGCATAGTGCACGTTTTTTAATCCCAGTGCTAGGGAGGCAGAGACAGTCAGCCTAGCCAATTAAGGCAGGTAAGGAAAAGACATCTGATATTGACTTTTGACCTCTGTATGCACACACATAGGTACCTGCATACAAATGTACCTGCACCCATATGAACATGCATACATACCTGTGTCCTCTCTCTCTGTCTCTCTCTCTGTCTCTCTGTCTCTGTCTCTCTGTCTCTCTCTCTCTGTGTGTCTCTCTGATTAGCTTCTAAAACTTAGGCTGCAAAAGTATTGTAAAATATTTTTTTCTTAGAAATATATGCATATTCCTAAAAATTGATGTTAGGCAAAGACTAGAGCTGCAAATCTTTTTAGGTTTCATGGCAGATTACATCATTGCTCTCTTTTCCTGTTCTTCATATGGAGAAGCTATTAAATATTCAGATAAGTAAGGCAGAGAAGGAAGAGTCTGTTCTCCTCACAGTGTGACAGTAGGATCACAGCCATGCAGATCTTGCCCCTCAGGGCCATTTCTGATTCCCATCTTGCATCAACAGAACCTAAATCTCTACTCGAGAGCCCAGGGTACTGCATTTTGAGCTCCAGGTGATTTTTGTTTTGTTTTTGTTTTTTTGTTTTGTATGTAGACTGGAATCTCAAATTTGAGAGTCATCAGCTCTGCTGAGAAAGTCTGGACTTACATAAGTTGTGTAGCTAAGAGCCTTTAGAGTCAACTAGACTTACCATGAACAGGGTGATGAATATAATCCCCATCACTGGATTGGTAGTCATCATCTCCCTGAGACAGTACTGAGTGTGTGAGAGTTATCAATCTTAAAGGCCTTTTCAATTGATTAAATATTTGTCTCAGTGATCCATTTACTTTATTTTATTTATTTGTGTGTATGTGTGTGTGTGTGTGTGTATTTGGTGTATATGTGTGGTACATGCATGTGAGGGTGTGGGTATGTATTCTAGTATATGCACATGCAGAGGGTGGGGGAGGACACTTGGGTGTCTTTCTCCCTTACACTCCACTTTGTTTCTTTGAGGCAGAGTCTCTCACTGAACAGGAAGCTTGCTGTTTGTTAGGTCAGGTTGGCTGGTCAGTGAGCTCCTGAGATCAATCTATCTCTGACCTCCAATGCTGGGGTTATAGGAACATATAAAAAAAGCCGTGACTGGCTTTTTATGTAGATGCTGGGTATTTGAACTCAGGTTCTTATGCTTGCTGAGCAAGTACTCTCACTCACTGAGCCATCTCTTTAAATGCTCCCTCCCTTGCCCAGTGCTACATTTTTATAAGTGGAAAAGGAGCTTTACTTTATGCCATGCATTTTATTGCTAAAAATGACAATTTTCATAGGTCTTCATCTATGAGTCTGAGCATCACTGTGTGATGAGATTTGGAGACAGGGTCCTGCTGTCTGCTGCCTGTCTACTAAATGCTGTCTGTGCAATGGGGAGTATACCTCTATTACATTAGCAAGACTTTATTTCCCCTTTGTGGATCAAGAGTTGAGAGAAAGTAGACAATGTTGGCTTGTACTAGCCATTTCCCTCTCTCCCTCATCTGAAAAGAAGAGAGAATGGGATCTCAAGTCTTGCATTATTCAGGGTTTTTGAAAGGAACAGAATTGATAGGAGTATTTATTTTAAAAGATTTACTAGATGGGCTTACCCAGTATGGACTGAGTGGTCCAACAAAGACTGTCTCTAGCCCAGAGAAGCTGAAAACCCAGTAGCTGTTAAGTACAGGAAGCTGGGTGTATCAGGGGTTCTGGTCTTGGAGAGTCACTGGTCTTCAGTGTGTGCCAGATGCCAAGAAGCCCGATTATGATGCTAGCAAAGAACTGTAACAGCAGCAAGTACAGGAATAGATGTGCTCGCCAGCAGGGAGTGAAAGCAGGCCAGCAAGCAGGACCAACCACTCAGTTAATTCTTCCTGGAAACTCCCTCATAGACCTGCCCAGAGATACCCCTCTTAGTTGATTACAGATCCAATCAATTGGCAGTCAAGTTAACTATCACAGGACCAGGGAGATGGCTCATTCAGTAAAGTACCTGGTAGGCAAGGACAAGGACTGAACAAGCATCCCCAGAACCAATCTAAAAAGCCTGGTGTGCTAGTGTATACCTGCAACCCCAGTAGTAGGAGCTAGGGAGGGAATTTCAGAGACAGGGGGATGCCTGAAGCTCATTGGACAGCCAGCCTAACCTAATTGATGAACTTCAGGTTTAGTGAGACGCCAAACCAAGTCTCAAAAACAAAAGGTGGAAAGTGACCAAGGAAAGACAGCCAACGTCAACCTCAGAACTTCTATGTGCATCACATGTACACACATCCATACTAACAAGTACATACTCCACACACATACACATGTATATACATATACACACAAAGAGAAACAGAGAGAGAGGAGAGAGAGAGAGAAAGAGAGAGAGGGAGAATTATCACAATCTATTCAGGTTCTGAAGTTCGAAGATTGCATGTAGACTAGTATAATTGAATTATAGTACTTAAGAACTGGAAGACAATTTAGAGGTCAGATTCTATGACCTTTAATATCACAGAAATTGGTTAAGCAGAGACAAAGTGAGAAAGATTTGTGTGCCCTGGAAAGCATCCCAGTGCTCCTTCACACTCACAACCCTCTTCTAATCATATATTCTACACACTGGACTAACATGCTCTGTAACAGTGTAACCAGAAACAGCTTCTCTGTCATCACATGGCAATGACAGAATGTTTTGTCTTAGGAACAGTCTAATCTGAGAACTGGGTGTTGAAATGCACTCAGCCTCTTGAGTGGGCTGCCTAAAAGCAAACCCAAGTGGTGATTTTTTGTGTAATTTGTTGATGGATTGTTTTCAACTGAGACTTGTAAGAGTGTGGGGTGATCAAGAGAGGGCAGAGGAAGTAGCTAGATGAAGACACGGAACAGATCAAACTGAAGTCTTGCTGAAGCTGACTCCACGGAGTGCTCTGAGCATCTCTGGCAACTGCAGTAGCAGTGGCACCAGCCTTCACAACCGACCCCTGTGGTCAGCAGTTCTGTGGCCCTCCCACTCCTACCTTCCCAAGTCTTATTCTTGACCTTCTACCTCATCGGCGAATATGTTTGCCCTAGGATTTTAATACTTTTACATTAGAAATCATGGTTTTATTGTTTATGTGCATGTCAGTGTGTGTCTAAGTGCGGGTTATGTGCACAGGAGTGCAGGTACCTGTGGAGGCCTGAAGAGGCATCAGATCCTCTGGAGCTAGAGTTACAGGTGGTTGTGAACTGTCCAATGTGAGTGCTGGGAAACAAATTCAGGTCCTCTTCAAGAGCAGCAAGCGCTCTTTACTACTGAGTCATCTTTGATTTGAAGATTCTTAACATCATTACACCTGAAGAAGTCCTTTGCCCAAGCAGGAAAGTATTTACAGACATGGGCATGCTCAACCCAGTAAACTCTTTTTTCAAACTTAATAGAATTTGTTTTCTTCTTAAGGTAAGTTGGGAGTTAAAATTTTAATACAGACTCAATTAAAATGTGCTATTATATCAACATTTTAAAATTTATTGACTTGAAGTTGAATTTTGAATTCTAATCACAATATGTTGTGGAGATACTCCTGTGATCTGCATTCCTCACATTGTTCATCCCTGTGCATGAGAGAGAGAGAGAGAGAGAGAGAGAGAGAGAGAGAGAGAGAGAGAGAGAGAGAGAGAGAGATCTATTACTCTATAAATACTTTGAAGAGCTCTTTTAGGCCTACTACTGTTTCAATATGTGCTGTTCCTGTCCTTTTTATTAATTTCAGACCAGTTTTCCCTTGTAATCTAACTATATTCTTTTTTGTTTGTTTGCTTGTTTTAATTTTTTCATTTCATGTGCATATATGCATGGTGTACTGGCCCAAGGTTGATATCAGTAATCTTCAATCACTCCTTCACTGCATTCTTTTGAGGCAGGATCTCTCAGTCAAACCCAGAGTGAGTCAATACAGCTACTGTCCCTAGCCAGCATTCTCTGGGGATCTTCTGTCTCTGCCTTGCAAGCCTAGAATTAGTTACTTTCCCATATGAGCATCAGGGATCAGCAATGTTGGGGCCCCTGAAAGCTTGTATTTGGGGGCATGTTCATTGCATCTCAATTCTAGATGCTTTGCATATTCCCAAGGATTTCCTATTTTGCCCATGTATACTTTAGCAATCAGTATATTACTTTTTAAATGCTTAAAGAGCAGCTATTTTTTGTTACTAATTTATAATTTTACTGCACTTTGGTGCAAAGAAATACTCCCATTGATTCACTGAAATATGCTGAGATGTGGCTTGGTGATATGTGGGATCTTCTTCCTTTTCATTTGTGATGTTGCGGTATTGGTAGTTTTTGACTCTACTCTCTTTGAACCGTGACACAGTTCTTCTTAGTTGAAATATTTGTATTTCAAATCTTAAGAACATGCCCAATTATCTGCTAGACTTGCTCACTATACCATAGTCATTGAATTGTGATTTATCTAAATCCATCCCCTTTATTAAAAAACAATTCAATCTACATGAAATTTAAACTATAATTAAATATTGGCTATCAGACTACTGATATCAAAGGTATTAAGTATTCCTTCAACTATACCTTAATAAAGCTGGTGAGATAGATTGGCAGGCAAATGTGCTTGCCACCAAGCCTAACAATCTGAGTTCAA
This sequence comes from Nannospalax galili, assembly GCF_000622305.1. NCBI lineage: Eukaryota > Metazoa > Chordata > Mammalia > Rodentia > Spalacidae > Nannospalax > Nannospalax galili. Next base: position 3,466,470 of record NW_008341422.1, on the reverse strand, counting down.
TTCTTGGGACCCACGTGATAGAAAGAAAGAACATACTCCTTCAGGTTGCCCTCTAAACTCCACAAGTATTCTTTGGCGTGCACTCCCATCCCAATCATACAAACACATACAATAGTAACACATAAAATAAATTCCTTAAATGCTTTCTATCATATTCTGAGTGTGTGAGATCCTCTTGCTTACTCTTCTGATCATAATACTTCTTATAGTCATCATTGTTTTTCTATTTGATAAAACTGAGGAATTAAAAATGAAAGTAGTTGACCTACCCTGTTTATACACAGTGCTCTAACTTTTAAAGGTTGTCTTGGCTCAGCAGTTAACAGCAATGGCTGCTCCTGCAGAGAACCGGGGTTCCAGTCCCAGCACCCACATGGTAGCTAACAACCATCAGTAACTCCAGTTCCAGGGGACCCAATGCCCTCTTCTGACCTAAGGGGGCGTGGAACAACATGGGTGCAAGCAATATACTCATACACATAAAATAAAAATAAAAAGAAAATTATTTTTAAAAGTTGTCTTATGCATTTAAAATTATTCCTTTTGGGGGATAAAGACATTTTCATGGTGAAATTTGAAACTGTTAATTTGAAATACCTTGACTCAGAAGTAGTTTAAAAACGCTAAACTTAAGATATGCCATTGGGGGGGGGGTTGGAGAGATGGCTCAGATGTATCCTCTTGCAGAAGCCTCGAGTTTGATTCCCAGCACCCACATGGTAGCTAACAACCATCAGTAACTCCAGTTCCAGGGGACCCAATGCCCTCTTCTGACCTAAGGGGGCGTGGAACAACATGGGTGCAAGCAATATACTCATACACATAAAATAAAAATAAAAAGAAAATTATTTTTAAAAGTTGTCTTATGCATTTAAAATTATTCCTTTTGGGGGATAAAGACATTTTCATGGTGAAATAAAAATGTTTAACCCAAAAGAACATTGTCTTCAATTTAAAAAATATATTTTATCCATCCAGTGAGTCAGAATGAAATGTCCAAAACATTAAACATCAGTACATGTCAAGCACCTAGTGACCCAAAATACGTTCACTTGAATATGTATGTTCTGTATTATAATGTGTACCAGCAAGCCTCAGCTCGCAGACACAAAAATAAGTTCTGGTGTTCTGTTGCACAGTAGGGTGACTATAGTTAGCAATGAGTTATTGTATATTTCAAACTCCATGAAGGAGTTTTGAATGTTCTTGTAAAAAAATGTTGGAGATGATTTCATCATTGTGCATGTGTCAGAATACCATATGGTATCCTGTACATATGGACTATTACATGTCAATCAACTTTTCCTTCATTCCTCATTTTATTTATTTATTTTGTAATGCTGGGGGGTGGCATGGGTGTGTGTCCTGGGTTGTTTCCTGTTGCTGTGATAAACACCATGACCAAAATTAACTTGGGGAGGAGAGGAATTGTTCCAGCTCACAGGTTACAGTCATCTAGGGAAAGCCAGGGCAGGAGTTCAATGCAGGAGCTTGAAGCCAAGACCACAGATGAATGCAGTTTGCTGGCTTGCTTCCCCTGGTAAGTAAGCCAGTAAGAGCTTTCCTCCATGGTCAGCTAGCTTTCTTATACAGCCAGACCCACCTCCCCACAGTGACCTGGGCCCTTCTACATCAATCAGCAATCAAGAAATTGCCCCACAAACATGATGGAGAAAATTCCTCAATTGAGGTTCCCACTTCTAGATGACTCTGGTTTGTGTTAAGTCGAAAAAAGACGAACCAGCACAGTATACTAGGCAAGTACTCTTCCTCTCTACTACACCCCAGCCCCAATAACTTTTTATAGGCATATCTTAAATATTTAAGGAAAACTTCCTTTATAAATCAAGTTTTGAACCCACAGTGGCCCTCACATAAGTATTTAAGAAGACAAAGAAAACTTGGTCCAGCCCCTAATAATCTCTTTAATACAAGTACATCAGGACTGTAGGTCTATATTATCTAATCACTGATAAACTCATGTTGTAAAATAAATTATGCTTAGAGTTTCAACCTGGGATATCAGGCACCTATCTTCCTGGTCAGCTAGGGAGCAAAGGCTTCTGTTTCTCAGTCTCCACTTCTACCTGCCTGGGTCAGCGTGGCCTGGGACCTTTGGCTTCCTGTGGGAAATCAGCTTTCTCTCTCAGCCCCAGCCATGGTGCCCTTCCCTCTTCCTGCCTTATCTCATTCTAAGCTCTAACTGTAAACAACTGGGAAAGCATGGGTCTAAAAGTAGCAGTGTAGCCCATGAGAAGGGCACTGCCCGGTCCTGTTCCAGATCTCCCCCCGTGTCTTGCCCATGGTAGTGGCTGGATTCTCAACTCTTGCTCTAAGCCAACTCTGCCTTTGAACAGATGCTTGTACAGTACTGGGGCTAGATGCTTCTGATCCCTCATATGACTCTCTTAATTCTACTTCCCTCCCCAAGAACTGACTTCCTCCAGTTTGTTTTTGGTTAGCACTTGGCTGCCAGATTTGGAAGATTCATGTTCAGCCATTCCATCCTGCTGTTCTTGGTGCTCGGATCTATCCAAATGAGAACAAATAGTCCATGCTTCCATTTGAACACTGGCATACTCTTATTCTCTTTAAATTTTGAAAGAAAATTCTTCACACTGTATATGATACTCCTCCTGGAGAAAATGTGGATGAGCGGCCACTCACGCCAGATAGGGAACTGACAAGAAACCAAGTGAGGGTACCACCGAAGTTCAACTTGGTGAACCAGTAGGTTTCACTGGTGTTGCTTACAGGATCATAACTGACTCAAAGATAGCTGTGTCACCAAAAGCTCACCCCAGCATGGGTGATAATTCCTCAAAGCTGGAAACCTGCCACTCACTGCAGGCACCTCAATTGGTCTGTGCCTCTTCTAGGCATTTCAGTGGGCAGCTGGGCAGAACTGCCTCTTCTAAGCAGCTCAGGGGGTCTGAGACTGTCTCTCATCCATCTTTCTTGCTTATATAAGCTTAGGGAAGGAGGAGTCTTGTGAATCTTCAGGGACTTCCTGGACCTATTGAGTTGCTTACTTCCTGAGTTTAATGAGATATAGTCAGGATGGAATGTTTCATCTCCCTTTAGAAATCCAACTCTTAAGGAGCTTCCTTCCAAAATGGAAATGTTTTATTTCAGAGAAAATTGCTAGTACTGTGTACACTACCTCAAATTTGGTTATGAACCAGGTATGATATATATATACATATATATCATATATATGATATATATTTATAGTATATAATTTTGGTATATATGTGATACACAAACATATACACACAGACACATAGACACATAGACACACCACAGACACACACACACGTTAGATTTAGGAGAGCAGAAAAAAGAAGGAGTTTAGAGTTTAGAAATATAACCAGAGCCAGACCTGCAACAGGCAAAGAATGTGTCCTTTATTCCAAGGAATCACAGTGAGAGTCAGAAACCTTCTGCGGAAACAAGGCATCTGCAACTAAGGAAAGGGATATTTGAGCTTACATATGAATATTACTAAGCACTGCTGCAGGAATTTTCTAGGTGCCAGGGTCTGGTGTCCTAGAGTAACTGAAGGTCTTCTTCCTAAGATTATTTTCTCAGGCAGGGCAGGCAAGTTACCTGTGGCACTAAAGGAGACAGGTTGGCTCCACAAACAGTCTCCTTCAATTCAGGAGTGACCAGCTGATGAGGTTTGAGAAAGGCCAGGGTGCATCTTAAGGAATTTATGACTTTATGATTCCCCTTAATGAAGCTTATGGCTCTCCTGCAATTCATACATTCTATCTATCTATCATCTTTCTATTATCTATCTTTTTTCTTTTTTCTTTCATTCATTAGCTATTACTTTTATTATATATATATATATCTTATAAAATGTATGATTATAAGTCACATGACTAAGTTGAAAAGTAATGTATCTGTAACCTAAGCAATGACTGACCCTCAAGGGCTGTGTCAAGGCTTGTTGGAAACCAGGTAACATGGCTGAAATGGAAGGCTGGGGTCAGGACAGAGTGAATGCCAGGACAGGAGTCATGGGGGGTGAGTGCTAGCACTGGGGTACACAGAAATTGCTGATTCTTTGTCCTGTTTCTACAATTACTGCTGGATATATATATATATGTGTATGTATATATAATCTCCTTAGGACCAGTGCCTGACACAAAACAGTAGTTCTGCCAATTCATAGTGTATTAACTTATAGAAAGGAAAGCTAAACTGCAGTTGCTGTCACAAAAATGGGTATGTTTGTCTCTGCTGAGCGTTCCTGGGTCAGGCATCTGTCTGTATTGGGTCAGCTGTCTCTCTACCCCTGGGAACCAGGACATTTTTCTTCACATAACATGTTGGCTTCTTGTCCTCAGTCATGTTTGCAGATGGTCATTCTCAGTTCCTGGCATCACAAGACTCAGTGCTGGTACAAGTCCACTGTCATCTCCCTCCGGACACCCCACTAGCTTCAACCCCCCTCAGTGCTCTGACCTTGCTATCTCCCTAGCCCTCAGCTCGTTCTCCAGTGCCCAGCCATTCCATCTTCCACCCATCGCTAAGGTGAGCTTTTTAGAGAACAAAGCTAGATAATCTTTCTCCATTGCTTAAAATCCTCTGGCAGCTTCTTAGTAGAGTTAGAAGAAAATCCACATGCTGTTTACAGGTTTCTGTGTGTATGGAGATCCAGCCACCACCTCCCTGGCACCCACCATCTCCACCATGCCCTCAGTCCCCTGCTTACTCTCGCTCTAGGCCCATTGCATCCACCTTTCCTTTGGTGAAAATCATCCCTGTTCACCTAAAATAAAGA
>NW_008341422.1:3455123-3461638 GCF_000622305.1 Nannospalax galili | reverse complement strand
CCGCCCACCCTTCCTCCCTCCCTCCCTCCCAACCATCCCCATTCTCCGAGGTTCTGTGGACAATCAATCTCACTTCAGTTTTACATTTGAATCATCTAGGAAACTTTTCCAAAATACCATGTTCAGTTCTTGTTTCATAGATTCAAATTTAATCGGTCTGTAATGGTCCCCAAACATTGATGCCATTTTTCAAGTGTCCCATAAAGTTTCTAGACCGAGAACTCTTAGGCCCTGTGGTTGAAAGTAAGGAACCGTGAACAATAATTTGAAGTAATCCTATAATGCTGACATTTTTATTGTCTCAACAGGGCTTAACCTGACGAGGAGGAATTAGGAGGGTGGGCATTCCCGCTCTATATTCCCTATAGCATGCTGGGGGTGTCTCTGATGAATCAATGCTAAAGAATTATTTTCTTGTAAGAAAATGATCCAAATAAGGAAGTGTTTCTTCCCTTGTCAGTGTGCATACATGTGTGTGTGTGTGTGTGTGTGTGTGTGTGTGTGTGTTCCTACAGAAAGCATGGTTTCTCAGCTCAGCTAGCCCTCTGTACCCCCTTCTAGCTGCCTGGGAGTTGTCAGTCAGATTGGGGAGCTGGACTGTGGAGGCCAGGACCTCAGAGGCTCTCAGCAAGCATGGAGCTGGCCCAAGTGGTCTGTGAGATGAGCAGGCACGGGTCAGAGGCTGACAGATGGTCTTTCTGCCACGCGGACTGCAGGCAGATGGCTCTGACAGTTTGGACAAGACTGTAACTTTGGGCCGTGGAGGCGGAGCTCAGATAAGATGCTTCAAGAAACTGTGAGATGACTTCTCTATCTCTCCCAGAGAGCGGGCATGGAGCTGGAAGATTGACAGAAGGTGGGGTGGAGAAGGAGCCACAGGAGAGTGAGGAAGGAGGAGACTGAGACTTACTCTTTGCAGGAAGGCCTGGAACTCACTCTTAGCTTTCTTGCTGAGGCTGACGAGCCACAGACTCACAGGCTGGAAGGCATGCAGGGGATTGGTAAAGCACATGGGAGCACAGCTGCCTCTAACTCCTGCTCTGTTTCCTACTGAGAACAAAACTTCATGTTTGTAGGGAGGTGTGTGTGTGTGTGTGTGTGTGTGTGTGTGTATGTGTATGTGTGAACTAGAGGTCAACCTCAGGTGTTGTTCCTCAAGACACCATCCACATTGATTTTTTTTTTAGAATGTGGTCTCTTATGCCTGAGACTGCAGGCTGAGCCCTAGGGATCCACCTACTCTGCTTCCCCAGTGCTGAGATTACTAGCTTGTACTGCCACACCCAGCTTTGTCATTGCATCAAACCAAAATCCTTATTTTTGCAAAGCAAGCACTTCATTGCCTAAGCTACCCCCAGCCCTGCGACCATGACTGAAACAGTCATCTAACATATTTCATTCCTGTTTTCTCTAGACTAGGTACTCTTACTCTGCGAATAGCTTTGTGAGACAATGTCCTGGCCCAGAAGTGGGCTTCGTCCACAGTAAATACTCCTAACATGTGGGGTATGACTTGTGCAGCCCAAGACCATAAAGCAAGTAAATCGGGCTGTGCCTCCATGATTAAAGGCTTGGCGGTTTTCCTTCTGCCGTGTAACATCGGTCTCCTCTTTTCTGCCCATATGCCCCTATTTCAATTTACCAGGAGGGGTAGTTTCTACTGCAAACAAGGAAGTGAGGTGTAAGGAGGAGGAAGAGGAAGAAGTGGAAGACTAATCCTGTTCATACCTGGTAGAGCACGAGCCCCAGGCTTGCTCCTCAGTCCTTCAGCAGCTGTTGCTTACAATGCACAGAAACTCTCTACCTCCAATTGTCTGTCAAGGGCTTTTTTCTCTCCCACTTTGGTTTGTGGCACCTGGGGATGGCTACTGCAGTAAATGCAATTGTCCCCTTGTCCTCACGTACCAGATTTTGCAAGGCCTCTTGGCACATGTCTACAGTAGACATTTAATTAACATAAGACACTATAAAATACCATTAAGACAGGAGTTAGATGGGGAAGCTGGCAATTCCCCAGCTTCATGCAGCCAAATCCCCAGACACAGGTATGTCCTTCAACTTGTCTTGTTCCAGATCTGTCACCTCGGAAGCCAACCCCACCAACGTTTTCTGGCAGACACTTCTGTGGTAGAACGTGAGGACAGTATCTCACCCTCTCCTTGTGCTTATCACAGGGGGTTCATGGCCTCCTTTGCTGACACTAGATGACCATAGCTGAGTGCCAAACAGCCTCTGACATCTGCAGGCCCCACCCAAAACCATGAAGGAACATCCTGTCTTTCCCTGTTTATCATGGTTCGCCATCTTCGTCCCACCTGAGCCCCCACTCTGCAGCAGTCACTCTTCCTGTGGACCTGATGTCCCCTTTGGAGGCCTTCCTGTCATCCCTCACAGGAGAGGCAGTTGCTTGGATTATCCCCATGTTAACTGACCTTGTGTGGAAAACAGGGATACATCTGTTCAACGGCTTCACAGTCACTGAGTGTTTTGTATGCCTAGCAGCTAAGGACACTGGGCTGCATAAAATGTGGCCCGTGTGACTGGAGAGACTTAGATTCTGAAGAGAGTCTTCAACTTGTCCTCACTGTAGTGTGATGTAGGGACACACACAAAGTACACTGGTAGCAGAGACAGAGGACTGGCTGTCCTGCCAGGCAGGGGTGATGTGGACGTGGAATGTCAGCAGACACAAGGACCCTAAGAACATCACTTCCAGCCAAGGTTCTTTGATGTCATACCTTCTTGGCTCTGGCTGCAAGTTTCAGGGTTTGTGAACTCATGGGGCTGTGTGATAAGAGGACTCAGAAAAGGATCTTCGAAGGAGCTTGCTCTGTGGCCCAGACTGCTCTGAGATGTCAGTATTGGAGAGTTTTTTGTTTTGTTTTATATTTATGTGTATGAGTGTCTATGAGTATATACCAGATGTGTTCGGGCGTCAAGGATCTCCTGGAACTGGAGTTACAGGCAATTGTAAGCTGCCCTGTGTGGGTGCTGGAAGAAAAGTTGGGTCCTCTGGAAGGGCAGCTAGTGCTCTTAAGCCATCGCTACAATCATACCACATGCCCCTTACTGGCTTGTTACCACTTAGGAAACAAATATTCCTTAAAGATGAAGTAGATCAGCTCTGTGAGGGGCTATATTTTTCAGTTCCCTTAATCTACATTCCTTTGTCTAGTTCTCTCCGGTTATTCCTGACTCCTGGTAGGAACACTGGCCAAAGCTGACTGATACCCAGTGATGGGCATCAAGGTTTACTTGGGGTTAAGACTCCACGTGGTCATATTCACTTTTCCCTTGAATTGAGCCAAGAAAATTATATAATTTTCCACAAGTTACTTTGTGGAAAACCAGTGACTGGGTGGGGGGTGGGAGTGGTGGGTAAGAGAGGAAACAGAGCAGATGGAAGCTCCAAATCAACACCAGAAATAGCTTCGACAAAGACGCAGCACAGCGGGGACACAAGGACTCTGAGCATTGGCGGTCCTGGGCTCAGGCCCTTGTCTCCTTACTAGCAGATGCATAGCTGTGTCTGAGCGTTCATCTTTTCAGCATCATCTCCCGCTCATGTTTGTTTTGGAAGCAAATTCTTCCCTGCTCTGTAAATGTCCACAGTCTGGCTAGGCAAATGCACACATTTCACATGGATCTTACTCTGTGTGTGGTGCTTATCTGGACCTTGCCTGGGAGCACGTGAAGATGGCTTGCAGATTCCCCACCCAGAACCAATAAATTTCTAGTTTAATAAAATCACAAATGATTTGTTTGTACATTCAAATTCATGAAGCCCTGGTCAGTAGTTCTGTCATGTGACTGCATATTAGAATTATGTAGGGGTATTTTTTAAGTTCTGAAGATTGACACTTCTCTCTGAGATTCCCATGTTGTTGATCTGAGATCAGCCTGGTCTTCTAGGTTTCTGGAAACTCCCTTGGTTCCCAACACGAAACAAATATTGAAGACCGCTGTCCTCTACCAAGTCTTTTCAAATCATCTCTGAACTGTCCATTCTGCTTGTACAGTTCCCATCCACCTGGCTGAAAATGCAAAAGAGACACTGCATGTCTTAGATGTAGTAATAATGCCAGTTTGTTACAAAGACTGATATCAGTGCTCACTCTAGATTTGTTCTTTAACTTGTTACAGTCTCTAACTTGTCACAAATTCATCACAAAGGCTCGAGGAGCCAGAGTGGCCATGGGGCTGCACTCTGACGTCAGTAACAGATCACCCTCCACTTCAGTTAGCATACCAACTCCACCCCGCCCTGTGCACATCAGCATCTCTCAGGTCAAGGGTTCTAGGAAACTTTATTGAACACCCTTACAATGCTTATTTCATGCAATGTTCTGCTCTATCAGGTGCTGTGCTAAGCCTTTTAACGGGTTCACTAGTATCAGTATTAAGCTATGTTTTTATTGCCTCTTCCCCTTTTAACGGAAGATCAAGCAGATACAATGAAAGGTTAAGTAACTTGCCAAAAGTATTAGTGGCGGCCAACAGAAGCAGCAAGGTTTACCCCAGGTATCTGGCTCTTGGCCTAGACCCCATTGCTTCACCCACAGGCACTTGTAGGAGAAAGAACTAGACACCCCCACTCACCATATCCGCTCAGCCTTCTGTCTGTCCCCTCTGCTCCTAAATGTGCTTTGTCCCACTATTTCCTCTGTACCCCTTGGCCTCTTCCAACCCTCTGCTTCCATCCAGGTCCTGGCCATCTCTCTCCTACACCAATGCAACCTCCTCACTTCTCCCTTCTTGTGGAACCTTCCAACCTTGATCAGGCAAATCTTTCTAAGGCGCAAAGCAGAGCAGATTCTCAGTCCTTCAGTGACTCTGACTCCATCACCTCTGAGTTAAAATTCATATCCTGAGCATGGCACACCAATCACTGCAACAGAGCTCTGCTCTACCAGCCTTCCTTCTAGTCCCCTCCTTTCTTTCTATTCCAGTCAGCCAGGCAAAAGCACTGTGGCTGAGGATCTTGAGCCAATCTTTCATGCCTAAGGACCTTTGTGCTTGCAGTTTTATGCCTCTTTCTGAAGGTAGCTCATCTCCAGGGCTTGGCTCAAGTATGGCCTCCATCAGGAAGACTCTAGAGAAGGCCTGTGACTCCTATGGCTTCCCAATGCCCTTCCTGCTTCTCGGCATTGCAGGTAACTTATCAAGAGTCCCTATTTCTGTGCTGGCCTCACTCTTGAGACTGGGAGAATCTTGCAGCAGTGACTGTTTTAATAAAGCTTCTCTGAATCTCCTAGAGACACAGGAAAGTACTGACCTCACTTGGTACGACTGAGTGAATGACTGGAAGCTGCTGTGTTCCACCTGTCTGCTCATAGAAGATGCCTCCCTGAGGCCTGCCTTCCTTCCTCCCCGTTCTCTCACAAGTTCTATCCCCTCTACCTCTGACCAATGGTGCCTCTATGTTCCCCTCTGGCCTTACTAGAGCTGGTCAGGCTTTGTCAGCTTAGGGACTCTGCGGCTTCCTCCTGAGCGTCTCACCTGTGGGGCAGCTAGCACTGAACAGTGGTCTAGCTTCCTCTTCCTGCCTCCTTGCTCTGTGTGCCCAGAGAGAATATTAAATGTATACACAAAATACATGCTAAAATATTCATGAATACATTTGGAAGGCTTTTTTTTGTTCTTAAGCCCTTTTTGTCTGAAAATAGAAGAGACAGACAAATGTGAGGCACGAATGCTTGGAGAGCAAAATATGATAAACGATTTCAATTGATCACTTTGCAAAGATCGTCTAAAGTCCAGTCTTAAAACAAGCCGGGTGTGGTGACACATGCCTTTAGTCTCAGTGCGGGAGGCAGAGGCAGGTGGATTTCTGTGGGTTCAAGGCCAGCCTGGTCTACCTAGTGAGATCCAGGCCAGCTGGGGCTACAGGAAGTCCCTGTCTCAAAAAAAAAAGAGAGAAAAATCATGCCCCCCAAACATCCAGAGAGAGCAATTCACCCATTATTGGAGAAATAGCCTTTTATTTAAAAAATGCATTTGTGTGTATGCATGTGTAGTGTGTGTGTGTGCATGCATGAGGATGCGTGTGGAAGCCAAAGGTTGATGTTGGGTGCCTTCCTCAATTGCTGTCCATCTTGTTTTTGAGATGGGGTTTCTTATGGAACCTGGAGCTCACTGATTTGGCTGAACTGGCTGGCCAGTGAGACACAGAAATTCTCCTATCTCTGCTTCCCTCATGCTGGGATTACAAGTGAGCACTGCCAGGCAGTTAGGGTAAAGAGACCCTAAAAAAAAGTATCCAGTTTCTTGGCTAAAAGTCAAAATGTCCTTGGGCCTTTTAGCAATATACTCTGTTCCAAAGGCCAAAAATGTCAAACATATTTGGGAGCATTTATCTAATTCTTAATAGATTTTAGGGTTACCTCTTCAGAGGGGGGAATGTTAAAGTAGCCAATAGCCCCATAAAAAAATAAATCAAAGAAGAAAGAGTACATGAAGTTATCAGAAAAAAAGTGATGGGGAGATATGGGAGGAGTTAGAGGGGAGGGAATGGG
>NW_008341422.1:3442323-3454549 GCF_000622305.1 Nannospalax galili | reverse complement strand
TAGACAATTACTTAATCTAATCACTCTTGCCTTTACTTCTTCTTCACATCTCCTAGTCACGATTGAAGGACATTATTTTCCCCTTAGAGATAAAAGTTATGCAATTTGGGGTCTCTTAGATAGACCCACTGAAGGGGTACTCCAATTGCCTCACCCTGCATCCCTGTTCAGCATGGAAGAAGCCAGAGCGGTCTGCACCTGATTCCCTATCAGCAATTTGGGTAACCTCTTCAGAGGATGGTGTGATAAGAATAGGAGATAGGAATTGGCTAGGCAGGGGAATGTAGGCCGTTAGGATAATGTAGGGTAAAGAAAAGTATCCAGTTTCTTGGCTAAAAGTCAAAATGTCCTTGGGCCTTTTAGCAATATACTCTGTTCCAAAGGCCAAAAATATCAAAAGTATTTGGAAGCTCTTATCTAAAGTCTCTAAAAGATTTTAGGGTTACCTCTCCAGAGGGGCCAACTATTTTTATGTGGGTGCTGAGGATAGACAGGTCCTCATGCTTGCATAACAAATATATTTTCTGACTGAACTACCTGTTTACCAGCTGAGCCCAGGAGGACTCTTTTAAATAGATGCCTTTCTGACACGGTATTGGTGGGAAGTCACAATCTTGCTCTGGTCTTTCTCCTTACCTTACTTAACTGTTGAGTCAGCCAAGCCTTAGTGAGCATGGAGGACCAGGTCAAGGTAGATGGCTTTGGCTCTGTTTGTCTGGTGTCATGCATAGGGAGAGGACTGTGGAGAGCTCTTGGGGCAGGCAGCCGGGAAGAGACAGTGGCTGGTCCCACCAGGTAGCCTCAAGGCAGGACAGCCTCACCTAAATGGGGAGGATTCTCTATTCTTATGGACCTTCAGCTTGTACTTTATAAGGTGTTTGCTCCTACATAGAGACCCAGCAGCAATGCCAAAGCTTTCACACTCAGTCTTGTCCAAGGGCACCACCTTACACTTCTAGCCTCCAATAATAATAATGTCTCAAAATTATTATTGTTGGTCATTTTGAGACAGGGTCTCCCTGTATCCCCACCTGTCCTAGCACTCATTATGTAGACCAGGCTGGCCTGTACCTCACAGAGATCTGCCTCCTAAGTTCTGGAATAAAGGCATGCACCACCACAATTGGCTTTAGTCTCTAATAATTTACTTCCCCTCACCATGGCCTTATCTTGCCTTCCCTCCTTGCCTCCTCTCTCCTTCCTGGCATCCTTTCCCCCTCCCTTCTCCCTTCTCTTCCCTCCTCCCCCTTTCATCTTTTCCCTTCCCTGCATTCCTCCTGTGTTGTTCTTACCGTGCTTCTCCAGAACAGATGCTGTCTTGTACCCCACCATGAAGGGAATTTGACATATGACAGGGCAGAAAGAACAGAGCACGCACAAGTGTCCACCATAGCAGAAATGCCACTAGATTGTAAAAGGCAAAGGAGGATTATGAGTTTATAAAGGAGCCGGTCATAAAAAGCCTTTCATTCTATTTTAGAAGCTAATCATTCAACCGTAGGCAGTGGGCAGCCACCAGGGGATACTGATCCAGGGAGCAGTGTGCTTGGAGCTCAGTTTTATACCTAGAGAGGAACTTGAGGGCTGCAAAGAGAGATGAATGAAAAGAAAATAAATAGATGGAGCAGTGCTGTATTAATGGGGTACGGAGGAGGGGCCTGACCTGATGACTACTTAGGAGGTCAAAGAAGAGGGTACATGGGTGGTGAAAGGTCACAGGGACTGGCTTTGAAAGTTGAAGTGGCATAGGAGGGTGAAGTCCTGCTTCTCAATGCGGCTGGTGGAAGGCCGTGGTACGCCCTTCCAAGCAGCATACCAAGGCAAGCTTTCCCTTAGCATTTCTCAGCAGTAGCCCTTGAGCCTCACATCCCTAACAAACAAAAAACGGCCTTCTCCCTGAGACCTAAAGATAAATTCTTGATGTATGTGACCAGAGCAATGAAGAGGGTCACCAAATGATTATCCTGTGGTCAGTCACCTGACAAAACATGTGTTGTCAGATCACAGACCCTATTTATAAATGTATTAGTTATATTATCTCTATGATCAAATCTTGACACAAGCAACTTAAGGAAGGAACAGTTCATTTCAGTTCACAGTTTGACAGTGGAGTCCATCACTGTGGGAAGTCACAGTGGAAGGAATGGGAGGCAGCTGGTCATCCACAGTCAGGAAGCAGAGAGAGATGAACGCTGGTTTTCAGCTCACTTTTCCTTTTAGTCGTGGGACAGTGCCACCTACATTCAGGGACAGTCTTTCCTCTTCATTAAAACCTTTCTGAAAGTGTCCTCATAGACACACCAGAGATGCGCTTCTGTGCTGACGATGAAGATTAAAAATCACAACAGGTGATTTTGGAGTTCAATTTTTTTGTTGGGATTTAAGCATCACCAAATCCATAATCATAATAGTTCAGAGCAAAATAATGAATGAATGAGTGAATGAAGGAATGAATGAAAAGCAACGAAAAGAAGGAAAAATCGAACCAGAATCTACTCTAGAGTAAGAATACTCCCACCTACCTTTCCAACCATGGGGTTAATCCCACACCATGCCAAGATTCGGTTTTCTCTCCAGGTCATGGTGCAGAACCATCATGTGACCCTATTTTTCTGGCAAACAGGACTGTGGTGTTTTAAATGACAAAAACAGAACTTTCTTGCCCTTGCACTGTCTCCCTCCCTGCAGTTGAATTGCTAAAGTAAGAAGGAAGCTCACTTACTTCTTTTCCTTTGTTTCTGTGTGGCTTGTTAGTGAGTGACCCTACCCTCGCCTTCCCTCTGCTTAGTCAAGGGCTCATGGGACACTCCCTGGCCCCATAGTTGAGATCCAAGGAGATGGGCACAGGGACAGGAGAGGGTTGGTGGTTGTCTGCTTTACCCTTGGGCTTAAGCCACAGTAAGAGGTTTTTTTTTTTTTTTTTTTTTTTTTTTTAAATCACATTTTAATCTGGGATTCCTACCCTTACATAGCTATTAATAAACTTACATGTCCGTTCCCTTTTGCACCTTACGTATATAATACTATAAGGGCAGGGGACAGGGGACAGAGAATGAGGAGGAATCTTGCTGTGGTTTGAATATGAAATGTCCCTCTCAGGCTCTTGTCTTTGAATACTTGGCCCCCAGAGAGTGCTGCTATTTGGGAAGGTTGTGGAGGTTTTAGGAGGTGGAGATTTGCTAAAAGAAGTGGGTTTCTGGGGTCAGGCTTTGAGATTTTGCAGCTTGGCCCTACTTCTTGTGCCCTCTATGCTTCTTGGGTGCAGTGTGACCACCTGACCTCCTATTCTTGGCACCATGCCTTTCCTGACCGTGATGGACTATATCCCCTTGAGCTGTAAGCAGAATGAACCCTCCTTCCTTAAAATGCTTTTTGTCAGGTATTCTGTCACAGCAATGATGGAAGTGCCTGAAAGGAGTGATTGCTGGGAAGATGCAACTGTTCTTGAGTCTCTGGTAAAATAACATCAGAGTAGCCAGCTCCCCCACATCAGCCTGTAACAGTTACGGAAAAGAAGGGTGAACAACACTGTAGAAATTGGTCTACCAAAGTCAGGGGCTCTGACTTTCCTTACAGGTTAGAGGCTATGGCCTCCCGTGATGCATACAAGTATTTATCATCATCTCTTTGACCCACGAAGCTCAAGGTCATGTGCTATACAATCCTATAATCTGGCATTTTCCTCAGAGGAATTATGGTAGGAGCCCCAATGTGATAGGAAATTCTGATGACATCACCAGGCCCTATTGTTAATAATGGTTTTATAAATTACTGAGGGACAGGAAATAACAGGGAGTAGAAGTGGGTCTGTGGAGTATATGCCCACTCTGTGCTAGGCATGGTGGTAATTTTATTTACTCTGTCTTCGTTAATAATACCGTGTTTTGCACATCACAAAGCACCATAGTGATGTCAAGTGATCCTATTATCATAGAAGGAAAAGGATAGATACTGGGAGGAAAGTTTGGAATAGAGCTCTGTCTTTATTAGCCTTGTCACCCTGAACCTTCCAGATCTGGAAGCCTTGCACTTCCAGAGCTCTGCACACTCATGTGTGAAAAGAAAACAGAACCATCATATCTACCTAGCGTGAGGCATGATCTTCAAATAGCTTCGTAGAGTAGGAGCACAAGGATGCCCTTCAGGCGAGGGCTTTGTTCACTGGGGTCCTCTGCACATATGTTATCGAAGGTTGAGTTTCCCTTCCTTGTGCACTGGTTGATGTCTGGTGAAATGACACACAGGTCATGAGCCACTCAAAGCCACAGTATCCCTGGGGTCCTCAGATGATTCCTGCCCATATATCCAGTTTTAAAAGGAGAGCCCCAGCCTCCTGAGCTCCAGAGTTTGCTAAGTCATTTAGGAGTTACATGCCTGCCACGGAGGTGCCAGAACATAACTTCTACACTGCTCTTGTGAGTGTGAACCACACTTCTCAGGTACGGCAGGGCTGGCAGGACTATTATAATATTTGGTGTGATATTACCTCTTGTTTTCACCACCTTGCCCTCTCCCCTTTCCCAAGCTGTGAGAACAGGAGAGGTGCTATATGGTTCATGTGACTGGGCTGTATTTGTGGGTCTGGAGAAAAGATATAGACACACCTTGTACCTTAGTTAACCATTCTTATAGTGGTTAGAGTCTTTTGCAGAATCTGGTGGCACAGAAACCACCCATAAGTTACTAAAACTGCACTGTGTATTTGGGATCTTTTTACACTTAAAGATAAGTATTTTTGTCTTCCATATAGTCAATAAATATTGAATACATTTTTCTTGGTTAGAATTTGCCACTTACCAGTCAAAGAGCTATTCAACTGTCTTAGAATTTAATTCCTGTTATAGAAAATCCCCAGCAGGGATCAACAATGCTGAGTGTGGAGCCCAGTGTCAAGTAGAAATACTGAAAATCAGCCCTGGTAGTCAGTTCTCTGGAGAGCTTTGGAAAAAGAAGGATACCCAGGCATCATTCTCAAAGATTCTGGTTCAGTTGCCAAGAAAGGGCTCCAACAACTGATACATGATAATCCTTGTGTACTGGAGGCATATTTCACTAGAGCAGAGTCCTAGCCCCTGATGCCTGAGGCCAAACCTCAGGGCTTCTGATTGTTGATCTAGTATGGCTTGGGGATCAAGATAATTTATTTTATTATTTACTTATTTACTTAGTTATTTATAAAGGGAGTAAGAGATAGTTTATTCTGGAGCCAAATATGAATGATCATGGCCTGGGAACATAGATTCAAGTTACCCCAAATTCCATGTTCCAATATGGTAACAGTTTTGTGAAGTTTTAATAGTAACAGAACAAAGAAAAGTCATAAATCAAGACACTTTTCAAATACCTTAGTGGAAACAGTAAGTAGGCGGATACAGCAAAAGAGAAACCTCAGCTTTTAGCCTTTTGGTCAGTAGAAATGTTTTTTTGTTAAACTGATACATTCTATTAGTCACAAGATGTTCATGCAGAAACAGAGGTGGTCAAGGAGTGAGTGACTATTTGAGGACTAAACATGGTCCAAGACGATTTGTGAATAGGCTCTGAATCTGCAATATTCCAAACCCTCCACAGTCATTGAAGTGCTAATCAATTGATCAACCCTGTAAGAAGTTCAGATCAAGATGCAGGATTTTCCTGGGAACTTTCACAGTTCCGTGCATGCATAGGCCACATATCATTTATTAATTTACCTTGTAGCTAGAAAGACTCATTCCTAGGATCTGATATAGATGAGACTCAGTTGTAGGCAAGACAGCAGTCTTCAGGAGAAAAGAATAGCTGAATGGTAAAGCCAATAAGAAAGAAATTCCTGAATCATTTCAAAACTATTAGCTATCATGATCTGGATCTGACTCCCTCTCATTTACTTATGTTGAAGATTTATTTATTTTATTTTATGTGGATGAATGTTTGGCTTGCAAGTATGTATGTGCACCATGCACATGTAGTGCCTCCAGAGGCCAGAGGAGGGCATATGTTCTCTTTTTAAATTTTTTTTTTAATTGAGAATTCATATCAATGTGTGCATTCTTAGGTATTCTATACTTCTGGGGCATTAAGAGTATCTTTAAAATTGTATTTGTTGCTCTTATGCAGACTATTACTGTATTATTTGTGTATATTGATCTTTTTGATCCAGTAAACTTGCTACAGTTTCTTACTCAAATAACTTACCTGTAGATTCTTTACTTTAAAATATATAGTCATATAATCTGTAGTAACAAAACCAGTTTTATTTCTTTTCATTCATTATTATGCACTAATTTCTTTCTGTTTTGCTTATGATATTATGTAAGATCTCTGATGTCCAATAAAAACTGCATAAAAGTTGTAGCAACAAGATGGTAATGCAATATATGTGACAGGAAGTCAGAAGGAAGGGTTATTTGCAGGGAGCAAGAAGATCAGAGAGAGGGGAGAGGGGAAGAATGGGGAAGGCAGTGGAGAAGTGAATAAGAATGAATAAGAGATATGTCTGGAAACGTCACAACGAAACCCATTACTTTGTATACTAACTAAAATAAATTAACTAAAAATCCTAATTTGGAAATGAAACATTTTTCCTTTATCTTCTTATCAAACAGAAGGTGTTCAAGTACCACATCTTAGTTTTGCACGTTATTTGTGTACATTTTTTTTGTTTTGTAGGATTTCCTTCATGGGTTACAGCATGTTTCCTTCTGGTTCTAATGGGATAAGTTGCATGCTGTCCCTAATTTCTCACATCTCCTCAGTCATTGCCTTTTGTCCCATAACACTGCACTCCCTCTTGAGTGCCCAGCATTTCCCCACCTCACTGACACTGAACTTGATTTGGCACTACACTGAACCATATATAAAATCTGTGGTCCTATATACCAGGTCCAGGTCTCAGCTTTGATAACACCCCAAATTTCTACAGATACTTTTGCTGCCTCTGCTGTTACCACGAGAAGAACATGACTCCTGGAGCCTGGCAGTCCAATATGGACAGTCTGGAATCTGACCTAAATCTTGAACCTAAGCCTAGATGAAGGCATCAGAGATCAGTCAGCTGCCATCATACCCATCATTTTGCTACATTGCTTTATTATGTCAGTAACTCACCAGGGCTCCTGAGGTGTCAACGACATTTTCAATTGTGAATAAATGCTGAGCCATGCAGCATGTTGCCTCCTCTTGCACTGTGAGGATGAACATATGTTTACCCCCCTTTAATCTGGGATTACAAGAATTTGATATTTTCTCTAATGTGAATCAGTTTTATGTTGGTGCAATGAATTTTACTTGGTCATGATGTGTTATGGTACCAAATTGAGAAATTCATCAAAACCATTTTGGTTTCCTGATTTTCTTCAGAAGCCTTGTGGATCAATGTTTCTGAATGAGATGCACTGGGATTTTCTTCTCTGGAGTTGGACTTTTCAGGCTTCTTAGGAAAGTTATAGGTGCCTTTTCAAAATCTTCTATTAAATTTGTTCTTTGACAATTTATATATATACATATATATACACACACACAACACACATATATAAAGTGTATATATAGAGAGAGATAACATTCTGATTACTGTCCGCCCTTTTATCTCCTTCTCATCCCTATTGTTTTCCCTTTTCCCTACAAGGTCTTTTCCCACATTCCCAACTTTTTTCAGAATTTCCCACATTCATGTATTTTTGTTTTATGATCCATTAAATTTAACCAGGGTCATCTGTGTTATCATGGACCTGAAACTATCAACTGGAGCATGATGGGTTCATCAGTGAATACACAATTGAAGACAATGTCTTCCTCTTCCCCAGAATCCATCAATTGTCAATTGCTAAGTAGGGCATGAAAGGGCCTATTCCTAATCCATGATAGTTGACAGGCCCAGTCTTATGAAGGCTCATTGCAGGGAGCTGCTGCTGCTGCTGAGAGATTATGATTGCAATGGTTGTGTCATGCCCAAAGAAAGCATTTCTCCATTCTTCTCCCTATATTCTGGTGCTTGTATTTCCCCCTACCCCTCGTGATGTTCCCTGAGCCTTAAAGGGGTTGGTATGAATATCTTTTTAGGGATGTCACTTATTCTCAGTACTTTGAGCTGCCTTGTGTCTTTGCATTAACTGTCATTCATTACAAAAAGAACTTTCTCTGATGAAGTCTGAGAGTAGCATTTGTCTATTGGTTATAACTGATTAGAAGGCAGTTGGGTGCTGGGTCAATTTAGCTAAACAATAGTAAATTCTCCATGGGACCTAAAACCTTCTCAGCCATTAGTTTCTACCTGAGTTTACAGTACTGATCATGAGTTCTCTCTTGTGGAGCAGGCTTCAAAATCACTCAAAGAGTGGTTGGTTACCACCATAAGTGTCATGCCACTATTGCACCAGCAGGCACATCTTGCCCAGAAGGTGGATATTGTAGCTCATAGGGAATCTTAGCACAGTAAGACCATGTATAGTTTTTAATCCCTCAGCAGCCAGAGTGGCACTATGAGAACTGGCCAGAATTGGTCTTATACAATAAAAAACAAATTATAGTTTTCTCTTCTGCTCTTTCAAAGAGACTATAAAATTGAAATAGTCTTTTCCTTGAATATCTTTAATCCTTGCCAGCAAAGAAGCCAAGCATGAAGTTTGCTTTGTGGGAAAATTTTGGCTACTGCTTCACTTTTATAAAACAGCATATATCTGATATTTATAACATGATATCATGAGATACTGATTAACATATCTATTATTTAGTTAATTTTTATGACAAGAACTTATAAAAATCTACTTAACTGAAATTCCCATTTTTTACTTTAATATTTATGCTGTATATTGATCTCTGGAGTTTTAATATATACATATATATGTATATATGTATATGAATGATAGTAATCAGGAGGACTGGGGACCAAACCCAGGGTCTTGTGCATACTTGGCAAGCATTCCTAATCCCTCTCTATAGATTTGTCCTTGTTTTGGTTTCCTTTTTTTAGACTCTACCTGTGAGTAAAATCATGTAATGTTTTTCCTCTGTTATTTATTATTTCACTTAATAAAATTTCCTCCAGAACCATCCATGCTGCACCAGATGGAAAGTTTTCCTTCATGTTTAAGGCCGAATAATTTTTCATTATATAATTTTACTACATTTTCTTTATCCTCTAATCCTTAGATGGATGCTAAGACTATTTTCACACCTCAGCTATTGTGAATAATGTTGCAATTAAGGTGATTGTGTGCAAAACTGATTTATATTACAGAAAGCACTGAATTCTTTTACAAGGTGATGGTTTAGTCTCCTCTGGGTATGCACTAATAAGAGCGAGTTCTGAGTCATGTGGCAATTCTGGTTATATTTTCTTTAGGAACCTCTATACTGTTTCCATAATGACTACACAAATCTGTATCTCTACCCTCTTTCTAAGTCTTCAACACATCTTAAGCTCTTGTCTTTTTATAATAGCCATTCTAACAGATGTGAAGTTATGTTTCAGGATGGTTTTAATATACCTGGGATTAGTGATATTAAGCACAATTCTGGATATCTGTTGGAAATCATTGATTCTTCTTTGTAATATGGCTGTTAAGGCCTTTTAGCCATTTTCAATTGACTCAAGTTAAATTTTATTATTTATTTATTTATTTTTTCTTTTTGAGACAGGGTCTCCCTACAGTCCCAGCTGGCCTGGAACTCTCTATATAGACCACGCTGGCCTTGAACTCACAGAGATCCACCTGCCTCTGCCTCCCAAGTGCTGGGATTAAAGACGTGCGCCACCATGCCCAGTCTATATTTATTTGTTTTCAATATATTATTTTTATTTTATTTTATTTTTTTGTGTATGCATGTATTGCCTGCATGTATGTAAGTGCACCTGTGTCGTGCAATGCCCACAGAGATCAGAAGAGGGTATTGGATCTCCAAGAACTGGAGTTACACACAGATGTTAGCCACCACGTGGGTGCTGGGAACTGAACCCAGGTCCTCTGCAAGAGCAGCTAGTGCTCTTAAATGCTAAGCCATTTCTCCAGCCCTTGTTTATTTATTTGTTTTTCTTTTTCTTGTAGGTTGTGAGGGTTTTTATAGAATTTGGGCACTAGTCCCTTATCAGACGCAAAAGAATTTTTTCCAAATCTGGAAGCTGTCTTTTCATTTTGTTGACTGTTTCTTTTGCTATACAAAAACCTTTTAGTTTGATATAGTCCTATTTACTTATTTTTGCTTCTGTAAACTGAGATTTTGGTATGATATCTAAAAGATTGTTTTCAAGGTCAGTGATCGAGAGGAAACTAGCTTTTTTTATTTTCTGGAAATATTATGGCATTAGGTTTTATGTTTTGACCTTTTATCAATATTTCACTTTTATGTATAGTATAATATAAGAGTGAAATTACCTTTCATGCTGTGGCAGTCATTCTCCAGCTCCACTTATTTGCACTCTGCTCCTTCATGTATCCCTTGGTGTCTTTGTAAACAATAGTTGACCATGTATATTTGGATGTGTTTCTGGGCCCTCTATTATGTTTTACTAATTTATGTTTCTTTTGTTAATGAAAGTTAAAAACATGGTTCATGACCCTAGTTTTATCATATAATTTTAAATCAGGAAATTGATGCTCCTAACTTTATATTATTTTTAAAATATTATTGTTATGGGTATTCAAGATTTTTGTGTATGTATACATGTGTGTATGTGTGTGTGTGTGTGGTTTCATAAGAATTCTGGTATTATTTCTCTAGTTCTAGAAATAATATCACTGAGAGAATAAAGAGATGACCCAGCAGTAAAGAGATGTCCTGCAGAGGACCTAAGTTCAGTTCCTAGCACCCACATCCTGTGTCTTACAAGCCCCTTTAACTCTAGCGCCAGTGGTTTCTAACGTTTTCTAGCCTCCATGGGCACTGCACTCCCAAGATCACATAACCCATCCACATATACACACAAATACACATAATTTAAAAATTAAAAACTAACGGCACTAGAAGTTTGATAGACATCTCTTAACATGGTATGTCTTCTGTTTGTATCTTCTTCCGCTTCCTTCATCATGGGTGTGTAGTTTTCAGTGTAAAAAATCTTTACCATTCTTGGTTAGATTTACTTATAAATATTTTATTTATCATAGATAAGATTATTTTCTTTACTGCTTTTCCATTTGGGCTGGTAGTTTTATGTATAAATGATGGTGAATATTTTGCATGTGGATTTTATGTCCTGTAGTTTGTCTGAATGCATTTGCTTTAACAAACTCAAAATATATTTTGGGCTGGGTGGAACAGCCACCAGCTTCATGGGGCCAGCATCTTTCCTGGGCAAGTTCGGTGGTGCCGACTGTACCTTGATTCCCTCAGCCTCACTCACCCTCCCAGCTCCCACCCCATCTCTCCTCCTAGCCTGGGAACTGGCCCATTTCTTATCTTGGCACCCCAGACCTCTAGACTGACCTCTTGGCCCAGACTCCCCACTGCTCCAGATCCTTTGCATCCAGACCAACCCAATTCTTCCCTGTAGTCCCTGGAGTCCTTGGGCCTTTTCCCCTTCCCCCACCTCCATTTGCATTCATAGGCAGCACAGCCACCAACTTCCTGGGACCTGCATCTTTCCTGGACTCTGGTCCAGACCAGCCCAGCCCCCAAATTCCTGAGGCCACCATCTTTCCTGGAGGGATCCAGACCTTAGGAGAAAGCCTGAGAGCATCTCATCCTCATTTGACTTGGGCCTCTGTGTGAACTCCTGAGCAGCAAAACGAAAATAATTTGGCCACTCCAATATAAAATCAAAAGAGAGAACCTGAAGTCTAGACCAACCAGCTTTTCATGCCCAACAAGTAAACCACAAACACAAATAAAGTTTACAAAAAGAAGCAGACCTAAACTCAACAAAACAAGGCTTGAGATTCAGTGACTTTAAAGAACACACAAAGAAATCAAGGAACTGAAAGATGATAGGGATAAATAAACTTCTGAATGAATTCAGAAAAGAGAAATATTGAAGAATACTCAGGCTGAAATGAAGAAAGAAGTGACACACTCAGTGATCCAATTAGAAATGGAGGAGAAAGCCTCACCAAGAGGATGAATGAAATCAAGCCTGGAAGACAAAGTGGAGAAATTAGACCACTCAAGCAAAGATTATGAAATACTTCAGAAAACACAAGACATGGAATTCAAAAGAACAATTATAAACATGATAAAAGAGTTCAGTGAATTTAAAGAACACACAAAGAAATCAAAGAAATGAAGGAAGATAGGGATAAATTTCTGAATGAAT
>NW_008341422.1:3419332-3442109 GCF_000622305.1 Nannospalax galili | reverse complement strand
CACATCATAGTAAAAACACTACATGTACAAAACAAAGAGAGAATACTGAAAACTTCAAAAGAAAAACAACAAGTCATATATAAAGGAAAACCCATCAGAATTACAGCTGACTTTTCAGTGCAAGCTATAACAGCCAGAAGAGCCTGGACCAAAGTATTCCTAGCTCTAAATGACCACAGATGCCAACCCAGATTTCTTTACCCAGCCAAAATGTTTATTATAGTCGAAGGGGAAAGAAAAATTGTCCATGACATATATAGACTGAAAGAATTCATGCTCACAAAACCAGCCCTTCAGAGGGTTCTTGAAGCAAAATAAAGAGCTGAAGAAAGGAACGACTATACCTAAGGGATTAGAGAAAGAAACTTAATGAAGGCATAACTGTGGAAGGGCACAGATACACCAAGAATGTGAACAGAAATAAAAATGACAGGAATCAATATACATCTTTCATTACTAACTTTAAATATCAATGGACTGAACTCCCCAATCAACAGACACAGACTAGTTGAATGGATTAAGAAACAAAACCCATCATTTTGTTGTCTGCAAATAACTCATCTTACTTTCAAGGACAGGCACTACCTTAAGGTGAAAGGATGCAAAAAAATATACCAAGCAAATGGCACTAAGAAAAAAGCAGGCATAGCAATTCTAATATCTGACAATATAGACTTTAAATTAAAACTAATCAGAAGAGATGAAAAGGGCCACTTCATTCCGATCGAAGGAACAATTGACCAAGAAGATATTACAATCATTAACATACATTCACTAAACTCTGGTGCACCCAACTTCATGAAAACAATACTACAGGACTTTAAAACTCAGATTAATCCCAACTCATTAAGAGGAGGGGACTTCAATACCTCATTGTCTCCATTAGATAGGTCAACAGGACAAAGAATTAATAGAGACACATCTGAATGAAACAATACCATACATCAAATGGGTCTAACAGACATCTACCAAATATTCCACCCAAGCACCAAAGAATATACTTTCTATTCAGTACCCCATGGAACTTTCTTCAAAATCAATCATAATTGGGGTAAAAAGCAAGCCTCAATAAAAGAAAAAGATTGAAATAATTCCATGCATTCTATCAGACCACAACACAATAAAGCTTAAAATCAACACCAGAAGAAGCCCTAGTAACTACATGAACACATGGAGATTAAACAACACACTCCTCAATGATGAATGGGTCAAAGGAGAAATTAAGAAAGAAATAAAAATATTCCTGGAACTAAATGAAAAGGACAACACAACATGAAAAAAACATGGGGCATGTTGAAAGTGGTCCTTGGAGGAGAGTTTATAGCTCTAAGGGCTTTTGTTAAAAAGTCAGAAAGAACATAAATGAATGACTTAACATTGCAACTCAAGACACTTGAAAAGCAACAACAAATGAAACCCAAACCCAGCAGACAAGAAAAAATAACAAAACTCAGAGCAGAAACTAATTAAATAAAAGCAAAGAAAACAATACAAAGAAGCAATGAATCTAAGAGCTGGTGCTTTGAAAAGATAAACAAGATTGACAGACCCTCAGCCCAGCTAAACAAAGAAAGAAAGAGCACCTCCAAATCAACAAAATCAGATGAAAGGGGAAACACCACAACAGACACCAAGAAGATCCAGAACATCGTAAGGGAACACTTTAAAAACCTATGTGCTATTAAATTTGAAAACCTAAAAGAAATGGATGGGTATCTAAAAGCATGGGAACCACAAAAACTAAACCAAGAAGAGATCAGCAGCTTAAACAAACCCGTAAAACATAAGGAAATTGAAACAGGAATACAAAATCTCCCGACTGAAAAAAGCCAAGGACCAGATGGATTTACAGCAGAATTCTACCAGACATTTAAAGAAGATCTGCATCCAATACTCCTTAATTAATTCAAAAAGATAGAAATGGAGGGAGAACTTCCAAATTCCTTCTATGAAGCCAGCATCATTCTAATACAAAAGCCAGGTAAAGATACAACCAAAATAGAAATCTATAGACGTATATTTTTAATTTACATAAATGCAAAAATTCTCAAAAAAATACTTACAAACCACATACAGACACACATCAACCATCCACCATGATCAAGTCGGCTTTATTCCAGCAATGCAAGGATGGTTCAATATATGTAAGTCAATAAACGCCATAAATCATATAAATAGACTCAAAGAAAAGAACCACATGGTCATCTCAATAGATGCAGAGAAGGCCTTTGACAAAATCAACATACATTTATGTTCAAAGTCTTAGAGGAAATTGGGCTGGAAGGAATATAACTCAACATAATTAAAGTCATATACAACCAACCCACAGCCAACATCATCCTAAATGGAGAAAAACTGGAAGCATTCCCATTAAAATTAGGAAGCAGAAAAGACTATCTCCATTCCTTTTTAACATAGTGCTTGAAACTCTTGCAAGAGCAATAAGACAAAAGAAGGAATTTAAAGGAGCAATAATTGGAAAAGAAGAGATCAAATTATCCCATTTACAGATGATATTATATCTAAGAGATGCCAAAAATTCTACCAGAAAACTCCTGGAAATGATTAACACTTTTTTAGTAAAGTGGCAGGTTACAAAATTAATCCATAAAAGTATGTAGCCTTTCTGTATACCAATAACAAGCCACCAGAGAAAGAGTACACGGAAACACCTGCCCCCTTCACAATAGCTGCAAAAAATAAAATATCTTGGAGTAAATCTGACCAAAGACATTAAAGACCTCTACAATGAAAATTTAAAATCTTTAAAGAAAGATAGAGGAAGACATCAGAAGATGGAAGAACCTCCTGTGCTCATGGATTAGAAGAATTAATATTGTGAAAATGACCATCCTATAAAAAGCCCTTTATAGCTTCAATGCAATGCCAATCAAAATCCCCATGACATTCTTCACAGAGTTGGAAAAACCCATCCTAAGATTCACATGGAAGTACAAAAGACCTCAGACAGACAAAGTAACCCTGAGGACTAAGAGCAGTGCTGGGGGTGGTTTACTATACCAGATTTTAAACTGTATTACAGAGCTATAGTCATAAAAATAATATGGTATTGGCACAAAAATAGACACATAGATCAACGGGACAAAACTGAAGACCCAAATATGAGTAAATGCAATTTCAGCCACCTGACATTTGACAAAGGGGCCAAGAACATTCACTGGAGGAAAGACAGCATGTTCAGCAAATGTACTGGCAAAACTGGATCTCCACCTGTAGAAGAATGAAACTAAGCCCCTATCTTTCACCTTGCACAAAAGTCAATTCCAAATGGATCAAAGACCTCAGTGTGAAGCTTGAAACTCTGAAACTGTTGGAAGTAAATACTGGCAAAAACCTACAAGATATAGTTGTAGGAAAGGATTTTCTAAAACAGACACCATCAATTTCTGAGGAAACAAGATCAAGAATCAACAAATGGGACCTCATTAAACTAAAAAGCTTCTTCTGTACATCAAAAGAAGCAACCAAGGAAGTGAAGAGAAAACCCACAGAATGGGAAAAAATCTTCATCAGAAACACATCTGACAGAGTTTTAACATTCAGAATATATAACAAACTCAAAAAACAAAGAATCAAGAAAGGAAATAACCCAATTAAAAGATGGGCTAAGGAATTGAACTGAGAGTTCTCAAAAGAAGACATAAAGACAGTTAAAAAGCATCTTAAAAGGTGTTCAACATCATTAGTAATTAGGGAAATGCAAATTAAAACCACTTTAAAATTTCATTTTACCTTAGTCAGACTGGCTAAGATCAAGAGAAAAAATGATTCTAAATGTTGGAGAGGATATGGGGAAAGGGGAATGAATGCTCAATCGCTGCTGGTGGGATTGCAAACTTGTTCAACCCCCATGGAAAGCAGTGTGGAGAACTCTTAAAAAACTACAAATGAACCTACCATTTGGCCCAGTTATACCACTTCTTGGCATATACCCACTCATCCTATTGCAGAGACACTTGTACATCCATGTTTGTTACTTCTCTTTTCACAAGAGCTAAGAATAGAAGCAACCTAAGTGTCCCTCAACTGATGAGTGGATAATGAAAATGTGGTTCATATATACGATGGAGTTTTACTCAGTAGTAAAAAAAAAAGCTGAAATCATGAAATTTGCAGGTAAATGGATGGAACTAGAAATGGTTATACTAAATGAAGTAACACAGACTGAGACAAAGAAACGATGTATGTTCTTCCTCATATGTGGGTCTTAGCACCAAATCCTTTTAAGTGAGTAAGTATGTATCCAAACATCAGTACAGGAACTGGGATAATGAAAAGAAACGAGGGAGATAAAGGAAAAGAAAGAATCTGAAAGAGAAGAACAGTAGAAAACAGGTGTTAATAAAGAGGATGTAGATTAAAATGAGGTTATTTTAAGAGGAGTGGGGAGGGAGGGATATACAAGGAACCTTGGGGATAAAGGGAAAGTAGAGCTCAAGAGAGGTGGGACCATAGGAGAAGGGTATTTTTAAGGGAGAAATGAGAAAAATGGAAGCACTTTAAATGGGGAAACCATGGTGTAAGTGTTAGACAATGTGAGAGATAAATAATGCTTAGCTAGTTTTTTAAAAAAAAAACAGAGGAAACCATATTAGTCCAAAGACTTACTGACAAATTACACATAAAACTAGCTCAAGGAATATAACATATGTCTAGTCAAGGTTTATCTGAGAACATTTGGTCTTTGCCCAAGCTTTACCTACATAGCACATGGTAATTAAAAGTACCAGACTGGTGGAACTAACCTTCTTGGATGTTTAACAGACATACCTTGAGATCTATACTAATTGGGTCAGAGGGATTCAAAGGACACTTTTTGCTCCTTGCCTTCCAAGGTTGACTAAGTTCCAGGGGACTATGGAACATTTCTCAAAATGTCCTTTAACTATGGTGAGTCACCTAGCCTCCTGATCAAGGAGGACATGGAGAACCCACCAGATGTACTTAAACCAGTATCCAGTCTACAAAGAGGAGGCTCAACACAGAGGAAACATTTCCTCCATGCTTCCAAGTGAAGCCAGCCACAGCCAAGTAGGACCTTTGACTTATCTTCACGTAGATGGAACTGATAAAAGAAAGGATCCAGGGGCTCCTCCCAAGCCCATGTGACCCGTGAGGAACAGATTATCAAATGACCTTAAGAGTAAAAATAAATTGGTTATCTGGGCCAACTTCATGCTCTTAAACACACAAAAGGAAAGTACAACAAAAGATTAAAGGGGTCAATATAATTTTAAGAGTCCATATGAATAGCTAAAGGCTACATAACAAGAAACAATGTCAGACAGGCGATACCTTCCTTTGAGTTATTTAAAAAAAAATATGTCTGCCAGTAACCCAGCATAGAACAGCATAAACAGAAAATGAACAGCAGACCCCAATCTTATCTAAAGGAATATTGGTAACTGATTGCTGCTAGATGAGGAAGAGCTGATCTTCTTAAAACAAGGATCTCTAGATAGGCTGACTAGACTCAGGCGATGGATAAGCACTGGGGAACAGCTCGGGGCACTGACAATACAGTGGATAGTAACAGGGATGACAGAATATATGGACTCCAGTGGGGAGGGGGGCTATGGGAGGGTGCCACTTGGGATGTGGGTATATAGAGGAATAAGATTGTTTGGGATGTTCTGTACGAAATACACACAAAAATCAATAAATTTAAAAAATGAGTTATATTTGAGGAAGAAGCATGAAAATTTGCTTAATCTTAATAAGTAGATATGAAAAACATTACCATTGAAATCTACCTGATGACTTTATATCCATACTCAGGTACCAAGGACCTCAGAAAGTAACCAACTGTGACTAGTAATAATCAGATACATAGAGATTAGAGACGCATTCACAAATATTTGTTAATAGCATTAAAAATGAGTTTTTCTGTATGAAACAGTATATTTTAAAATGAAATGGATTTCTTTTTGAAAGGTTAAAACCTCATTCAATTTTATGTCTTATATGGTTTATACTTAGTACAATATTGTATAACTGTATTAATTCAACTGTAAACCTAAAAATTTACAGCCAATTTTGAAAGAGATGCAGCCTAACTCTGGAAATTTTTATTAAATATGTCAGTGCTGTTGTAATGAAATGCTTCTTATAATTCTGTTGTTATTAATAAATAATTTTTAAAAAAGAAATGAGTTAATTATTTTTTGAATTTCATTGTTAAGTTTGCCTCTGTGATCTGGAGAGTTGGGGGTTATAGATATTTAAATTCTATAAATACACAAATATAGGCTTTTCTACATACAAAATTATGTCATCTACAAATAGAAATAACTGTATTTTTTCCTTTCTTGTTTAAATATCTTCTATTCCCTTTGCCTTGTCTGATTGCTGTTGATAGCAATTCTAGTTGAATAAGAATTGTGAGATTAGAACCAATACTTCATTGCCACTTGTGGCTATGGAAATATCATTATTCTGGAGTTGATTTCAATGTTGTGTTTTCCTCATCATTTGTCTATCCTACCCAGATCATTGAATACTTATTATTATCTATTTAATGCCTACAGCAATTATCGTGCATTACACTTAATTCTGGATAATAGCTTTCTTGCCCTGTCTCTATTAGTTACTTGTTCATAATTTAGATCAGTCTTTTAAGTTTTTGTTTTATGTCCTATTTCAGTTTTATTCATCTTCATTCACATCTTTATTATTTCTTTTCCTTGATAGTTTCTGAATGATTTTACTGTGAAATTCATTGTGATTTGATTTTATCTTAATATAGAATAAGTTGTTAATGCTTCCCCTATATTTAAAGGTGTACATTACGCTGTTGTTACATGCTGTGTTCATTTTTTTTGTATATTTTACTGTTTTTTTTGCTTTTGGTAACAGTTTCCCTGATTGTGACTATCTTCATAGTTCTGTCAAGCTTTTGCTTAAATTCCTTTGTTAAAATATTTTTTACTTTTACTTTATGTGTGTGAGTATTTTGCCTGTGTATATACATGGGTAGGTACCATGTGCATGTACTACCCACTGAGGCCTGAAACAGCATTAGGGGCCCTGGAACTGACGTTCTAGGGGATTGTGAGCTGGCATGTGAGTGCTGGGAACCAAGTCTAGGTCCTCTGCAGAACAGTAAGCACTGTTAGCCACTGAACCATCTCTACAGCCCCCAAGACTTTGCTTTGGAACATATAAATTTCAAATGGTTAAATCACTGTAGTTGATGGAGCCCTTTCTACCAGTCTGAAATGTCTCCTTTACTGTTTTTCTTTTGGCTTTGAGTCCATCTGGTCTGATATTGATGTAGTTACCCCAGTTGTCTTTGGTTGCAATTATCCTAGTATGTCATTTTCCTTATTTTTACTTTCAATGTTTTAGGTATGTATCCTAAAAAAATCATATAATAAACATTCTAAAATTCATTCTCAGTTTTCACTTCTTACGGAATATTTAATCTCTATTTCTTTCAATTGGCAATGTATTCATATTTATTATATTACTTATTTTTTCCATTTTCCTCTGCTATATTACCTTTGCACTATTAATTATTTTATCTTACTCAATTTTTTCCTTTGCCATGTGGTAATTTGTGTTCTATGTTTGTTTCCTTTATTTGATTGTTTTTTGTTTGTTTGTTTCTTAAGGGGGTTGAGATAGGCCCCACCTGGTCTGGAATTCACTTTGTAGACCAGGCTTGAGTTCACAGAGATCCTCCTGCCTCTGCTGGGATTAAATGTGTGTGCTACCATACCTGGATGTTTATGTTTTAAAAATGTTTATTTATGTTTTAAAAATAAAAATATTTAAAAATATTTTCTTTTTTAATGCATGTGTTTCTCTATGTGGGTGTGTGAACGTAGTACTAGTGCCTGTGGAGTCCAGAGAGGGCATCAGATTCCCTAGAACTGGAGTTACATGTGGTTGTGTGCTGCTCAGTGTGGGTGCTAGGACCTAAACTCAGGTCCTCTGTAAGAACAGTGCACACTCTTAACTGTTGAATCATCATTCCAGCCTCCTATTTTTTATGTTTAATACCATGAATATCACATTATGTTTATATAATCCAATAAAGGCTGAACTATATGCCTCTATCTTACCTACAGATAAAAAAGAAACAAAAAAGTTAAACTCCATAGCTACTCAGAGCTGATTTTAAGGTTTATGCTATTGCTGTATTGTGCTTTTTAAAATTAAAACTCTTTTCCTTTAACCCTTTAGTACATACATTGTTCAAATAATACTGTAGATTAGAATAATCAAACCCTGGAATTTTGGTGGATTTAATACAAAAGTCTATTATGTTCTAGCTCAATAGGCATATTTCTGGTTGGGCTACTTTCCATGTGTTGTTCCAGGATCTCTTCATCCTATCATCGCACTCTTCTTTGACATCTTGGGATATGCTTTAGTAAGTCAGAAAGGGGTGAAAGAGCATGGGATAAGTCACACCCATTTTTACCACTGTATTCCAGCAGTAACCCCTATTACTTTGCTCAAACACCAGGGTGATCCCATAGTTATACCTGGTTTCTAGGCACTCTAAGAAACTCCCTCATTCTCTGCTAATGAAAAGTAAATAGTGTTAGACAGGTAGAGTGGTAGACAACACAGTGAGTGTGTTAGACCTCCATATGGGTTTGCCATTGACTTTATCGTTTGTGCCATCTTTGAGCGTAAAGCTCCATCTAAATTGTTTTCCTCATAGCTAAAGGATATTCTTTAGGCTCTCCTTTGGCCTACCAGCAATAAAATGTAACAGTTTTTGACTGTCTACAACACCCTTATTTAATCCTAATTTTTGAAGGACATTCTCATCTGATACTAAATTACAGTCATTTTTTTATACATGAAATATTTTTCTGTCGTTTTCTGACTTTGTGACTTTGCTGTTATTCACATACCAGCTGTTGGTGTCTGTTGCGGGTGTCCTGGGGTCCTCCGGGTGGGGGTAGAGTCGGAGTGGAGAGATGAGAAGCAGGCAGTGCGAGCAGCTGCAGACTCGTTTATTGCAGATATGGGGCTCCCTTACATCCCCCCTCCTGGTGTCCTATTGGTCCATTGATAGGTCGTGTCTGTTCCTCATTGGCTCTCTGTATCAGGCCATTTTCATGTCAACCGTCTCTATGTCTTTTGGCAGAACACAGGTTTGCCTCAGATGGATGTTTCTGGCGTGTTTGCAGCATGCATGCGCTGGTTGTTTAGGCCACTCTTCCTCCTACAAGTGTCCATGTTTGTTCTATAAGTGTAACTTATCCTTTTTTCCCTAGATGTTGTTAAAGTCTCTTTGTACTTGGTTTATGTTTGGTTTGGCGTTTCATGTGGCTGTGTCAAAGTGTTAATTTGCTTTTGTTTATTCTGGTTGGGATACACTGGACCTCTTAAAACTGGAAATTGAGGCATTGTTACTTGTTATGTAGCCTTTAGCTATACATATGGACTCTTAAAAAATTATATTGGCCCCTTTAATCTTTGGTTATACTTTCCTTTTGGATGTTTAAGGCCATACAGTTGGCCCAGATAAACCAATTTATTTTTACTCTTAAGGTCGTCTGAGGATCTGTTCCTTAGGGGTCACATGGGCTTGGGAGGAGTCCCTGGCTCCTTTCTTTTACCAGTTCTGCCTGCGTGAAGATAAGTCACAGATCCTACTCGACCATGGCTGGCTTCGCTTGGAAGCATGGAGGAAATGGTTCCTCTGCGTTGACCCTCCTCTTTGTAGACTGGACACTGGTTCAAGTCCATCTTGTGGGGTCTCCATGGCTTCCTTGCTCAAGAAGACAGATTAAAAAAAATAGAAATTGAGTGATGAAGGTACCATTTACATGCTTATACATTTTTGAATGTCTGACTCAGAGGTCATCTGAGTGCTCAAGCCTGCTTTTACCTTTAATCTGGGGTAATAACATTGATTTACTAACATATCCTCTGTGAGGATATTCCCTCACAGAGATAGCTGGACTGTGTGTCTTGCAGATAAATCTTGGGTAATGACCAGTTGGTCTCAAATAAACCTTGCCTAGACATATATTTCTTGATCTGGTATGTATAATTTGTCAGTAGGTTGTTGGACTAATAGGGTTCCCTCT
This sequence comes from Nannospalax galili, assembly GCF_000622305.1. Classification (NCBI taxonomy): domain Eukaryota; kingdom Metazoa; phylum Chordata; class Mammalia; order Rodentia; family Spalacidae; genus Nannospalax; species Nannospalax galili. The sequence goes on along the minus strand of NW_008341422.1, from coordinate 3,432,033 downwards.
GGTTTGGGTTTATTCTGAAAATTTCTTAAATAATCTTTCTTATAATGATATCTGTTTCTAATTCTAGTCACCATTATTTCTGCAGTCCATATAATTGGATATTACGCATTCTCATGCCAACTTATTTTTTCTGACACTGAATTTCATGAGGTAGTTATGTGCTTGTGCTTCATTCTGAATTTTTTTCTTCTATCAAATTCAGTTCACTTATTCTTCAGCAGCTTCTAATTTGTTATTTAATCATTTAAATGAACAACTTTTTGTTTAAATTATTATATTTATTATTTATACAGTTTTGTTTTTTGAAAAATATTCTCTAGCATTACTTGTACAAGGAAACTGAAAAGAATATATATGATGTCATGTTTGTACAGAAATAGTGTAAGGCACAGTAACCGCGGCCATGTTAATTTTGCATGTGACAGTTCAGCATTCACTCTCTGTGGGCTGTTTCTGCTGACTGTTGTTTCTGACCAGTGCTGTTCCAATACTTTGTTTCCTTAAGATTCTTGGTTAACTGGAGCATGATCACTTTTCTCAGAAAAAATTTGTTCAGCCACAGAGAATCTGCATTTGGTTAACAATCGATCACCTAGATTCCTTCTCAATCAAATCTTCACAGTCACAAGTTTTAAACATCTTTAATGTGATGTGGAACTGCAAATACATTTTATGGATGGCTCAGGGTGACAAGTGATTGGAAAATGTTTCCATCTTTCCACTCTGTGACTTTCCTTATACTGGGCTGAGGTTTAGAAGTGGCGTTAGTTTACTTTCACTTATCCTTTCATTAAAGATGTAACTCTTGGCCATCTTTGATTTATGAAGAGAGGTTTACCATTAATTTCTTCACATGGGCTATAAAACCTTTTCAAGCTCTCTAGATGTTAAATAATCCCAGGTTAGGTGGCCCTCAGTGCTGGGATTGTCTTTCTGAATTATCATCTGATTTCAGATTTTGGCTTAACTACAAACTAAGTTGCTTTCAAAACGAGTCCTAAAAAATATATAAAAATTCAAATCATCATTTTTATTGTTTTTAATGGTAGGTATAGTGTGGAAATCTAGATCCTCTATCACTAGAAGCACATTCTGGATTTAAAGAATATTTTTGAGTATAGAACTTAGAAAATTTAGAAGATGAGCTGGGTTTGGGTGGAGGAGAATGTAAAACACATGGGAAGTATTAAGGATGTTTAAAAGGCTTTAGTCCTGAGCAACTGGGTAGGTAGTGGCAGCAGTAGCTGGGTTATAGAAGGCTCAGAGAGCAGGAGGTTAGAGCTTGGTAGAACAGAATAGATTCATTTGCATATGTTAAGTCCTAATGACTATTAGACAATCTGCTGAAGGTGGGTATATGTTCTAGTTTGCTTTTCTGTGCCTATGATAAACTATCATTTTGCCACAAATCAGAATCACCTGAGTAGGGAGTGTCATTTGAAGAATTGTCCCAATTGTCTTAATTGATGTGGAAGACCTACTCTCAAATGTGGGCAGTGCCTTCTGGTAGCAGCCCAGATTTTAAAAAGGACTGTGGGTGGGCTATGGGGGGTGTAGGTAGGGAAGGGGGAGCTAAATATGATTAAAATGCATTGTATGAAATCCAGAAAAATTCACTAAAATATATTTTTAAAAGAAAAGAAAAAAAACGTGCATGGTAGAAGGAAGATTATTCATCCTTTGCCCACTTGGTCTTCAGTCTTGCCAATGAGTTGAGTAATCTTTTGTTACTACTGTTGATTCCTTGGCTGATATCAGAATGAGCTTTCCAAGGCTTTCATCACTGACTGAGGACCAGTGACCTTTCAGGAACCCTCCAGGTTTTCAGTGCCAGATTGGGACTGTTGAGGCATCCTGACTTGTGGATGAGCAACTATGGGGTTGTTGGTCTCTTCGGTGTGAGACAGCCACTGTGAGGTACCCAGTCTCAAGTACCAAAGCAACTACTACATTCTCAGCATCTCAGGTTGGAGACAACTGTCATTATTATTTCAAGTAAACTGATTTTATACATACATATATATGTATGTATATATATGTATGTGTGTACATATCCATCTTATCATTTCTGTTCCTCTAGAGAACACTGACTAACACAATAATCAAAAGCAATGCAGAGAGAATGGGGTTTTTTTGGCTCAAGGTTACAGTCTAACATCGAGGGAAGCTAAGGAAAGCACTCAAGGCAGGACCTTAAGGAGAAATCGTGGAAGGATTATGTTTAGTGGTTTGTTCCCAGGCTCATGTTCAGCCACATTTCTTTTTTATTTTGTTGGTGGTATTTTATTTATTTCCTTTTTGTTTGTTTGTTTGTCTGTATTTTTTGACAGGTTCTCCCTAGTCCCAGCCCACCTGGAAGTCACAATGTGGACCAGGGTGGCCTTGATCTTGAAGAGATGCCAAGACCTACCTGCCTTTGCATCCTGAGGGCTGGAATTAAAGGCATGCGACTCCATGTCCAGCATTCAGCTACATTTCTTATACAGTCTAGACCCACCTGCCTAAGGATGGGAGCACCTACAGTGAGCTGGGCCCTCCTATATCAATTAGCAATCAAGAAAATTCTCCCACAGACAGGCCCACAGATTAATCTGACAGAGAAAGTTTCTCAGTTGAGGGGCATCTTCCCAGGTGTGTCTAGTTGACAACCAAGACTAGTCATTATAAGTCTACTCCTTGTCAACTTAACACACAAACATATCACCATAACCATAACATTTTCTTTCTTGTTTTCTCCCAGGACCTCACATTAATATACTATAAAATAGAATCCAACTTTAAAAGTTCCACAATCTTAAACAAATTCCAATGATTTAAAAGTTCAATGTCTCTTTAAAAATCCAAAGTCTCTTAACTTGTAAAATAAAAAACAAGTTGCATGCTTTCTTACTCCAAAAGTGAAGAACCAGGGCACAGTGTGAATCAAATCCTGTAGCTAAATGTCAAACATCTTGTACACACTCATCTCGTGGGTTCCAAATGTCTTGGGCAGCTCCACTTCTCTGGCTCTACCATCTGCAGCAAACACAGCTTGTTTCATAGACTTAAACTGCCACTGTCCTTGGTGGTTGTCCCACAGTCCTGGCATCTCCAATATCTATCATCTATCTATCTATCTATCTATCTATCTACCTCCCTCTCTCTCTCTCTATCTCTTTCTCTCTATCTTCTGTCTATCTGTCTATCTGTCTGATCACTGAAACTGAGGCCATACCTTTACCAACAGCCTTCCCTGGGATCTCTTCAGGGACTTCAACCCTGCCTCATGGTGCTGAGCCTCAGCTTCTCTCCACGACCCCTTCAGTCTTTCAGCGTTCATGCTACCCAAACCAGTACCATGTGGAAGACCTTTACACCACATGGAAGACTCTTATACCACGTGGAAGACTCTTACACTACATGGAAGACTCTTACACATTACCAAGTTCAGCTGCCAGCTTGAGATGCAAACTTGGCCGCCTCTAGGCCAGAAGATTTCACCTCAGAGATGCTGGTTTCTTATTAATCACAAATGATTTTTAAGCCCTAGCTAACCAGTATCTATTGTCCCAGTGAAACACAGGTTTCACGTCCACAGATTAATTCAAATATATCATAGGAATGGTTATGGCAGAGTCATTGTTTCCCTCTGAAACCTCACAAGCTCGGCTTCCATCATCTTTTCTTTCAGCATTCTTATCTTCCAAGCTCCCACAAAACAGCCCATGAAGCTCAATGGCTTTTTTCCAGTCCAGAATTCCAAATGCTTCAGCAATCCTCCCCCAAATCAACATAGTAAGATCCATCATAGCAAGAGTCCACCCTCTGGTACAAATTTGTGGTGTTTTTTTTTTTTTTTTATTGGTTTACAGGCTGCAGGCTATCATTGAGAGAAGCCAAAAAGCAGGAACTCAAGGCAGGAGCTTGAAGTAGAGACCACAAAGGAACACTGCTTACTGGCTTCTTCCAGACTCAGTTCAAGCCACCTTTCTTGTATAACCAAGTCCCCCCTAAGTAAGGAAAGTATGTGAACTTCGCTCTCTTACATCAATTAACAAGAAAATGCCACACAGATCAATCTGATCTAATGAATCCCCCAACTGAAACTCTCTTCTCTGGTGACTATGAACAGTGTCATGCTGAAATAAAAACCAACCAGGACAGACACTATACACAAGAGAACCTGAATGAATACTGTTGATGAAGATTGAGACTTTAAAAAGTTCTTCATAATTCTTCCAAGTGCACATATAGCTTGTCTCATAGACTTAAGTTGGCTCCATTCCACATCATTTAGCAACTATGTGGGTGCAAACGTGTATGTGCGTATGTGTGTGTGTGTGCGTGTGTGTGTGTGTGTGTGTGTGTGTGTGTGTGTGTGTGGAGACCAGAGGTTAAACTCAGGTCTTTAGTTGCTGTCTACCTTGATTTTTTTCAGTCAGGATATTTTACCATCCTGAGACTTGCCGATTTGACTGGGCTGGCTGGTCAACCAGTCCCAGGATGCTCCTCTCTCTGCCTTCCCAGTGCTAGGGTTACAAGTGTATCTCACCACACCTGGCTTTTACATGGGAGTGAACTCAGGTCCTCATGCTTATTAGGCAAGCACTTTACTGACTGACCAGTCTCCATAGTCCAGTCCTGCACAATTCTTAACAGGATGTTGTGTGTATACGGGATTCTCTGTATATTGGGTGGATAAGTTTATCTGATTTTGGATTTTAATTCACTGGATTTCACTTTTTTAATCTATAAGATCAGATGTTTGAACTCAATTTTGTCTTTTTTGACTATAAATTTCTAAAAATTCTGAAATGTGGGGATGGCTAACATATTAAGTCCTCACTATGTGTGACCAGATATATTTCATAATTAATTTATTTATTAATCATAGTGAGACTATATGTAAATAACATCCTAGTTTTATAGATGAAGAAACTAAGGCCCAGACAGGCACAATAACTCGCCTGTGATCACACAGCTGTGACGGGGAAGAGTGAGAAGGCAAAGCAGAGCCCCACAGACACCAACGTACATTCCCCCTCCTTCATCCTGCTTCATCGCTCTGCTCCTCAAACCTCAGCCTTGCCCATCCTGTCTTTCCTCTAAATGGACTGGCTCGGGCTTAACAATGTCAGAAAAAAATTCTAAGGTTATTAGATCAGAAATCTGTCTCCAGCAGCCCCTCCTCGGCAGACACACTTTTGACTGCCTTTAATTCGTCATTCATTAAGCCTGGAGGAATGGCAAGAGAGACATCTTTGACTTTGCCGGAGCCTGAAGAACAAAGTTATTGCCTATTCTCAATGCAAGTAGTTGGGCTTTGCCTGGTTTTGAGTCTGGCAAAGGTTCAGAGCTTTGCATATTCTATGAAGTCATTGCCCATTCCTGTCAGGAGATCAGTGAATTTTGAAAGAGATTCCAGGGGTGATGGGTGAGTCACAGACGCCTGGACTCCATAGAGCCTTGCTGGCACAAGGCAGTGACCAGATAAAACTCTGCAGTTTCCTTGTGTTACATGGATTCTTGCCATAAGCACTACATGACTGGGGGCGATGGTCAGGAGGACATGATGGAAAGGACAACAGATAGCTTTAGAAAGACATTTAGAGGTCTGTTCATGGGTGTTTCTTGAGGTGGTTCTGACTTTCTTTAAGTCACTGTCAAATATTATGACACCATCAAGTGTAGAAAGTACTTTATTCCAGTTCACAAGCTCAACTGTGTCATTTCCCTTCTCTGACCTTCAGTTTTCTCTCAGGTAAGACAGGAGGAAACTCAGTAGGTCAGACTGAGGTGAGAACAGAATGAGATACTGTTTAACATGTATGAAGTTGCCACAGAGTGAACACTCCAGAAGTTGTATAGTCAAATGTGTGTGGGTTCATATATGTGAGCATGTGGAGGTCAGGTCAGAGTTTGACACTGAGCGTCATCCCCAGTTACTCTCAACCTTGTATTTTGAGACAGGGTCTCTCACTGAATCTGGAGCTCACCAGTTAATTCAATTACTCGGGCCAGCAAATCCCTGGGATCTTCCCTCCCTCTTGTTTCCACATCCCCTGCACTGGAATGATAGACATGAGCCACCATGTCTGGCTTTTATCTAACATGAGGATCCAACTCAGCTTCTCTTGGCCACATGGCAAGCATTTTACTGACTGGGCCATCTCTAGTTATAGGAATTTTTAAAGATCAAAATGCTCTGTTTGGGGGAAACCTTCAAAATCCTTTGAATTTTTAAATGTGTCATCATCTTTTTGGATAACCGAGGGCACTAAAGACTAGACAGGTGGAATTAAACCACTACTTTCTGACCAGTAATGGCAGAAGCACGGTGAGAATTTACGTCTCTTGATATGTAAATGATCATTTCCCTTCACCCCACCTGGACCAGCTGGAGAATTCTCCAGCTTCCTTTTCTTGATAATTCATCTGGCCTGAGATGAATGGAAGACAGGGAGTCAGACAATTAGACAGTTGGGTGTATAACTCTTGGTTGACTCCCCAGGACACCAGGTCAGAAAGACCACTGGTGATGCTTTATGGGACTCTTGCTTCATGACCTCATACTATCCGTGTGTCATTATTTCATCCTGGGAGAAGGTGGGACTGCCAGCCTGCTCTAGAGGGTCTTTGGGAGACAAGAAGCCTCCTTCCGGTTGCCTCCTGGCCTTCTGGATCTGGTTTTATTCCTACAGGAGGCTGATGCTGCCGACCTGGTGCAGAGTTCAGAAGCAAGATGGGCTCACCTGAGAAGACACTGGCTTCTGTGATCAAAACATCAGAACCCTGGAAGTCATTATAAAGTTTCACCAAAGTAGTAGAGGAAGTACCATTGAAGTCCAAGTTCTTGAAAACAAACCAAAGTCATGAAAAATGTTTCAAATTTTGGATCTATTTTCAAACCTTATCCACATCATGGTGTCAGCTGAGTTCATGGCAGCAAAGACAGGTCCTGCCATTGAGTTGGACCACAGTAAAGGGGCCACCACTGTCTGCTAATGCTGCCTCCCCATGGGGACCCTCTCAGGGCAATGTCCCCTTTGCTTACATTTACTGTCTGGCTGCCACGTCACCTCAAGACATGCACCAGGCTTGATAAAAACCTGCCATTAAAACATTGTTACCATGGCTGATAAGATATGTAGGGACTGTTTATCTGACAACTTGTATATTAAATTTGATGATTTGTGTTATTTGTTATAGCTGTCTGTGTGTATTTGTGTGCATAACCTGGATTTATAGACAGGTGTGTGTGTGTGTGTGTGTGTGTGTGTGTGTGTGTGTGTGTGTGTATGAATGTATGTGTGTGTGGTATATGTTTATGTATGTGTGTGTTTATGTAGGTGTGTATATTTGTGTGTATGTATATGTGTGTGGTATATGCTTATGTACGTGTGTATGTGTGTGTTTATGTAGGTGTGTATATGTGTTTATATGTGTGTGTGTACATCACACAGTTTCTCAAGACTGAATCCTTATTTACTCTATAAATACATATTAGTGGTAATATATGTCATATACTTGTATTTAGCTAATAATGTCCTCAAAACTTCTCCAACATCATCAATTGGCATGGGAGTTTTGGAAGAATATTAAGCTCTTTTTAAAAATATATTTTATGTGAGTTTATTAACTTATATAGGAATGAGTACCCAGTGCCTAGCTCTGTGCTGTGACTCAGCGCCCATCTTATCAGATCGTGCCACACCCATAGTCACTGCTAGCATTCGCTCATGCCTCCACTCTCAGCCTTTTGGCTAAGATCAAGTGTAGTATCTGTTCTTATCAGTTTAATATTAAGCTCTTTTTAAGTAAATTTGATAGAAGTAGATTCTCTGCTTAAAGTTAAAATATTTTCTTTGAAATTATAAGAACATTATGTCCAAAGCACAGGCTTCCTTGCAAAGAGAAATCTAGGGGGACTATGTTTATTTAAGTGGTAACAACTAGATTCGTTTTTAAAAAAATATTCATTTATTATTTTTATGTGTATGAGTGTATTGCCTGCATGTATGTGAGTGCACCCGTGTTGTGCAAGGCCACAGAGGTCAGAAGAGGGCTTCAGATTCCCCTGGAACTGGAGTTAAGGACAGTTCGTAGCTTCCATGTGGGTGCTGGCTCGAACCAGGGTCCTCTGCAAGAGCAGTTAGTGCTCTTAACCGCTGAGCCATCTCTCCAGCCCCAACAACTAGATTCTTGTGATTGCCAAAATTCAGGTGTTCCATTCATACAGTGGTGATTTTTCAAAAAGAAATTATTTTCCCTGGTAGCCATTGCCTCCTATAAATTCATTTAACTTTTTAAAGGAACTTGATTAGACAAATGAACTGATAGCTGTTTCACAAGGGGTAGGACTATAAATTTTACAGTGATGTATAAATTTGTTTCTTTGGAAATACAAAGGAATTTCTGTATTCAATTGAAAGGGTCAAACATCCCATAGTTTCAAGAGAATTATAGGAGAGATGAGAAATAAAAGCTATGTAAAGGATAGCAGTTTATCAAAACATATGCTTTTAAAAGATATTTATTTAATTATCTTTATTTATGTGTATGTGCAACATGTATCTGTGTGTGGGTGCTGGGAAGCAAACTGGGGTGCTCTGGAAGAGCAGCGAGTGCTCTTAACTACTGAACCATCTCTCCAGCCTTAACAAATTTGTAATCAATGAATTTACTGAGTACTTATTAGCCGCTGGGCAGTATGCTTTGTTCCTTGATCTATCTATTGCTTGACTTGAATCTCATGGTCTCACAATGCAGTAGATACTGTTCCAGCTTCTTCTTAGCAGGTGAAGAAAGTTAAGAGAGAGAAGGTGACAGCTTGCTCACTGTTACATAGATCGTCAAGTGACAAAACCGGACTGTCTTCAGAGCACATCCTTTCCTGTGACAGAAAGAACAGACGAGAGGTGCATCACCCAATTCTAACACCCAAGGTTAGCCACTAACTGGTTGAGTCACCTTGGGCCACACTATGTATTCAGCATTGCTGTATTACAGACTGCTTGGCTGGAGGACAACTCTATATGGATTAGGAATGATGCCAACAGAGTCACTGTGTGGCACTGCATCAAGAGATCTGCATTAACTCATCAATGAGGACAGGGGTGTGCTGGTAAATGTATAGCAAAGGGTTTAGGGGGTTGGGGTGGAAAATCTTCCTGATTTATCTATAGTGTTCACTGATTCCTGTGGTATATATACCACCTCTGTAGAGAATTTTAATGAGGTATAATGGAATGTCTGGTGGTAAAGACAGGCACAGTATCAACTCACAAGCAACAGGCTCTTACTCCTATTTACCAAAATTAGACTTATTTTCATCCTCTATACCAAGTATGCACCTTGGTTTTTAGAGAATGCGTGAGACCCGGCAAGGTATAAATGATCATGATGCAGTTGACTAATAATGCCTACAAGTATAGTCTTCACAGCACTGCGCAAGATGTAATACAACGTAGTGACCTACTGTACACAACGTGTTTGACCCTGAACACAACGTAGTGACCTACTGTAAGGGACTGGGAGACATAGCAACACAGTGTAGAAGGACTCACATCATTCATTAGAGTGCTGACAAGTTTGAATCAATGTGTAATGCTTCATTTTATTGCAGTCACATACTGTCCTGGGCACATTCAATATGTGGAATGTTGTATTGAACAGGCCTGTGACATAGTAATAGAAAGATGCAGAAAGGGTAGAGGAGTCGTGCAAATGTCAAGTCAATGCCAAGGAAAAAGTCAACTTTATGCTAAAAATGAGAACTCGACCTATTGGCAATATAAAAGAATATGGTCATGGCAAGTAATACGAAGAGTGTCTAGATGAAAACTGGAAAACTTTAAGCGCTGTCTTGCAAGTAGTCAATGTTCGACATACACTTGCTGTGGTTATTATTGTGGTGATTTATGATATAATGTCAGAGGAACTATGGTCTTTAGATTTTTGTAGACATTGTGTTTACATGAAAAATACACACAGAAATAGTGCAAAATAGACTCAAAATAGAGTCTGATCCCAGTTTTGCAAGACATAGCTCAGTTTGAGAAGCAGAGAATTATGTGAAATATCAGTATTTCTTTATAAATACATAGTTATTTTTAGATTAAAAATTGGATGTATATGCGTGTATCTATGTGTATATAGATAAATGTAGGTGCCTGCAGAGGCCAGAGGCGTCAGATCCCCTAGAGCTGAACTTACAGACTGTTATGAGCCACCTGATGTGGATACTGGGAACTGAACTCATGTCCTCGGCAAGAGTAGTCCATGTTCTTAACCTAAACTCAGCCATCTCCCAAGCCCTGAAAGTATTTCATTTTATTATTAAAAATAACTTATTTCAATTTAAAAACAAAGCATAACTATATAAATATGTTTTTCCTTGCCTTCGTACAAGAAAAGCTGGTATCTGCTGAGGTGTTTCAACACACACCTATTGAGTCTACTCGTCGGTGGTTTTGTTAATAACTATTTGGGTGATAACATGGCACATGCCTGGATACTATTTAGAGTGTTTCTACTCCTTTCTCAAGCTGCAAGCCTGAGAAACACAGCAGGCATAGAGAAGGAGAAACAAAGCTAGAAGGAAGCACACAGATTGCTTTATATACATTTGACATGTTTTATTTTAAACTGCTTTATATCTAAAGTATACCTCCTTAGACTGCCACATACATTTCCTACTTCTATCTCTGTCTTTCTGCTGGGATATTTATAGTATTTCCATTCAATATGATTATTTATGTGCATTTCCTATTTGTCCTATTGGTGCTTTTTTTCTTTGCAATTATTCATTGACTTTGTGCGCTGGAGGAGGGCATGTACCACAGCACATGTGTGGCGATAAGAGAATCACTTTTGGAAGTCAGTCATCTCCTTTTACCATGTGGGTTTCTGGTATTGAACATAGGTTATCAGCTTTGGCAGTACGTATCTTTACTCGCTAAGCCATCTCACTGAGTTCTTTCCTTCCCTTTACACTAATTTGTTTAATGATTCTGTTATTTTCACTATTTACTGATAAGCTCTTGGTCTCTGTTCTCATCTCTACATTAGCGTTTGCTCTAGGATTTACAAAATGGATTTTCAGCTTCTCCTGCTCTCTTTGTACATCAGTGTACTTGGAGACAGAAGTCTCATGTTCCTTTGTTTTTGAACTATGAAAGTATAAAGCAAATAGGTATATAAATCAATTGAAATTAGTAAGATTTAGAAATAAAAATCCAAACAATAAATCTGTAGCTAGGATAGACTGTGGGCTTACTTTCGTTGTGGGGGTATGTACACTGTCTCTGAATAGACACTTTGTACAATTTACTGTAAGAAATTCTCTTCCTTTTTCTTCAATGGCTTGGAGAAACCCGATGACATAACAGGAAGAACAGGAGCTGCTGGTGACCTGGGTTTCAGTTGCATGACTTTAGAATTTGCAAGCCTCTGTTTCCTCCTCTGTAAGCAGTGATTGCATCCACTGTCAGGAATTTTATGAAAACTTTGTTGTGTCATATGTGTGAATGCCCTGGTACATGCTTAGTGAATGACATCATCTTTCATGTACCTTTCTTTAGTAACTTTTAGATAAGCCCCTTTGGTCAAACTTATCTTGGAGATAAAACAAATTCTGATTTTTCCCATCCATTCCCCAGTGCCGTTCTTTACCAAAACCCAGAGTCAGGATTCATATCCTGTCTCTGACAGCTACTGTATGAATTAGGCAAATCACAAAATTTTGACCCTTCATTTTTCTTCTGTGAAATGAAGATAATTTCATCATAACTTTCAAAAAATGTTTGTGAGAATGAGAAAAAGTCATTTTAAAGTGGTTCTATACATTATGTCACTTGTTCAAATAGAATGTGTCATTATTCAAATAGAAACTTGTGTGTACCTGTGTGCAGCGTATGCATGTGCATACATATTTGAATGTGCACAAGCATATGTGTCCATGCCCATGCATGTATGTATATTCAAGTGTGCATGAGTGTGTATGTGTGTGCATATGCACATGCACTTGTGTGCACATGAGTAGGAAGGCCAGAGGTCAATTTTGAATGTTTTTCCTGAAAACACTATTCATCTGTTTTTTTGTTTTGGTTTTTGTTTTTTTTGAGACAGGATCTCACCCTATTCCAGATGTCACTGATTCAGCAAGGCTGGTTGGACAGTGAGCCCCAGGGATCTGCCTGTCTCTGTGATTTCAGGCACATGTCACCATGAGTAGTTTTCTTTTTCCCTGTGGGTTCTGAGGATTGAACTCAGGTCCTAGTACGTGCATGACAATCACTTTACTGACTGAACAATCTCCTCAGCCCCAAATAGAAATTAATACTGACAGTGAGGATGATAAATACTGGGGTTTGTTGGCATGTATGTACCCAAAAGATGGCTTTGAAGTTAAAGTGCTTGTGGTACAAGCAAGAGGACTGGAGTTTGGGATCCTCAGAATTACAGTGGGAAGTGGCAGCCTACCTGTAAATCCAGCCTTGGAAGGCAGAGACAAGCTGGGGTAGACGAGCTACAGAGACTAGCCGTAGCAGGTGCTCTGAGTCTGAATGAGAGACCCTTCCTCAAAACAAGAATAAGGTAGAAAGCTGCTGAAGATGTAACCCTGGAGCTCTACACTCATAGACACACATGCACTCACACAGGACCATGCAAACACACGCAGGTGCAGACATATACCAGAAACACATTTCATGAAAAGAAAG
>NW_008341422.1:3415724-3419254 GCF_000622305.1 Nannospalax galili | reverse complement strand
TTATTTTGATATATCACAGTGAAAGATTTATCGTCCTCTTTTTTTTTTTTTTTTTTTTTTAAAAAAAAAAAAAAAAAAAAAAAAAAAAAAAAGAGTCTTTGGCTTTTCTTCCCCTTAGCCTCTGCCCCAATCTTCATGAACCAGTTTCCCCTTTATAAGTGGAAAACATGGCAACAAAATTTCACAAGTAAAGGCTAGTTTTAGCTCTTTTTAAAATAACAAGCCACTTGGGAAAACAGCATTTCACTTACCATATTTCATAATGGCTCTAGGCCGAATGCAAAACTGTTAGACCTGAGTAACTCAAAGATCCAAGCATGTAATACAAGCATGAGAACCCGAGTTCTGATCCCCAGAACCCCCATAAAAAGTCAGACATAGTGGAGCACACCTGTAAGTCCAGTACCAAGGAGACAGAGACTGTCAGTCCCTGGAGATCATTGGCTAGTCCATCTAACAGAAAAGGTGAACTCCAGATTCAGTGAGAGACCCTGTCTCAAAAGCTAAGGTGAACAGCCATTGAGAAAGACACAAGAATGACTCCAACCCCTCTGCAGGGTTGAGTGCTCTGCACACACATATACATACTCGAACACTGCACATACACAGACATGCTTCACACACATACCCAAGCAAAACAAGATTCAAGGCTAACTCTCATCAGCATAACTATTTTATTTAAGCTATAACTAACTGGTTTGATTAATTTAACAAGCTGGTATTCAGTTGAAATTCAGTTCAATTTGAAAGAAAAATAAACCCTGAAACATGCCAACAGATTTTAACTAGTGAATTGTCTCTCGGTGTGAAATGACCAGTCTGTTGAATGTTCAAAGTACATACAGATGGAAGAACAGACAATTGGTCTCTCCTGGTCACTCTTTTCTATTTTCTATCATTTATTTATTTATCTATTATTTGTGTGTTGGGGGGAGCTCATGTAGAGGTCAGAGGACAACCTGTGGAGCCAGTTCTCTCCCTCTATTATGTGGATCCCAGGGACTGAATTAAGATTTTCAGACTTGGCAGGAAGCACTTCCACCCACTGAGCCATCTCACTGGTCTTCTGGTTATTTTTTATTAAACAAAATTAGAAATGCAAAGAGCTTTATAAAATTGAACGTGAATAGTAGATTATGTATAACTAGCCAGAAAGCAAGCAGTTTCAGACAGGGATTAGCATTCAGCCATCGCAGTTGGAACATAGCAGTTCTAATCATGTGTGCCAGACTCCTATTCAGATTCAAACTCCATCCCATCCTAGGGCCTCACAGTATCTCCTATGCTCTTTCTATTTACTTCGCTGGCCAAAATAGTTTTAGGATGTGCTCCATTCTGAAGGTACCCTATTATCTTGTTTATTTGTTCAGGGACAATATTTTATAATTAAATGAGGAGAGAGAAAGTATCAGAATATTTTTCACATGATTGGCAATGCACTAAATTATTTTTGCCTAAAATGTGTAATTTTTAAATTTTTATATGGCAGGAAAGGGAAAACAGTCAGAAAGAAGAGAGGGAGAGAGACAGAGGGAAGTGGAGAGAGAGAGAAAGGGGGGAATTCTTTGTATGTCAGAGAAAAGGTATTAACTATAATCAAATTCTATATAAAGTAAATAGAAATTGAACTAAATCGAATTATAGAATTTCAACTCCCACCTAACCCTGGATCTTAAAAAAATCATTCCTTAGCTTTATCTGTCTTCTTCTTGCAACTTTTAACCCAGCTGTTAATGTCTTTTCACTGTCAAGCAGAGGACAGCTTTATGAGGTTGTGAAATCTACGCAGTCATATCCTGGACATTCACAAATTTGAGTTCTGTGCTGAGCTGCCTTTTGGGAAATAGATTCAGTAGAATAAGTTTTCCTTATTATGGAAAGAAAAGTTGACTTCTTCCCCGTGAAACTCCCTCTGAAGCGCCTCTGAGGTGAGTGGGATGAGTCAGAAGCATGTGGATTACATTTTGCTCCCAGTGCCTCAGGGCTCAGAATGTTTGGCTAAGTACATTTTAGATTTTTCCCAGTACAGAATTGAAAAAGAATGGCTGTTGCCTGAAGCATTTTCCCAAGCCCAACTTGTACCAGGATTCAGCTCCTGGACCCTCTCTTCTTCCATCAGAAATGCAAATGAACCCAGAGCTTGTTCCTAGGAAATGACTGCCTGATCTGCAGGAGGGAGCTGTATAGATGACATCATTTATAAGAAAAGGAAGGAAAGAGCCTGAGAGGGTGGGTTCAGACCTCCATTGGGGTAGGGGTTCTGAGCTTAGTACACTGCCAGAGAGTGCAGGGTTCTGGCTTCCCTCTGGCCTCCAACTAAAAGAGAGCCTGAGAACCCAGGGGACAGCCTGACAACCCCTGGATCCTGCCTCCACGTGCTGGTGAGCTTCCCCTAATTGTGCTACACCATCCCCCTACCTGGGATTTGGTGAGGCCCCTCCCAAGGCCCCAGGGCAGATCTCGCTTTGGTAGGCTAAGGCTGAGATCCTAGCAGACAGCCTGAGAGGGTGGGTTTGGACTTCCATCTGGGTAGCAGCTAGGAGCTCACCAGACCACCAGAGAGTGCCGAGTTCTGGCCCCCTCTGGCCTCACTCTGGCGATAGGGTTGACAACAGGAGGCACTGTCTGAAAAAGCCTGCATCCTGCCTCCGTGTGGTGAAGGAAGCCTGAGTGTACCTGACTGGAACCTGAATTGGGCATCTGTGGGTACTCCTGAATAGCTGATCTGAAGCCATCAGTTACCTCTAAAATAAACCTGAGAGAACCTGAACCCTGTATCAACCAGTTTTACATAACCAATAAAGAAAGGAACCAGGCACCCAGATAATCCAAACAGAAGCATACTTCAACTTTATTCTCATATCAGAATCATAAACAACAAAAGAAATTCACATGCCAAAATCACAAAGAAAGAATAATAAAATGGAAAGCCAAAACACTATGTCCCCACCAAAGCCCACCAATAATGTAGAAGAGTTCTACAAGGAGAACCCCCTAGAGATAACCCAGGACACTGAATTTAAAAGAAAAATCATAAACATGATCAAGGGATTCAACGAATTTAAAGAACACACGAGCAAACAAATCAAAGAGCTAAAAGAAGATAGGGATAAACTTGTGAATGAATTCACAAAGGAGATAGAAACACTGAAGAAAACTCAGGTAGAAATGAATAAGGAAGTGCAAAACTCAATTAAGTCAACTTGAAACAACAGGGGAAAGCCTCACCTCTAGAATGAATGAAATGGAAAACAGAATATCAACACTGGAGGAAAAAGTTGAAGAATTGGACCACTCAAGCAAAGAGTATGGAAAAATTTTAAAAACCACAGGAATGGAATATGCAAGAGATGTGGGGAACCATGAAAAGACCAAATCTATCGATCATAGGAATAGAGGAAGGTGAAGAATTTTAGGTTAACAGTATTGACCAGATCTAAACAGGATTGTAGAAGGGATTTCCCCAAATTAAGGAAAGACATCCCCATACAAATACAGGAAGCACATAGAACACCAAATAGACAGGATCA
>NW_008341422.1:3412519-3415649 GCF_000622305.1 Nannospalax galili | reverse complement strand
TAAAAAACAATAAGTCACATACAAGGGAAAGCCCATCAGAATTACAGCTGATTTATCAATGCAAACTATGAAAGCCAGAAGAGCCTTGACCAAGGTATTTCCAGTTCTGCATGACAATAGATGCCAGCCTAGAATACTATACCCAGGAAAAATGTCTATTATAGTTGAGGGGGAAAGAAAAATCTTCCATGACACAAATAGCCTGAAAGAATACAGGTCCACAAAACCAGCCCTTCAAAGAATAGTTGAAGCAATACAGAGAGCAGAGAGAAAAACAACTATACCCCAGGGGCAATGAAAGGAAATAAACAAGATATAATATAGGAAACACAAAATTACATAGAGAACAGAAACAGCAATCAAAATGATGGCAACCAATACACACCTTTCAATAATAACCTTAAATACTGAACTCCCCAGTCAAAATACACAGGCTCAGTGAATGGATTAAGAAACAAAATCCATCTCTTTGCTGTTTGCAAGAAACCCATCTCACCTTCAAGGACAGGCACTATCTTAAGGTAAAAGGATGTAAAAGAATATTCCAAGCAAATGGCACTAAGAAACAAGCAGGGGTTGCAATTCTAATATCTGACAAAATAGACTTCAAAGTAAAACTATTCAGAAGAGATAAGGAGTGTCACTTCATTCTTATCAAAGGACAGTTAACCAAGAAGATATTTCAATCCTTAACATATATGCACCAAATTCTGGTGCACCCAAATTCATAAAAACAATACTACAGGACTTTAAGACACAGATTAACCCCAACTCAGTAATAGTAGGGGACTTAAATACCACATTGTCTCCATTAGACAGGTCAACTGGCCGAAGAATAAACAGAGAGACATCTGAATTAAATGATACCATACATCAAATGGACCTAACAGACGTCTTTCGATTATTCCACCCAAACACCAAAGAATACACTTTCAACTCAGAACCTCATGGAACTTTTTCAAAAGTTGACCACATACTGGGCCACAAAACAAACCTCAACAAATACAAAAGTATTTAAATAATTCCATGCATACTATTGGACCACAAAGAAATAAAACTCAAAATCAACACTGGACAAATCCCTAGTCACTACATGAACTCAGGATTATTGAACAACACACTCCTAAACAATGATTGGGTCAAAGGAGATACTAAGAAAGAAAACAGTTCCTGGAATTCAATGAAAAGGACAATAAAACACAACACAACCTATGGGACACATTAAAAACAGCCCTAAGAAGGAGTTTATAGCTCTAAGTGCCTACATTAAAAAATTAGAAAGAGCCAAAATAAATGACCTAACCCTGCAACTCAAGGAACTGGAAAGGCAAGAACAAATGAAAGCCAAACCCAGCAGAAGAGAAGAAACAACAAAAATCAGAGCATAAATTAATGAAATAGAAACAAAGAAAACAACACAAAGAATCAATGAATCTATGAGCTGGTTCTTTGAAAAAATAAATAAGATAGACAAACCTTTAGCCCAGTTAACCAAAAGAAAGACCAAATCCAAATCAATAAAATTAGAGATGAATGGGGAAACACCACAACAGGCACCAAAGAGATCCAGAACATTATAAGGGAATATTTTAAAAACCTATATACTACTAAATCTGAAAGTCTAAAAGAAATGGATGGATATCTGAACTCATAGGAACATCCAAAGTTAAACCAAGAAGAGATCAACAGTTTAAACAGACTCATAACATATAAGGAAATTGAAACCATAATACAAAGCCTCCCAACTAAAAAAAGCCCAGGTGTGGATGGATTTATAGCAGAATTCTACCAGACATTTAAAGAAGACCTCCAACCAATACTACTTAAATTATTCAAAATGATAGGAACAGAGGGAGAACTCCCAAATTCCTTCTATGAAGCCAGCATCACTTTAATCACAAACAGGTTAAAGACACAACCAAAAAAGAAAACTATAGACCCATATATTTAATGAACATAGGTTCAAAAATACTTGCAAACTGCATACATACACACATCAAAAAGATCATTCACCATGATCAAGTGGGCTTTATCCCAGAGATGCAGGGGTGGTTCAACATATGCAAGTAAATAAACGTCATTAATCATATAAATGGACTCAAAAGACAAAAACTACATTTTCATCTCAATAGGTGCATTAAAGCCTTTTGACAAAATTCAGCATGCATTTATGTTCAAAGTCCTAGAGGGAATTGACTAGAGGGAACATACCTCAACATAATTAAAGCTATATATAACAAACCCACAGCCAACCAACATCACTCTAAATAGAAAAAAATTGGAAGTATTCTCATTAAAATCAGGAACCAGACATGGATTTCCACTATCTCCACTCCTTTTCAACATAGTATGTGAAACTCTTGCTAGAGCAATAAGACAGGAGAAGGAAATTTAAGGAGTACTAATTGGAAAAGAAGAGGTCAAACTATTATTTTTTGCAGATGATATGATACCTAAGAAATACCAAAAGTTCCACCAGAAAACTCCTAGAACTGATCAACACTTTCAATATAGGGATAGGATATAAAATCAACCTACAAAAATCAGTATGCTTCCTATATACCAATAACAAGCAGTTGGAGAGAAAATACAGGGAAATGCGCCCATTCACAATTGCTGCTAAAAATTAAAATATCTTGGAATAAATCTGACCAAAGACAACAAAGATCTCTACAATGAAAATTTTAAGTCATTAAAGAAAGAGATCAAAGAAGACACCAGGAGATGGAAAAACCTCCCATGTTCATGAATTGGAAGAATTAATATTGTTAAAATGACCATCCTACCAAAAGCAATATATAGGTTCAATGCCAATCAAAATTCCCATGACATACTTCACAGAATTAGAAAAATGCATCCTTAAATTCATATGGATGCACAAAAGACCCTAGAGAGCCAAAGCAACACTGAGCACAAAGAACAATGCTGGTGGGATTACTATACCAGATCTCAAAATATACTATAGAGCCATAGTCATAAAAACAGCATGGTACTGGTGCAAAAACAGAAACATAGATCAATGGAACATCACTGAAGATCCAAACCTGAGTACATGCTATTTCAGCCACCTGATATTTGACAAAAGTGCCAAGAACACACAATGGAAGAAAGACAGCATCTTCAACAAATG
>NW_008341422.1:3379418-3412383 GCF_000622305.1 Nannospalax galili | reverse complement strand
AGGATTTTCTAAATCAGACAGAAGTTGCTCAGGAATTAATGTCGGCAATCAATAAGTGGGACCTCATTAAACTAAAAACTTCTGTATAACAAAAAAATCAAATAAATTAAGAGAAAACCCACAGAATGGGAAAAAATTCTTTACCAGTGACACATTTGACAGAGGTTTAACATCCAGAATATATAAAGAACTCAAAAAACAAAGAATTGAGAAAACAAATGGCCCAATTAAAAAAATGGGCTAAAGATCTAAACAGAAAGTTCTCAAAGGAAAATATAAAGATGGTTAAGAAACATCTCAAAAAGTGTTCAACTTCATTAGTAATTAGGGAAATGCAAATTAAAACCACCCTAAAGTATCACCTTACCCCAATCAGACTGGCTTGGATCAAGAGAACAAATGATACCAAATGTTGGTGAAGATGTGGAGAAAGGGGATCGCTCATTCACTGCTGGTGGGATTGCAAACTTGTGCAGCCTCTATGGAAAACAGTGTGGAGAACTCTTAGAAAACTATAAATGAACCTACCATATGACCAAAGTTATACCACACCTTGACATATACCCAAAGGACTCATCCTATTGTAGAGACACTTGTACAACCATGTTTGTTGCTGCTCTTTTCACAATAGCTAAGAGATGGAAGCAACTTAAGTGTCCCTCAACTGATGAGTAGTTAACAAAAATGTGGTATATTTACACAATGAAGTTTTATTCAGCAGTAAAGAAAGATGAAATAATGAAATTTGTAGGTAAATGGATGGATCTAAAAACTGTTTTACTAAGTGAAGTAACACAGACTCAGAAAAAGAAAGGATGTATGTTCTCCCTCATATGTGGATCCTAGCACTAAATCCTTTTAAATTCCAGGTCCTTTTAATAAGATGATGCTATACAGCAGTCCCTTCTGCATGAAATAACTATCATCATCGCTTTAGCTGAGCCTGATTGTTAAACATAGTCACAGTTGGGCTTGTTGATGGTTGTGCTCATTCATTAATGGAGTGCCAAGCAGGGTCACTGAACTCTCACCTGAGTATCCAGCCACTCTACCTAGCCAACTAGTCCATCCTTGGAAGAGAAAAGAAATATGAGGAGAAACCCAATTAGAGGGATGCTTTTGGAAGCTCTTGTCAAGAAATTCCAATGGACTCTCTTATGAACATTTGAAAATTGCCCTGTTCTTTTTTCTAGTTCCCTGTCTAGAACTTGTAATGCTGATTACTCTTGCCTTCACATCTCCTTCACGTCTCCTTTTTATGATTCAAAGACTTTCTTCTCCCCTTAGAGACAAGAGTTATGCAATTTGGGAGTCTTTTAGATAGACCCACTGAAGGGGTACCCCAGTTGCCTCACCCTATATCCCTGTTCATCATGGAAGAAGCCAGAGTGGTCTGCATCCCTATTTCCTATTGGCAATTTGGGTAATCCCTTCAGAGTATGGCATGATAAGAATAGGAGGTAGGAATTGGTTAAGCAGTTAGGGTAAAAAGACAAAGAAATGTAGCCAATTTCTGGGCTAAAATTCAAAATGTCCTTGGGTCTATTAGTGACATACTCTGTTCCAAGGCCAAAAATGTCAAAACATATTTGGGAGCTTGTATCTAATCCTTCAAAGATTTTTGGGTTACCTCTTCAGAGGGGGAGGGTTGGAGGGGAGGGAGTGGGCATGGATTTGATCAAAACACCTTATATCTTGTATGAAATTATCAGTAAAGTTTTTGTAAAATTTTTTAAAAAAAGAAAAGGAAGGAATGAAGTAATGAAGGAAAGAAAGAAGGAAGGAAGGAAGGAAGGAAGGAAGGAAGGAAGGAAGGAAGGAAGGAAGAAAAAGCAAGAGAGGAAGGGAGGAAGGATGGAAAGAAGGAAGATACCATCTCCAGTGCAGACAATGAATCATAAAATTCAACCACTAGAAGTGTCTACATTTGTGTTAGAGGAGAATTTGCATTCAATTTCAATGTCTCTTATGCTGAGCAAAGGCAGTACTTGATGGCATATTAATTATTTTTTAATTTATAAAATTTTTATTTATATGTACTTGTGTGTATGTTTGTGTCTGTCTGTCTGTCTTTTTATCATATAGGGAGGTGCCAGCAGAATCCAGAAGGGAGTGTAGGAGTCCGTGAAGCTGGAGTTATAGGTGGTTGTGAACCATTGAATGTGGGACCTGGAAATTGAACTTGATCTCTGGAAGAACAATTAGCACTTGTAATCCCTGAGCCACCTTTCCAGCCTCATCTGCTAATTCCTGAATGTGAATGATGGTTATAGCTTCTTTCTGTCTAGCGTAGGTCCCTGGAAAAGAGTGGTCCAATGAGTCATACCAGAAAACTCTAGGATCCTCTAGAAGAGAACGCAATGAAATTTTCCAGAAACTAGCACATACTCTTCCTATGAGGACATGAGTGCTGTTGGGACCAGACCACATTTCAGTTGATTATATAGCCGTAAATAATGATAGTTATGATCACACATTTATATTGTATAGATTTCTATTTTAGTTTTGTGACCCCACTCATACATTGTGTTATAATTTTCTAAGATGTGGTATGGTGAGTTGGTATTCTAGGAAGAATCTTTTGCCCATGTGCACCAAGAAATATATTTGAAATTTGTTGGAAGTAGCACTCATTTTTGTAATTAAAAAACAAACTGAAAGGGCCGGAGGGATGACTCAGCTGTTAAGAGCACTGGCTGCTTTTGCAGACGACCAGGGTTTGGTTCCCAGCACACACATGGCAGCTAACAGTTATCCTAACTCCAGTTCCAGGGGATTTGATGCCCTCTCCTGGCCTCTGTGGATACCCGCATTGCACAGGGATCATGCATTCAGGGACATATTTAAACTATAATTCATTTATCTAGCCCATGCCTAATCAAGACAATGCAGCAAGAGGAGTCTATATAAATAACTTATTGGATATTTTATGAATGTGCTATATAAAAATTATATAAATCTTAGCATATTCTTGAAACAACATAGGAAATTGCTAGAAAAATGCTGTACTGTCACTAACTTTGACCTATATTGATAGATTGATCTATGAAAACAATTTGCCTTTCTGTCTCCTGTCAATATCGAATGACAGTTCTGTTCTTCCATGTTGTTGATTTTAGCAGCAGGATACTGAGGACATAGCCCTCTTCAATGTAGCTGACAGGATAGGTGGAAATACCACGGTAAATGTACTCTATGGTTCTTTAATTAGTTTATTAATTTAGTTATTAGCTAGAACTCATTTCATGTTTAATACCCCATGTGATTATTTTCTGTATGTTCTTACTTCGCCTATTTTTATAATCAGTTGCCACTTGCTTATTTTTGAAATTATTGGGTAATATACATAACAGAAAAGTTACTATTTTTACCATTTTTTAAAAATTATTTATTTAATAACCACATGATTAGAAGAAGCATTTCATTACAGCTTTAACATATTCAATAATAATTTCCAAAGCAAAGATGCATCTCTTTCAATATTGGCTTTAATTTTTAAGTTCACAGTTCAATTAGTACAGTTATATAATATTGAATTCAGTCCAAACCCTAAAGACATAAAATTGAAGGCAGTTTTAACCTTTAAAAAAGATCTCCATTTCATTTAAAAATATACTGTTTCATACATAAAAACTCTTTTTTAATGCTACTAACACTTAGATGTTTGCACACATGTCTCAAATCTCTATGTATCTGATTATTACTAGTCACAGTCGCTTACTTCCTGAGATCCTGAACATGGATATGAAATTATCGGGTAGGTTTCAATGGTAATGTGTTTCACCTCTACTAATTAACATGGAGCAAATTTTTATGCTTTTTCCTCAAATATAACTCACTTTTTAAAAATTTGTTGATTTTTTGTGCATATTTCATACAGAACATTCCAAACAATCTTGTTCAACTACATACCCACATCCCAAATTGCACCCTCCCAAAGTCTCCAAATTATATTTGTGGAGGAAGCATAAAAACTTACAGCATTTTAATTAGTAGAGATGATAAATATTGCCATTGAACTCTACCCGATGACCTTATAGACATACACAGGTGCCAATGATCTGAGTGCAACCCATTATGACTAGTAATAATCAGATACATACAGATTAGAGATGCATGCACCAACATCTCAGTGTTAGTAGCAAAAACAATGAGTCTTTCTGTAAGAAACGGTATATTTTAAAATGAAATGGAGGTCTTTTATAAAGGTTAAAAATCAATCAATTCTATGTCTTACAGAGTTTATACTGAATTCAATATTATATAATTGTATTAATTCAACAGCGAAACTAAAAATTTTATAGTCACTTTTGAAAGAGATTTTTCTTTGCTCTGGAAATTGTTATTTAGTATGTTAAAGCTGTAATGAAATGCTTCTTCTAAAAAATTTAAAAATATATATAAAGGACTGGAGATAATGGACAGCCTTGCCTTGTTCCTGATTTTAATGGGAATACTTCCAGTTTTTCTCCATTTAGAATGATGTTGGTGTGGGTTTGTGGTATATTGCATTAATTATGTTGAGGTATGTTCCCTCCAGTCCAATTCCCTCTAGGACTTTGAATATAAATGTATGTTGAATTTTGTCAAAGGCCTTCTCTGCATATATTGAGATGACCATATGATTCTTGACTTTGAGCCCATTTATATGATTTATGATGTTTATTAATGTATGTATATTGAACCATCCCTGAATCTCTGGAATAAAGCCAACTTGACCATGGTGGATGATCTTTTTGATGTGTGTCTGTATGCAGTTTGCAAGTATTTTGTGGAGAATTTTTGCATCTATGTTCATTAAGGATATATGTGTATACATTTCTTTCTTGGTTGTGTCTTTACCTGGCTTTAGTATTAGAGTGATGTTGGCTTCATAGAAGGAATTTCTAAGTACTACTGCCATTTTTTATCTTAAATTAAACAACATTGGATGTAGATCTTTAAATGTCGGGTAGAATTCTGCTGTAAATTCATCTGGTCCTGGACTATTTTTGTTGGGAGGTTTTGTATTACTGTTGCAATTTCCTTAGGTGTTATGGATTTGTTTAAGCTGTTGATCTCTTCTTGGTTTAGTTTTGATGGTTCCCATGCTTTTAGATACTCATCCATTTCTTTTAGGTTTTAAAATTTAGTATTGTATAGGTTTTTAAAGTGTTCACTTATAATGTTATGGATCTTTTTGGTGTTGAGATGTTTCCCCTCTCATCTCTGATTTTGTTGATTTGGAGGTTCTCTTTCTTTCTTTTGGTTAACTGGGCTAGCGTTCTATTTATCTGTTCAAAGAACCAGCTCTTGGATTCATTGATTCTCCGTATTATTTTCTTTGTTTCTATTTCATTAATTTCTGCTGATTTTTGTTATTTCTTTTTCTCTGCTGGGTTTGGGCTTCATTTGCTGTTGCTTTACAAGTGACTTGACTTGCAATGGTAAGTCATTTATTTGTGTTTTTTCTGATTGTTTAATGTGGACACTTAGAGCTATAAACTTCCCTCTAAGGACAGCTTTCAACATGTTGCAGAGGTTTTTTTGTGTTGTATTATCTTTCCGTTTAGTTCCAGAAATACTTTTATTTCTTTCTTAATTTCTCCTTTGACCCATTCATCATTCAGGAGTATGTTGTTTAATCTCTATGTGTTCATGTAGTTACTGGGGTTTCCTCTGGTGACGATTTTAAGCTTTATTGCTTTGTGGTCTGACAGAATGCATGGAATTATTTCAATCATTTTGTATTTGGTGAGGTTTGTTTTGTGCCTCAGTATATGGTCAATTTTGGAGAAAGTTCCATGGGGCACTGAATAGAAAGTATATTCTTTGGTACTTGGGTAGATTATTTGGTAGATGTCTGTTAGGCCCATTTGATGTATGGTATTGTTTAATTCACATGTCTCTCTGTTGATTCTCTGTCCTATTGACCTAACCTAGGGAGACAATGGGGTATTGAAGTCCTTCACTATTAATGAGTTGAGATTGATCTGGATCCTAAAGTCCTGTAGTACTAATTTTATGAAGTTGGCTGCACCAGAGTTTGGTGAATATATGTTCATGATTGTAGTATCTTCTTGGTCAATTGTTCCTTTCTCAGAATGAGGTGGCCGTCTTTATCTCTTCTGATTAGTTTTAGTTTAAATTCTATTTTGTCAGATATTAGAATGCAACACCTCCTTCTTTTCTTAGTACCATTTTCTTGGTGATTTTTTTCCAACCTTTATTCTTAAGGTAGTGTCTGTCCTTGAAAATGAGATGAGTTTCTTGCAGACAACAAAAAGATGGGTTTTGTTTCTTAGTTCATTCACCTGGTCTGTGTCTTTTGACTGGGGAGTTCAGTCCATTGATATTTAAAATTATTAATGAAAGACATGTATTGAATCCTGTCATTTTTATTTCTGTTCACATTCTTGATATAAGTGTGCATTTCCACAGTTATACCTTTATTGAATTTTTTCCATTACCCCTTGTGTATAGTCATTCCTTTCTTCAGCTCTTGTATTGCTTCAAGAACTCTCTGAAGGGCTGGTTTTGTGGACATTAATTCTTTCAGCCTATTTATGTCATGGGCAATTTTTCTTTCCCCTTCAACTATAATAGACATTTTGGCTGGGTAAAGTAATCTGGGTTGACATCTGTGGTCATTTAGAACTGGGAATACTTTGGTCCAGGCTCTTCTTGCTTTCATAGTTTGCACTGAAAAGTCAGCTGCAATTCTGACGGGTTTTCCTTTATATATGACTTGTCTTTCTTTTGCAGCTTTCAGTATTCCCTCTTTGTTCTGTATGTGTAGTGTTTTTACTATGATGTGCCATGGAGTTTCTTTCCTGGTCCTGTCTATTTGGTGTTCTATATGCTTCTTGTATTTGTATGGGCATGTCTTTCTTTAATTTTGGGAAATTTTCTTTTACAATCCTGTTGAAGATCTGGTCCATACCATTATCCTGAGATTCTTCTCCTTCCTGTATGCCTATGATTCGTAAGTTTGGTCTTTTTATGGTGTCACACAATTCCTGCATATTCCATTCTTGTGTTTTCTTAAATTTTTCATAATCTTTGTTTGAGTGGTCTAATACGTCCACTTTATTTTCCAGTCTTGATATTCTGTTTTCCATTTAATTCATTCTGTTGGTGAGCCTTTCTCCTGTAGTTTCTAATTGGCTTACTGAGTGTTTCACTTCCTTCTTCATTTCTGCTTGAGCATTCTTCAATATTTCTGATTCCTTTCTGAATTCATTCAGAAGTTTATCGCTCTCTTCTTTCAGTTCTTTTATTTCTTTGTGTGTCCTTTAAATTCACTGAATTCTTTCATTGTGTTTATAATTGTTCTTTTGAGTTCCACGTCCTGTGTTATCTCTAGGGAGTTCTCATTGTACTCCTCTAGAGGACTGATGGTAGTTGGTGGGCATATATTATTTTGGTTTTTCATGTTATTATTTTTTCTCTGATTTTGACAGGTGGATTTCTTTTGTAGTTTCTGGTTCTTGTATGAGACTCAAACCTTCCTCTGTTGAGTTTAGGTCTGCTTCTTTCTGTAAACTTTATGTGTGTTTGTGGATTACTTGTTAGGCATGAAAAGCTGTTTGGTCTAGGCTTCAGGTTCTCTCTTTTGATTTTTTTTATTGAAGTGGCCAAAGTGCTTTCGTCTTGCTGCTCAGGAGTTCCCACGGAGGCCCAAGTTGGTTGAGGAAAAGATGCTCTTAGGCTTTCTCCTACCGTCTAGATCCCTCCAGGAAAGATGCTGGCCTCAGGAATTTGAGGGCTGGGCTGGGCTGGGAGCACAGACCAGGAAAGATGCTCTCCCCCAGGGATTCAAATGAGGTGGGGGCTGTCAGTGGCCCAGGGCTCCTGGGGACTACAGGGAGGAATTTTGTTGGTCTGGATGCAAAGGATCTGGAAGCAGTGGGGATTCTTGGCTAACAGAGCACTCCAAGGGTCTGGGATGTCACAAGAGATGGGCCAGTGCCCCTGCTCAGAGGAGAGATGGGGTGGGGGAGCTAGAATGGTGAATTAGGCTTGGGGAGTCAAGGCACAGTGGGCACAGCAGCCAAACTTACCCAGGCAAGCTGCTGGATCCAGGAAGCTGTGGGGATGGGTGGCCCAGAGATGCAAAGTGAGGTGAGGACTAGAGGGGAGGAATTGGTTTGGTCTGGGTGCAAAGGATCAGGAAGCAGTTTAGAGTTTGGGCCAAGAGGTCAGTCCAGAGGTACCCCTGCTAGGAGGAGAGATGGGGTGAGGGAGCTGGGAGGGTGAATGAGGCTGGGGGAGCCAAGGTGCAGCCAACGCAGGAGCCAATCTTACCCAAGCAAGCTGCTGCCCTGTTTTTACCATTTAAATTGTACAAATCACTGGCTTTGGGTTTGTTCCCACTGCTGAACAACCATTAGAATATCCATCTCCAGAACTTCTCTCCTAAACCGAAACTCTATACCCATTAAACACTAACTCCTGATTTCCTTATTAGTTTTATGAGCTTTTTCTATATTAAGATAATTTATGATTTGTGTATAAATCCTCATGGTCATTCAGCAAAGTAGACAATTGCTTTAATAATTCATTCTTGTCAGACGTTTACCCCCAGCACTCTACTAAATGGCTCTTTCCAAGGTCATCTATGACCTCTACCCTCTTCAATCCAAAGAGTGAGTTGAATTCTCAACTTACCTGCTGAATCAGCAATATTTGGCACAATTGATCACTTCTTTCTTCCCAGTTAGATTTTTTTTTCCACTTGGAATCCAAGCTGCTGGTCTCATGGTGTTTGTCTGACCATGCTTGCCCAAGCATCTAAGTTTCTCTCTCAGTCCTTGCATGATCTCTTTTTGTGCTTACTCAATTGGTGGTATCCTCTATTCTCTGGCTTTCAATGGCATTTATGTGATGCTGACTGCCAAGTCTATAGGTCCAACAATACCACACTTGCATATTTAGTGGCTTACCCAGTGGTTTCACATAAATGTTTCATCAAGATGAACATGTTCAAACCTAAATTCCTGTTTCAGCTCATAGTACAACAAATTTATTGTACTACCTTATATAGAGATAGCAATTTAAGTATCAGGAATTAAGTATCAGAGATTACTGCTTTTTCAAAAGATCCAATTTTGGTTTCCAGCTTCCACATTGGGCAGCTCACAATTGTCTGTTATTCCAGGTCCAGGGATGCCCTTCTCTGGTCTCTGCAGATTCCCACACACATCATACACACACACACACACACACACACACACACACATAAAATCATATAATCTTAAATATCAGTAGTTTTTTAAATTGTTTATTTAATAACAATTTAAACAATTTATTTAATAACATGATTAGAAGAAGCATTTCATTACAGCATTAACATATTCAATAACAATTTCCAGAGCAAAGATGCATCTCTTTTGAAACTGGCTGTAAATTTTTAGGTTCACAGTTGAATTAATACAGTTATACAGTATTGAACTCAGTATAAACCCTAAAGACATAACATTGAAGGAGGTTTAAGCCTTTAAAAAAGATCTCCATTTCATTTTAAAATATACTGTTTCATACATAAAAACTCAATTTAATACTACTAACGCTTAGATGTTTGCACATATGTCTCTAATCTCTATGTATGTTACTAGTTACAGTTGGTTAATTTCTGAGATCCTTGACACCTGAGCATGGATATAAAATCATCAGGTAGATTTCAATAGTAAAGTGTTTCACCTCTAGGAATTAAAATGAAGCAAACTTTTATGCTTCTTCCTCAAATAAAATTCAATTTTTTATTTCTTTATTTTTTTGTGTGTATTTCTTACAGAACATCCCAATCTTATTCATCTATATACCCACATCCTAAAAGGCACCTCCCACAACTGGAACCCATATACTCTGTCAACCCTGTTACTGTCCACTGTTTTTGACAGTCCCCCCAGCTGTTCTCCAGTGCTTGTCCATCTGCTGAATCTAGTCAGCCTATCTAGAGTTCCTTGTTTTAGGAAGATCAGCTTTCCTCATCTAGCAGCAATCAGTTGCAATATTCCTTTAGATAAGATTGGAGTCTGCTGTTCATTTTCACAGTTCTATGCTGGGTTACTGTCTGGGAGTCTCTTGGGCCACCCTGGCCAGCAACTCAAAGGAAGGTATCACCTATCTGGCATTGTTTCTTCTTATGTAGCTCTTAGCTATCCCATGGACTCTTAAAGAATTGTACTGATCCCTTTAATCTTTGATTATACTTTCCTTTTGGGCCCAGATAAACCAATTTTTTTATTCTTAAGGTCATTTGTGGATCTCTTACAGAGTGGTCACATGGGCTTGGGAGGAACCCCTGGCTCCTTTCTTTTGCCAGTTCCACAGCAACAATTTCTAAGCATGCAATGGCTTTTCCAGCCCAAAACTCCAAACATCTCCACAATCCTCCAATGTCAGGTCTGTCACAGCAGTACCCCACTCTCTGCACCAATTTCTGTACTACTTTGTTTCTCCATTGCTGTGACAAAACACTCTGACCTCTACCAACTTGGGGAGGAAAGGATTTATTTAGCTTACATATCCCGGGTCACAATTCATCAGGGAGCCCAAGGTAGGAACTCAGGGCAGCAACCTGGAGGCAGGAGCTGGAGCAAAGGCCATGGAGGAATACTGCTTAGTGGCTTGCTCCCCTGGCTCCTGCTCAGCCTGCTTTCTTATGCAACACAGGCCTACCTGCCCAGGGGTGGCACCACCCACAGTGGTCTGGGCCCTCCCACATCACTCAACAGTCAAGAAGGTGCCCTATGAACATGGCCATAGGCCAGTCCAATGAAGGAAATTCCCCAATTGAGGCTCCCTCAACCCAGGTGTGTCAAGTAAACACTAAAGTTATCCAGCACAGAAGGCTTCCAAGTCAGTTCCCACTCCATTGCTCCAAGTCCTGTATCCAAAGTATGTGCTGTCTTCAGCAGTAGGGTCTTATCTACTTGTACTGGGTGATAATCAAGAGGTTTGGAAATAGTCTGTGTTATTTGGGGAATTCTGGACCACTCTCACCAACCATTCAAAGGGAGGTCTCTTCTGCCTGACACTGTTTCTTGCCAAGCAGCTCCCAGGTATACATATGCATTAACATTTAGATACTGTGTGTGAATTTCTCATGGGGTTTTGAGGCATCACATTTCCCTCCGGGTTTCCTAACCCCCCGAGATTCATTCATTTCTACTCTTTTTCCTCCCATCCAACCTCCATCCTCCTTTCCCAGCCATAGGGCCCTCATTTTCCTCCCTCCCCAAATAACTGCCACCTCCCACCATCTCCTCTCTCCTAACTTCCCTATCCCACCACACTGTAACCCCTTGTATGTCCCTCCCTCCTCTCTTCCCTGCTGAACACTCCCACTATTCCCATCTCCCCTCTGTTAACATCTGTTCCCTACTATTACCCTCTTCCAGGTTCTTTCTTTTCTTTTACCTCCATGTGTCTTTTGCATTTTCCCAGCTCCTGATGGTACACCAGAATACAAATACTCACATACAAGGGATTGTCACTACAATCAGCAAATGAGGGAGAATATACTTCGCTTTCTTTTCTGTGTTTGTTATTTCACTTAGCATAACACTCTCTAGCTCCATCCATTTACCTGCAAATTTCATACTTTCATCTTTTCTTACTGCTGAGTAGAACTCCATTGTGTAAATGTATCACATTTCATTATCCATTCATCAGTTGAGGGACATTTAGGCTGTTTCCATTTCTTAGCTATTGTGAAGAGAGCAGCAACAAACATGGGTGTACAGGTATCTCTACAGTATGGTGAGTCCTTTGGGTATATGCCAAGGACTGGTATAACTGGATCACATGGTAGGTTCATTTTTAGTTTTTTGAGGTTTCTCAACACTGCTTTCTATAGTCATTGCACGAGTTTACATTCCCACCAGCAGTGAATGAGCATTCCCCTTTCTCCACATCCTCACCAGAATTTGGAGTCTTTCATTCTCTGGATCTTAGCCAGTCTGACTGGGGCAAGATGGAATCTTAAAGTGGTTTTTATCTGCATTTCTCTAATTACTAAGGATGTGAAGTACTTTTTAAGGTGCTTCTTACCCATTTTTATTTCTTGTTTGAGAACTCTCTGTTCAGGTCTATAGACCATCGTTTCATTGGATCATTTATTTTCTTGTTTCTTTGTTTTCTTGAGTTCTTTGTATATTCTGGATATTAATCCTTTGTCATATGTGTAGCTGGTAAAGGTTTTCTCCCACTCAATGTGTTTCCTTTTCCCTTCTTTGGTTGTTTCTTTTTCTATACAGATGCTTTGTAGTTTAATGAGGTCACGTTTATGGATTGTTGACCTTAATGCCTGAGCAGCTGGAGTTTGATTTAAAAAGTCCTTTCCTATGTCTATATCGTCAAGGTTACTGCCTATATTTTTTTTCTAGCAGTTTCTGAGTTTCAGGTTCTCTATTGAGGTCTTTTATTGATTTGTGCAGGGTGAAAGGTAAGGGTTTAATTTCATTTTTCTGCAGATGGAGATCCAATTTTGCCACCACTATTTGTTGAAGATGCTATATTTCCTCCATTGTGTGTTCTTGGAAACTTTGACAAATATCAGGTGACTTGCATATACTCATCTTTGGGTCTTCTATTGTGTTCATTGATCTACATGTCTATTTTTGTGCCAGTACCATGTGGGTTTTATGACTACAGCTCTGTAATATAATCTGAGATCTGATAATGTGATTCCCCCCAGCATTGTTTTCTGGCCCAAGATTGCTGTGGCTCTCTGAGGTCTTCTGTGACTCCATGTGAATTTTAGGATGATTTTTTTCAAGCTCTGTAATGGGTACTTTGATTGGCATTGCATTCAATCTATAAATTGCTTTTGGTTAAGATAGTCATTTTCACAATATTGAGTCTAGCAATCCGTGAGCATGGTAGGTCTTTCCATGTCCTAGTGTCTTCCTCTATCTCTTTCTTTAGAGATTTGAAATTTTCATTGTAGAGATCTTTAATGTCTTTGGTTAGGTTTATATCCAAATATTTTACTGTTTTGAAGCTATTGTGCATGGGAGGGTTTCCTTGAGTGTTTTTTCTGATTGCCTGTTATTGCTATATTGAAAGGCTATTGATTTTTGTAAGTTGATTTTGTAACCTGCCACTTTACTAAAAATATTAACCATTTCTAAAAGTTCCTAGTGGAAGTTTTGAGATATCTTATGTATAATGTCATAGGCCTTTCAAATAGAGATAATTTGACCTTTTCGTTTCCAGTTAGTACTCCTTTAATTTCCTTCTCTTGCCTTATTGCTCTTGCAAGAGTTTCAAGCATTGTATTGAAAAGAACTAGAAATAGCAGACAGCCCTATCTGGTTCCTGATTTTAGAGGGAATGCTTTCAGCTTTTCTCCATTTAGGATGATGTTGGTTATAGGTTTGTTGTATATAGATTTACTTATACTGAGGTGTGTTCCCTCCAGACTATTCCTTCTAGGACTTTTAGCATGAATGCACATTGGATTTTGTCAAAAGTCTTTTCTGCATCTATTGAGACTACCGTGTGGTTTTTGTCTTTAAGTCCATTTATCTGTTTCATTACATTTATTGATTTATGCATGTTGAACCATCCCAGCATCTCTGGAATAAAGATGATTTGATCATGGTGGATGATCTTTTTGATGTGCGTCTGTATACAGTTTGTATTTTGTTGAGTAGCTTTGCATCTGTGTCCATTAAAGATATGGGTCTATCATTTTCTTTTTTTGCTCTATTTTTACC
The DNA here is from genome assembly GCF_000622305.1 of Nannospalax galili. NCBI lineage: Eukaryota > Metazoa > Chordata > Mammalia > Rodentia > Spalacidae > Nannospalax > Nannospalax galili. Next base: position 3,398,677 of record NW_008341422.1, on the reverse strand, counting down.
TACTTTTGGTATTAGATTGATGCTGGCTTCATAGAAGGAGTTTGGAAGCTCTCCCTCTGTTTCTATCTTTTTGAATAATTTAAGCAGTATTGGTTGTAGAGCTTCTTTGAATGTCTGGTAGAACTCTGCTGTGAATCCATCTAAGCCTGGGCATTTTTTTAGCTGAGGGATTTTGTATTACTGTTTCAATTTCCTCATTTGCTATAGGTCTGTTTAAGCTATTGATCTCTTTTTGGTTTTACTTTGTTGTCCGTGATTTTAGAAATTCATTTGTTTCCTTTAGATTTTCAAATTTAATGGAGTATTTTGTAAAGTATTCCTTTACAATGTTCTGGATTTTTTTGGTTTCTTTTCTGATGTTTTCCCTTTTGTCTCTGATTTTTGTTAATTTGGATTTGCTCTTTCTTTCTTTGGTTGACAGGGCTGAGAGTCTGTCTATTTTGTTTAACCTTTCAAAGAATCAGCTCTTAGAGTCACTGATTTTTTTTTTTTGTGTGTGTGTGTGTGTGTGTTGTTTTCTTCGTTTTGATTTCATTAATTTCTGCTCTGATTTTTGTTATTTCTTCTTGTCTACTAGGTTTGGGGTTGGTTTGTTCTTGCCTTTCCAGAGTCTTGAGTTGTACTGTTTCTGATTTTTCAATATAGGCACTAAGAGCTATAAATTTCCCTCTTAGGACTGTTTTAAGGTGTCTCAGAGGTTTTGTTGTGTTGTGTTCTCATTTTCATTTTGTTCCAGGAATACTTTTAATTCTTTCTTAATTTCTTCTTTGACCCATTCATCATTCAAGAGAGTGTTGTTTAATCTCCATCAGTTCATGTTGTTACTAGAGCATATTTTGCTTTTGATTATAAGCTTTCTTTATTATACTGTTTTCTGGTAGAATACATGTAATTATTTCAATTCTTTATTTTTGTTGAGTTATTTTGTATTCCAGAATGTGATCAGTTTTAGAAAACCTAGCATGCACTGCTGGTAAAAAGTATATTCTTTGGTGCTTGGGTGGAGTATTCTGTAGAGGTCTGCTAGGTCCATTTCAGGTAAGATGTTATTTAATTCAGATAGCTCTCTGTTCATTCTTTGTTTAATTGACCTGTCTAATGAAGATAGTGCAGTATTAAAGTCATCTACTATTATTGATCTGGGGCTAATCACTCTTTTATAGTCCTGGAGTACTGTTTTTATGAAATTGGGTGGTCCAGAATTTGGTACATATAAGTTCATGATTGTAATATCTTCTTGTTCAATTGTTCCTTTGATTATAACCAAGTAGCCCTCTTTATTTCTTCTGATTAGTTTTAATTTGAAGTCTGTTTTGTCAGATATTAGAATTGCAACACCTGCTTGCTTCTTATAGCCATTTGCTTGGCATATATTTTTTCTGTCCTTTCACTCTACAGTACTGTCTGTCCTCGAAGGGAGATGAATTTCTTGAAGACAACAAAAAGATGTGTTTTCTTTCTTGATCCATTCCACTAGCCTGTGTCTTTTGATAGGGGAGTTGAGGCCATTGATATTTAGTATTATTGAAAGATATGTATTGGATACTGTCATTTTGATTTCTTTGTGTTTGTGGCCCTATTTTGTGTTTCCATTATTATACATTTCTTTGTATTCTTTCTGTAGTCTGTTTGGTATCCTCATTCCTTTTTTCTATCCTTTGTATTGCTTTGAGTAGTCTTTGTAGGGCTGGTTTGGTGGACATGAATTCTTTCACCCTACTCTGGTCATGAAAATTTTCCATTCCACTTCAACCACGATGGATAGTTTTGTTGGATAAAGTATTCAGGGTTGGCATCCATGGTCATTTCAAACTGGGTATACTTTGGTCCAGGCTCTTCTGGCTTTCATAGTTTGCATTGAAAAGTAAGCTGTAATTCTGATGGGTTTTCCTTTATATGTAACTTGTTGTTTTTCCCTAGCAGTTTTCAGTGCCTTCGCTTTGTTCTGTATTTTTAATGCTTTTACTATAAAATGCTGTGGGGAGTTTCTGTTCTGGTCATGTCTAATTGGTCTTCTATGTAATTCATGAATCCATATAGGTAAATCTTTCATTAATTTAGGGATGTTTTCTTCTATAATCCTGTTGAAGATCTGTTTAATACCATTGTCCTGAGATTCTTTCCTTCATGTATGCCTATAATTGGTCTTTCATACTGTCCCACATTTCCTGAGTATTCCATTCCAGTGTTTTTTTTTTTAAATTTTACATAGTCTTTGCTTAATGAATCCAGATTGTCAACATTATCACCTAGTTTTGATGTTCTGCTTTCCATTTCATTTATTCTGCTTGTGAGGCTTTCTCCTGTTGTTTCTCATTGGTTTATTGAGTTTTTCAATCCCCTGTTCATTTCTGTTTGGATTTTCTTCACTATTTCTATTTTTTTTATGAAGTCACTTTCCAAGTCATAAGTTCTTTTTGATATTTTATTAAACCACAAATTTTCTCTATTCTTGGGCTTCTGTCACAAGTTTATGCCTTTCCTCTTTGAGTTCTTTGAGTTGTTTGCCTGTGTTTTCTAGGTTGGCGGGGGACAGGGCCTTGGCATTTTGTAAGCAATATAGAATGACCACATTTTGTATAAAAGTTATATTGTATAATTAATACTAAAATGAAAACACTGGTTTGAATTATTCTATAATAATTATAGAACTTAAAACATTAAAAAAGGAAATTAGCCAATTAAACAAACAACAATAAAACAAAAGAAAATTACTTAAGCAGAATGAACTATGCTTAAACTCAACCAGGCTGCCTAACACACATGCAATTATAGTCCCAAAGGAAGCCAAATGGTACAGAAAGAAACATTTGAAGAAATATGGCAGAAGTTTCTTAAATTTTCAAAACCAACACTAAAATTTCAGATCTAAGAAGCTTAGTGAAACCCAGGATTCATACAAATGAAATGCATGGAGGTACATTATAGTAAAATTTCCAAAAGCCAAAGAAAAGAGAAAATTTCAGAACAACAAAAATTCAACAATATTATAAACAAAGACACAGCATTACTAAGGACTTTCTGCTTTTATTTAGAGGATTGACAATGAGCCAACCCCTCAAAGTGCTGGGAGAAGGAAGCTACCAACTCTTTTACTTTCTTTTCTGTTGCTGAAGTAAGCTGTCCGAACAAAAGAAGCTTAAAGGAAAAGGATTTATTTTGGCTTAAAGCAGCTGAGAGGTTGCACATTCTCAAGTCTGATAAGATATGGCAGCAGGAGCTGGGAAACAGGAAAAAAACAGGAAGTGAGGCCAGGTTATAAACCCTTAAATCCTGCCCCCAGTGACATACTTCCTCTAGAAAGGCTCTACCACTTTAAAGTTCTGCAACCTTTCCAAAGAGTAGCACCAGCTGAGGACCAAGTGTTCAGCACTATGAGTGTATGTGGGACATTTTATATTCAAGCCACAGTGTCAAACAAAGTTTTTATATTTGATAAAACATTTCTTTAAAATGAAAACAACCTGAACACATCTTTAGAGAAAGGAACACAGATTTTTTTTTTGGCAAATTTAAACTATAAGAATTACTGAAAAGAAGTTTTATAAATGAGGAGGAATAAAAATAGAATGTTGAATATCTAGAAAGGAAGGAAGAACATTAGGAGTGACACAGAGTAAGATTAAATGTGTGCGCATTTTCCCTGATTTATTTGAAACTTGCATGACTACTTAAAAGATGCACTTACCTAAAGATGAAATAATAACAAAAATACGGAGCTTATTAGATTGACAGGGCCAATGTCATCATGAATACACAGCAACTGTAGATATCTGCACAAGACCCATACACACAAAAAGACATAAAAGTAAGAGGGGGACTAGTTGGGAAGAAGAGGGGTGGTCTAGATTGTTTCTCTGCTGCTGTGATAGAACACTGACCAAAACCAACTTGGGAGAGAAAGGGGTTTATTTGACTTATATATCTCACAGTTCATTACCAAGGGAAGGCAACGCAGGAACAGAAGCAGAAATCATGGAGGAATGCTGCTTGCTGACGTGCTTTCCCTGGCTTCCTCAGCTAGATTCCCTCTACAGCACAGGCCTCCCTGCCCAGGGATGGTACCACCCATGGTGCACTGGACCCTCCTATATCAATTACCAGTGAAGAAAATGCTTTACAGACATATCCACACGTCAATCTGGTGGAGGAAATTCCTCAGTTGAGGTTCCCTCTTCCCAGGTGTCTCTAGTTTCTGTAAAGGTGACAAAACTAGAAAAAATGGGATCAGCAGGTATGGGAAAGGGATAAGAGAGATAATAGGTGAGAATGTGACTACAATAAATTGTACATATGAAAAAATTGAAATGGAGATTTTGATGAGCATAGATATTTTATACATGCAGTGCTTACACAAAGGAGAAAGCAATAAATGGGTGTGCACACTGCTATAAGATTTCTTACTACATGGAATGGTGCTGTATAATAATAGTATAATGTTTGGATTTTGTCTCCACGGTGCTTCCCACCTTCTAGCATGCTGTAGAGTTGGCTATTTTATGTATTTTCTCTCCTTTTGCTGAGCAGGGCATCTTGGAAAGCAATATATTTTGAGTCACCGATGCTTCTCCCACACCTGGAACAGAATCTGACCCACTGGGTAAATGTTGAAAAAAAATCGGATTAACCACATTATAGATTAAAAAACCAAGGTTTTAAATTCTTAAATGCTTTTTCCATGATCACATGACTGATGAGTTAGAGAGGTGTGATAGGAACCCATTGTTTTAATAATTGTACCATTCATACTGTAAATAAATTTCTTGTCAGGGAAGGGTTGAGACAGGGTTTCCCTGTAGCTCCAGTTGGCCTTGAACTCAGAGAGATCCACCTGCCTCTGCCTCTTTAGTGAGTACTGGGATTAAAAGCATGTACCACCACTCCTGGCTAAGCTTTAATTTTTAAAAATTAATTATGCATTTATATATTTATTTTCTGTGTGTACACATTTATGCCATAGTATATGTATAGAGTCAGAGGACAACTTGTAGGAGTCTGTTCTCTCCTTCTACCATGTGGTTTCCAGGCTCAAACTGAGGTTGTCAGGCTTGGTGGCAATTGTTTTTACCCACATAGCTATATCACTGGTCTCCAATTCAAGCTTTTAACCACTGTACACAGTGCAAGCCACATGCATCTCAGGAGAGTTGTGAATCTGTCCTGATACATTTGTAGACCACTGTCATGTCACAATGTCAAAAGGTTGGATACTCCATGATCTAAAGTAAACAAAAAAGGTTAAGAGAAACTACTATATAGTGGCAACTGATGACAGTTTATAAGAAAAATATAATTCCTTTGACAGTAATAGCCCAAAGGACAAATGTAAAAAGAAAAGATAATAAGGACTAGATACCTTCTTAAAAATCAGCCAAGTCAACCAAAGTAGAAAATCTATGTATGGAAATTTAACTTGAAACAACGGTGAGTTGGAAAATGGAAAAAAGGATTTGACAGTTTATAGTTTAGACAATATGGAAGTCCCTCTGATCACAAAGAAAGTTCTAGAGGTTATATCATGGAGAAAACCTGAACAAAGAAATGTGAGATGTCACGTCCCTTCAGAAATAGAGTGACATTAATCCTACCTGGATATCATCCACAGGCTGCAGTGTTGAGGGGGCAGAATCAGAAGAGTTATAGGAGATTTCAAAACCACGGGAGGAGTGACCAGGGCCAGCCATAACTGTGACTGCAAAAGACACACAGCCACAGAGAGGTAGGAAGTACCGAAGCTCAAGACTGAGGAGCAAAAGTATGGTAAAGGTGGTAGAATGAGCAACGGCCTATTCAAGGTGCACAGGAGTGGCTGAAGGGGTGAGCTTTGGAGAATGAGCTACTGAGTCAGTGATAGCTATTACAGAAGGAATGGTTTGGGTTTCAACTCAACAGAGACTTGCAGTTCTGAACGAGAAATACACACACACACACACACACACACACACACACACACGCAAACTGAGCCACTGAACCCAGGACAACATGTAATGTCCATACATTGTTTTGTCTCATTTATGTCCTTTTTCTGACCAGATACATGCCGCTCTGAGCCCACTAGGTCCTAAAGAGGATGCAGGTTACACACTCTTTCCATGTGATTGTAGGAGAGGACATGCAATCTTTCCTTATCATAAAACTCATAACCCTTGGCCATGGAGACTGGATTTGGAATGGAATCAACCCTGGATGAGTAGACTCCTTCTCTGGATTTCAAGTAAATGTTGAGAGAGATGAACCTAGATTTCTCCTGGGTCCTCTAATTCAGGATGGTACAAACTGGACTTTGTGACCACATGTCCCTTTTTTCCAGAAGCAAGAAGTTAACAGACAGCAGAAACAAAAGAAGCCTAATGAAGAGACAAAGAACAGAGAACCCAGGGGTCACTGTGAGTTCTTGGGAGGCTCTAAAGCTAATCCACTCCTAGACTTCCTAGCTGTCTGTATCGTTTCCAACCACAGGAAACAGAACCCTTTACAATGAGCCTGCCTTCCAAATAGCCTGTCTGCTCCTCAATTTTTTTTTAACACTAAGAAAGCACTATAAAGAGGGAAAAGCTTCAAGGACCCCAACCCTCTTGGAATGGAAAATATGCAGCATGTAATATAAATGTTGGGATTCCAGAATCTGCCCCACCCTACACACACTGTGGTTTGGTAAAATTGTGGAAAGCTTTTTCATTGGGCCATTATTAGCTATTGATTCATTCATGTAGGTTCAAGAATAAAGCTGAGTGGATCTCACTAGCATAGATAAGTGGGGCAAGGGAGTTCAAATCTGGAGGAACTTAGTTTACTATAGAACAAACCTTAAGAATAACAAGAAGCTATTCTTATTATCTTGCCATCAAAGGGGGCTAGATTTGGGTGTCAAAGCACTCTAAATGGGAACTCTAAATGAGAGTGTGGCCAAGGACCAGAAGTATGGTAGATGAATCTGTGAGCTACAGGGTAAAATTGTGATTCAGGGTGATCTCTGACTGGGTGAGGTAGTTAGTGTCAGTGGAGGATCAAGTGTCCATTGGCTGGAATTTGATAGAATTCTTTTCTTAGAGATGACAGTTCAACTTGGAGTTTTGACTCACCTTGTCTGTGTGGGCAACCAGTCAAGGTTGATGTGAGAACCCAGAGCTTGGCATTCACAGTGAACTCAGAAGCTTTACTCTAGGAAGGCTGAAGAGAGTGAACCATATGATGGGGGTTGGCCATGATTCTAGGCATCCTAGGCCAAGCCTGAATTGTGGGGAATCTAGACCGAGAAATAAGACAAAATGAAGGAGTCCACAGCTGGAGAAACAATGGGGCAGAACAGGAAGCAGGGAAAGAGATTAGAATAATATGAATGGTCCAAGAAGATTTCATTTAAGTTGGAGAACTTTCAGTGTATCTTGACCAATGGCTTCTGGGTGGAATGTGGGAATGTCAGACTGATTTGAAGAGATAGAGCTGGTGGACATCAGGAACTAGAAGGAAGCCAAATAGAACCATGAGCAAAGAGTCAGGATCTTTGTATATATGGGTTCCCCAGACTCCTTCCTGCATGTTGGGGTGAGACACTGGCTCTACACACTGCACTTGCACTCAAGGTTCCCAGGATGGAAGAACCCAGTGCTATCTACCTATTTCATTCTAATAGAAAAATGTACCATTGGATACAAGCAGACTTCCTGGATTCCTAGGTTCAGTCTTTACCTCTGTAACCTTGAACAAGTTATTTAATCTTTTTTCTTCATTTTCCTCTTCTGCAAAAATGAGACTTTTAGTCCTACCTTACAGCATCATTATCATAACATTAATCCTCATTAAGCACTAAAAACCATGCCTACCAATAATTAAGTGTTTACTTCATGTTGGCAGTTATTATGATCTCTCAAGAGGGAAATACACGGGAACAGCAAGGGAAAGGGAAATGTTAGTTCACGAGAGCATGGGAGAAGCTGGGTACAGAATTCTGAGAATAGTGTTGCTTGAGTGAAATGTTTAAGGGCTTTTCACCACTCCCTAAAGGACACATCTAAATCTCAGATCTTACCAGATTCTGTACGGCACATTATAAAAATTAAGGGGAGAGTCCTGGAGTCTGAAATCTACCTACCCTGCAGGGATTAAGAGAGCTGTCTTCTGTGGCCAGAACCAGATCTTTCTGACAGAAGACTCACCTGGATGAACTTCCAGGCCCCACGCACATGCCCGGAATTGGCAAGGCAGAGGCTGCTGAGGGATAAGGGCTTGGTCATCTCTGCTCTTCAGGACCTGCCCAAGAAGCTCTTCCCACCTTTGTTTATGGAAGCCTTCATTGGCAGACACATGAGGGTTCTGAGGGAGATGGTGGCAGCCTAGCCTCTCTGTGGGGGTTCTGATGATACACCCCACCTGGAGACCTTGTAGGCTGTGTTGGATGGAGTAGATGTAGCACAACTTCTGCAACACGTGCTGGCTGTTTACCACAGGTTGTAGGAAACAAATAGTGAAGGACCTACCTAGATATGCCCTGAGGAGCCATCTGAAGTTAGCTGGCTTTTCCCACAGGCTCCATCTCAATGAATACCATGCATACTTGTTTCAAAGTACCCAAAAAAAAATATTTCCCACAGCTGTGCTGTACAAAGATGCACATTTATGCACTGCCTGTAGACAGTATCAGAAAGATCTAGAAAATTTTCCAGTCAGCATACATAAAGGAGTTGGAACTGAATTCAGGGTGGATTCTCTCTACCTTGGCATGGTTTTCACCACCCCTGGGCCAGATGAGGAATCTTTACAAACTCTTCCTAGGATGAATCTACAAGGATAGCTTTAAGGTTGAAAATACTTTGACAGACTTAGGGAAGTGTGTCACTAAGTTCATTTCTCAGTTCTCTAAATCTAACATCTCCAGCATCTTTACTTGAATAGTATATACTTCCTCAGTCATGACATTAAACGGTTGTTCAGGTGCCTGAAACCCCCTTGGAAATGCTCTCCACCACTTGCTCAAGCCTTCTTTCATCGCGTGACTTGAATTCCCTATGCCAGCACTGGAGTCCCTGTCAACTCCAGCACCTGAACGTGAGGGATATTGAATTATTTGTTTTATGTCTTATGGATTTCCGAGTTTTCTCTAGAGTGTTGCAGACACTCTGCAGATCCTGGAATTGGAGCACTGTAGAACACAGGACTCTTAGCTCAGTGCCCTTGGGTATGTCCTCCACTAATGCTCCCAGCTCACCACAGTCAGTTTTTATGACAATGATATCTCCATTGCTTCCCTGAAGGGCCTTTTCCAACACAAAGCTAATCTAAGCCACATGACCCTGGAGCTGTACCCTGGCCCTCTGGAGTCTTATGATGACGTGGATGATATCCTCCCATAGAGATCGCCACAACTTTGTCTTGAGCTCATGAATGCACGGAAAACCATAAGACACCAAAGCGTCTCCTTTGCTGCAGATTTCTGCTTTGAGTGTTATATGCACTGTGTCTGTGGCCTAGGGACCAGATTTTGTCATTGTTAGCCATAAACAGGGAAATGTTACTTCGGATATTGAGAAGTGAGAGCCTAGGGACAGTCCTGAATCAAGGGGACATGGCTTCACTGTTCAACGTGTTGGACTAGTGATGAAGTGGGCTCAGATTACGGAGGTCAAGCCAACATGAAGAACAGTGGAACCATGGGGAAAGGTGCCATGTGGATTCAGAAAGAGAATTCTCAGTTTCTAAATGTGGATTCTAAGTCAGAAAGGGAACTATAAAATTTCTCAGGTTTGAAAAAAATTAAGGGGAATGTATGTCATATTTGGGAGTGTGAGAAAAAGGAAAGATCTGAATCACCTAATCTGCTGTATCAAAGAGGACAGCAGAACAGGCATGACCTGCTCTCAGAAATTATTAAGTCATGGTACTTCCTAGAAAATGTGGTCCAATGAATGCCCAGGATCATAAGATATCCTGTGCAGGAAGGACAGATATAATGTAGCAATGGGGTAGACATAGAGGATGGAGACAGAGCTCTGTCCAGAGAAGGAAGTTAGCTGTATCTACTCTCATCCCTGAGCCTTCCAGTCAACTGTGATGCACGGGTTCCCAGGATTCACAGGCTGGTGGCTCTGATAGTATCTTAAAGTCAACTGTTTGGCATTTTCAGGATTTCCCCAGGAACTGGCTGGAATAAGAAGCCATTTTTTTTACAAGCATGGCTGCCTGGACAGCATGACAATTGATGGTACCTTCAGCCTTAACCATATTTGTGTAAATTCCAATGAAGCCTGTGGAAACTTGGATGGACAGGTTGACATAATGATACGTTGGGATGCACTGCATTTTGTTTGTGACTTGAAGCTGACTTTGCTATAAAAGGCCCAGTGTGAGCAACATCAGAGACATAAACAGTGGTGTCTTTGAGTGCCAGGTCCTGAATTACTCTTGAACAGTTCTCTTCAGAGACTTTGTCACTCCTGTAAGCTGCTTGCCAACCGTGGCACTCCGAGCAGAAATTATATAAAGATATGCACCCTCTTCCTGTGTGCCCCAATGTGAAAGATGAGGTTGAGGGGGAGAAAATTCATGAGGAAATATTAAGAGTTGTGTGTCAGCACTAATGAAGTAGGGGCAGGGACTGGAATCTGATGACTGTAGTTGGATGTTTTGCTACTTGCAAATTTCAGCTTTCTTTAATTTTGTATAGATTTGATTTTTGGAAGAGATTTAAGGCAAAGCCTCCTATGATAACTATTGCTGTCAAGCCTTGGGGAACAGAAATTTCATTTTTCTTTTCTTACTTCTCACACCCCAAAATAATCCCTTATCTGAATGTGGACAAATTTCACAAAATCACATTTTAATTCTGGAAGCTGTTTCCTCACTCACTTCTTTTGGGATGTTTTCTTTTCTTTAAACCTGTTTTCACTTTTCCTGAAATGTGTCTTAAAGATAATCCATGCATGTACATCATATGATCTTTGATGTACTTCTTGTAGGCTTCTTTTGTGAAGCTGGATGCCTGTAAGTGATGGTTCGTGACAATGTCAACACGGGGGACTGCTGTGCTTTAGTCCCTTTGCCTTCCAGCCCTTCAGTGTAAGCATTTCCACCAATGAGCAAGTCATCGATGTTATACCCTCTTCTGCTGACCATCTTGCCCTCCATCTCCAGGCACAGCTCGCTCGCAATCTCCAGGATCTTGTAGCTGTCAGAGAACAACTCGTCATGGCTAATGATGTGCTGGTACATGATCATGATAGCAGCTGGGGACAGCATTGCTGGCCTTGGAGCTTGGAATGAATGCAGTGTAGCCTGGTGCTCTGGGGGAGGGGACGGAAAAGTTAGCCAGGTATTTTGTTCATAACCCATGGCTCCTTGATCATATTTCAGATTCCCTTTTAACTCTACCACTTACAATATTTTAATTATGTAGTCTCTTTCTGTAAGTTCTTGCTGAATTCCATAGGAGTGTAAATCTTTGTTTACAGTTTTTGATCTCTAATTCATTTTGGTCACTTTTTCCTTTTGACCGCTCCACTCTTACTCATCTCCGTTATAACGTGTGAATTCTACGAACTTGGTTTTGAGGGTAATTCTTTACAGAATTTGTTTTTGTTTCTACCATGAACTTGTCAATGAGTAATTCTGATGTGTGACTTCTAAATTGCCTAGGTAGAGCAGAAATAAGTCCATGTAAGTATATATCTGTGGCCACAAATTCTCTAGAGATTCCCCCCTTCACAATGGTTTATACCCAGATTAATAAGTTTCTTCTTTTGCCGTAGGCAAATGTTTTCTAATCTATACATCTACTTAAGTCCTAGTTTCATTTCTGTTGCTGTGATAAAATAATTTGACAAAAGTGACTTATGGGACAAAAGGTTTATCTCAGCTTATAATTTGAGGATATAGCCCATCATTGCAGGGAAGCCAAGCAGCAACTTCAGCTAGTCACATTACAGCCTCAGTCAAGAGCGGAGGGAAATGCGTGCATGTGCACTCACTTGTTTGCCCGTTTGGGCTCTCTCTGTTCCCACTCATAGTTCAGGACACTCTGCCTAGAGAAGAGGATGCCACGCTCAGTGGACTGGGTCTTCCCACACCAATTAATTAAGACAACCTCCCACAGACATGCCCACAGGCCAGCCCAATGTAGAAAACCCCTCCTTGACACTGTTCCCAGGTGATTCTATCCAGGTTGGGTCACATTGACAAAAACTTCTTCTGCCCTATACCATGAACAGCCTCAAAGTTCACTCAAGCTCCCATATGCAGCCATTGGATCCCACTGAGTCACAGGAACCAGCAAAGGCAGAGCAGCCAGAGCCTCAGTGTGTATCTGTCATTCTTGATTCATTTCCTTTTAGTTTTTGACCTGTAAAGAGTTCTGTTTTTATTGAAGTCCTAGCTAAACCTTGAAAAAGAAATCATTGTAATATTTACCCTGTATTTTTTAATATTTACCCTGTATTTACCCTGTATTTTTTTGTTTTTTTTTTCTGAATATACTTGTGGTTTCAATGAGAAATGTCTTCTGCAGACTCATATAACACGTAGTATCCAGTTGGTGGTGCTATTTGGAAAGGTTATGGAGCTTTTTGGGTGAGGAGCCTTGCTAGAGGAACTAAGTCACTCAGGGTGGACTTTGGGAGTTCATAGCCTTGACCTACTTCCTATTCAGTTTCTCTGTTTTCTGGTATACCAGTGAAATGTGATCTGCCAGCTTCCTGCTGTGGCTACCTGTTGTCATGCCATCGCCACCATGATGAACCCTAACCTTCTGGAACTGTAAGTCAAAATAAGTTTTTTCTTCCATAAGTTGTTTTTGGTCATGATATTTTACTGCAGCAACAGAAAATAACTAATACAATGTTTGTTTTCAATTGTTCCCTGCTATGAATGTCAGGATTAATCTATGTTCTCTACAATAATATAATTCTTATTTCAAATGAGTTGATGCACATTGATGCATTAGAATGAAGTAAAATGACAACAGTGCTTCTCTGGCGATTGCTAGGAAGCCCAGAGCTCCTTAGAGTTTTCCTTTTTCTCTGGGGTACCATTCAAGATACATGATGGGGGCCTACAAGACAGCACAAAGCACACTTTTAAGAAAGGCCAAGTCATGACCAAAACCTGTATATTAATAAACACAAAAAGCTTGATTCACAGGGCTTGCCTTGTTCAGATTTCCCACTGTAGATGAAGTCCATGCCGCATCCTGTCACAAAGAAAACTGATAGAAAGAGAACTATTTACCAAGGCATTTGGTTCCCTTTGCATAAGTAAAATGGACTAAAGACTAACATGAAGTTAATGTATTTATACCATCTTATCAATTTTCAATGAAAAGTTAGCTTGATTTCTGAAATTTTAACACCATGAAACCTTTGAGATGAAGATCCTGTACCCCCCCCACTTACTTTCATTGTAATATCAGAGCTACATTTAAATTTTATAATATTTATTGTGTGTGTGTTCGTGTGTGTGTGTGTGTGTGTGTGTGTGTGTGTGTACACGTGCATGAGTGTGAATGGCACCTGTGTGGAAGTCAGAGGACAAGTGCAGGAACTGAATCTTTTCTTCTACTATGTGTGTACTGGGGATCCATCTCACTGGTCCTAGAGCTTTTTTGCACTATAGAATTCAAAATGACCTTAAGTAATTCAGAAAACCTATTATAAGTGCAGATTAATTGAAAAGACAATCTTCTTCTGTATGTGTGTGTGTGGTGTGTGTGTGTTTGTGTGTGTGTGTGTTGCTCCTGTATATGTGTGTGTGCTCCTGTGTGGTGTGTGTGTGTTTGTGTGTGTGTGTGTGCTCCTGTGTGGTGTGTGTGTTTATTGTGTGTGTGTTCGTGTGTGTGTGTGTGTGTGTGTGTGTGTGTGTGTACACGTGCATGAGTGTGAATGGCACCTGTGTGGAAGTCAGAGGACAAGTGCAGGAACTGAATCTTTTCTTCTACCATGTGTGTACTGGGGATCCATCTCACTGGTCCTAGAGCTTTTTTGCACTATAGAATTCAAAATGACCTTAAGTAATTCAGAAAACCTATTATAAGTGCAGATTAATTGAAAAGACAATCTCTTATAATAAACTATCATCTTAATGAAATGTTAAGCAAAAGAATACAGCATCGTAAGTTAGATTAAGACACAGTGAGAGAGGAGACAGGAAGGAATCTCATTCATTAATGAAGCGCTCTGGGTTTTAAAACAATTGTATTTATCATCTCTACAGATCCCATCACACTCAAAGAAAGCTCAATGGAGCATGTATTCCTAGAGAATTCTCTATCTAAGAGTTTCTGCTTTGTTCTTTTCTTAGGAGGCTAGGTCAGATGAAGCACTGTGGAACAGAAAGAAGGCCATGGGCCTTCTAGTAAGCAGGAAAGGGTGGGTGCCAGGTTTATGGAACCAAGAACTGAAGTCTATGGGAAGCCCCAACTCTATTCTGCCCTGAGTTGCAGGTAGCATTCTTCATCTTTCAGTGGAAGCCCCCAAATATTTATGGCTAGAAAGGTTGGAAAGTAAGGTTGGATGAAATGATTACATGGCTTTGAGGCTTCCTTGCTTCCTCTTCAGGATAACCACTGCAAAGGCTAACCTATGAAAGTGAAGCAGGACAGAGGAAAGGGAGAGAGAGGGAAGGGAGACATCCAACAAGATGCAAAGGGCAGAAGGCTTTCTCAAGTGAGCAGAGCATAAGAAAGGGTACCTGCAGCTGGGGCCCTCCCTGCTTCCTCATCCACGCTCCATTGTTCTCTACTGGTCGTGATAGGCCTCACCTTCACAAATGAACTCTAGATTTCTTGAGGACAGGCCATCAACAATAGATATTATATGTCTACAGAACTTCATAGCTTATAATGTGATCTTATATTATCTCATTTATTATGCAAATTAAAGGAGGCAGGTATTAACAGTACCTCTGTCTTACAACTGAGGAAACTGAATTTCAGAGCTAGGGTGAGACAGCCACCCCAGATCCATGGCCAGTAGATGATGAAGCCAGGATCTGATCTGAGTTCTGTGCTTGACATTCCAGTGCTCTCCAGCAAACTGGCCTTTGTGCCTGGATCATTCCTGGCTCGGGTCTGGTTTTACCTCTTACTTGGGACTTTATACACAGAGGATGTTTATTTAGTAGACTTTGACCATGGGGAATGTTTACCTAGTAAAGGAATAAGTGATTCTAGAAGAAAACTAATTTCTTTTTATTTTTTAAATTTATTTTTAAATAAAATCACCTTATTCTACAAACAAAAACATCACATCATTGATTGAAGGAAGCCACTCAAATACTTGTCCCAGTCTCAAACTCTATATATCTTCCATACATTCTGAAGTCAGGGAGGTTCACTTAAGGTTTTACACAAGGCAGCTAATTTCATATTGAGATGACTTGCTGGAGCCTTTTAAAATGTTTATGTAAAAATGCATCATGTTGGGCAATCAGGTAATTGTTTGCCTTTTAAGCACGAGGACCTTGATTAGAGCCCCCAAAAGCTACATAGAACAGCATAGTGATGTAGGCTTGTGATCCCAGCACAATAGAGGCAGAGACAAGTAGACCCCTGGGGCTTGCTAGCCAGCCAAGCTAGTCTACTTGATGACTTCCAGGTAAATGAGAGACTGTCTAAAATAACCCCACAGACTCTGAGGAATGACAGCTGAATTTGTCCTCTGGTCCCTCCATGCGTGTGCAATCAAGTGAAGCACTCACATACACAAACATGAACACACACGCAGACATATATTTAAAAAGTTTCATGTTTGCTCTGACTTTCTAGTTGTACTTCATGTGATTTTCCAAATGTATCTAGACTTTTCTACTGTGTGGAATGTGAAGATGCCCAGCCTCTTTCTTAATAGCTCACTGTGTCTTATTCTGGGGGGTTAGAGTTGACACCTACCACAGCCCTGATGGCTAAATTGATAAAATTAATATTTATAAGTCATTAACTAGAGGCCAAACTGCATGCCTGGAGTTTTGTATTCATTTTTGTTGCTGTTGTTGTTGTTGTTATTTTGATTTTTTTGTTTTGTTTTGCTTTCTTGTCCTTTTGAGACAGCCTCTTCCTGTAGCTCCAGCTGTCCTAGAACATGGTGATTCATACCTTTAATTCTAGCACTTGGGAGGCAGAGGCAGGCAGATCTCTGTGAGTTCAATACCAGCCTGGTATACACAGTGAGTTGTATCCATTTGTGATGCCTAGTTTTAATTAACAACTTGAAGAACTCTAGAGTCTCCTAGGAAGAGAGTATCAATGAGGGATTTTGAGATTAGGTTGGCCTGTGGGCTTGTCCATTGAAGGTGACCTTGATTATGAGGTGGGAAGACTTGCCCACAGTGGGCAGCACCATACCATGAGAAGAGCATTCTGTGGAGAAAGGGTCTTGAGTCCTAGCACGGATGCACTAAATTCATGTCTCTGCTCAGCTTCTGCTGCCTTGACTTCCCTGCAGTGGTGGACTGTGACTGGGAATTGTGAACCAAACAAATCCTTTCTTCTTTAAATTGCTTTTGTTAAAGTATTTTGTCACAGCAACAGAAAACAAAACTAAGACACTATTATACTACTTAATATCATCAAAATATGATTATATATGATGTTATTGTTCCCAGTAAGACTCCAAGAGATTTCTCTGGTAAATTACTTTCCCAAGATGGTTGGTAAGTAGGAAAATAACCATCCAGACTAAGGCTGACTTCATTGAACAATTCATTGATGTCAAATGACAATCCAGTCTGTTACAATGGATTAAAATGTTTAATGCTATCTCCAAGTAGTTTTACATCTAGCTGGAAAGGCACATAAGTAAGGTAAAATGTTCTCGATGTTGTATGGTAAAGGCTCTGTAAGAACAAAACTCAATATGATATATTGGGGTGTGGTGTTTGATGAATATAAAAATAAGACTTGAGGGTCAGAGAGCTTTCAGGAGAACACATCTCTGGGGATGTTGTTAGTAAGTTACATCTGAAACTATCAAAGATCAAAATTAATCAATGATAGGGGCCATCGTATATCTGAAGTCCAGTGAAGCAAAACATCATAGGTCTCTTCATGTGATAAACATTCAGGAGTAATTTCATAAAGAAACGAATAGGTAAATATATGGAAGGCTGGTCTACTGGGACGCCTACCAGGAGCATCAGAACTTGAGATGTGCTGTGCAATGGTTCCAGAAAAGAAGGAAGCTTATTGAGCCTAAGGGCTTCAATGTCATCCCAGAGGTGATAGGAAACCATTGGAAGGTTCTGAATAAAGCAGGAACAAGAGTCTTGTATTTAGAAAAGTACAAGGAAGTGAGGCAGGACCTCTCCAAGCCAGGAGTCAGAAAGCTTTCTGCCAAAAAGCATGCCAGTGGAGGGTAGGACTGAGACAGGGCAGTGCCTTACTTTTGTGTGTCATAAAGGTTTCCTCCCAGCTTGTTGGTTTATTATTAACCATTTATTTTGATGAGAAGAAATCTTTAGTAGTATAGAGGCTGTCTGAATTAGCAGGAACTGTCAATTTGACACAGCCTAGAATCAACTGAAAGAGAATCTCAATTGAGTAATTGTCTTTATCACGCTGGTTCAGAGGCATGTCTGTGAGGGATTGTTAACTGATGTAGGAGGGCTCAGCTACTGTGGGCAGTACCATTCTCTGGGCAGGTTGTCCTAAGCATGAGCCTGGTAACAAGCCAGAAAGCAGCGCACCTTCCTGTTCTCTGTTCCAGGTTCCTGCCCTGACTTCCCTCAGTGATGGGCTCTTAACTGGCAGCAGGGGGACCCCTGCTCCCCTAAGTTGCCTTCATTCACAGTATTTTATCAAAACAACAGAAAAGAAACTAGAACAGAGGCTAAATAATATTCTTCTTTTACATTTAACGCTTTCTCTGCCTTATAGTGAAATGGAATCTTTGGCTATCTTTAAGGGATAGTCTATGCTTAAATTTCAATGTTTTATAGTTCTTCAGCATTTCATTCATATGCTTTTTTTATTTCTTTAAGAAATATCCACCCCCAGCCTGAACCCCACTGCTACTGGGAGACTGTTGCACACCAGTCCCCTTCATGGGAAGTCAAGGTGAGGAGAGAGACCCGTGGGGGGAGGGAGGCCTTGGGCAGCGGCGAGTACAATAGGAAGAAACACCCGGGAGGCTGTGTCAGTGGACAGCTTGTTTATTGTGGCAGAAGCAGAGGTTTATAAAAGAAGGCTTCATGAGCAAAGAGGCAGGGTTGGGTTTTCCGGCCGGCCAGCAGGTAGGGGGAGGGAGGGGGCTACTAAGGCTACATGGCCTTTGTCCTGTCCTCCAGTCACATAATCTACAAGGGACTCAGTTAGGATTAAAGGACTAGAGGCTTGATAGTTCTGCTTGGGGGTTGTTGGGTAAGAGACAGTGTCCCTAGAATGGAGCAGGCCAGCTTCCTGCCATCCTCACTAGGAGGTATCCGGCCTGGAGGCCATGCTCTACATTCCAGGCACTCTTGACTTATCCCAACATCTCCCCCTTTGTTTTTTATAAGCAGTGGGTGTCATTAAAATCAAAGAAGGTACTAGGGATAGTTTGGTGCTGGACCAATGAGGACTAGGTTAGTGGCAATTTTAATGATGTCCCGTATACAACCTTTGAAAAATTGAATTAGACAGGGTGTCACAAGAAGCAGGGAACAGAAGACTAGTAGGGAGCCTAATAAGGGTAGGGGCCAAGCAAGGAGGGGGTTTAAAACCATGGGGTCCCTCCTGGATTGGAGAGGCCCCCGAGGCTATTCTTTAGGTCTTAGAGAGTTTTAACATCTTGTTCAAAAGTTCCGGATTTGTTTATATAAAAACAGCATTCCTCTTTTAGTAAGAGGCAGGTCCCCTCTTGTTCAGCTGTTAATAATGAAGGGCCCTTTGGTTTTGGAGTATCACCCTGGCCAGGGATGTGATTTGGCTTTGCAAGGTCTTGAGGCTCTTGATTGTGGATGTCATGGCTTGCTTGAGCCAGCTGCGAAATTCTGTGGCTGAGTGATAGGAGTGCCCCCTGTCCCCGGCCTGGGAGTCCACTGATCCTGCAAACAGAGCAAGTTCAGCTGTTAATAATGAAGGGCCCTTTGGTTTTGGAGTATCACCCTGGCCAGGGATGTGATTTGGCTTTGCAAGGTCTTGAGGCTCTTGATTGTGGATGTCATGGCTTGCTTGAGCCAGCTGCGAAATTCTGTGGCTGAGTGATAGGAGTGCCCCCTGTCCCCGGCCTGGGAGTCCACTGATCCTGCAAACAGAGCAAGTCATAGAGGGGGATGTTGGGGAGGGGTCGGTGGTGGGTTAT